>NC_056749.1:566948322-567248322 GCF_019279795.1 Protopterus annectens
ATCGTAGAGCAATGCCATCAGCAGCACGTTTTAGGAAGGAAGAGGAAATATTGTTGGGAGTGTTGGAGCAAGGTTTAAGTTTGGACAAAAAATTTTTTATAAAGTTAGTGGAGATGGGTTTGAGTTCAAACAGATGAGGTGAGTTAGAAGGGGGAGAGTGTAGAGCAGTTGGGTTATTATTGGGAAATGTCTTGGTGAGGGTAGTAATAGTTTTTATGAAAAATGAGTTAAATTCAGAGCCTAGTTCGAGGTCAGATTTACTTGGGTCAGGTCAGGTGGTATTCTTGGAGCCTGGATTGAGGAGTGAGTTTGAGTTCCAGAATTTATGGGGTTTTTTTAGTGTTATTGGACTAAAGTTTGATATAGTAGGATTTTTTGTCTTTCATTTGTCGTTTTGCACAGTTGCAGAGTTGTTTATATTGGAGCAAGGTATTGGCTAGTTTATTGTTTTGGTAAAGCTTCCATAGTTCTCTGTGGTGCACAATCTGTTTTGTCTCTCTGGATAGCAAAGGAGCAGTTTTAGTTTTTATCCTTTTGTTTCTTAGTGGGGCTAGTGAGTTTAAAGTATCAAGGAAGACAGAGTTGAAGTATTCTATAGCCTTGTCAAGAGGAAGGATGTTTAGAATTTGCCAGTTAATTTGAAAGTATTTGAGAAAGCAGTTTGGTTGAAGCAACTGAGGTTGTGTTTGAATGTATTGATGCTGGTGTGAGGAGGAACTAGTTGAGTGATGCATAAAGGATGGGAGGTGGTTGCTAAAGATATCTGGAATTGTGCCAGAGTTGGTTATTTTATTTGGATCTGAGACTAGGATCCAATCTATAGTGGATCCGGGGGGGTTTATTTTGTTAGGTCGAGTGATGGAGAGAATTATTTGAGTGAAGTTGTAGAGGTTAATAGTTGGGGAGGGAGAGGGGCAATTGATTTTATTTCTGTCAATATTCACATCACCAGGGATACAAGTTTCATAGTTAATTTCAGTAGAGGCCCATAGGAGAATTTTCGAGTGTAGAGATATTGTTACCAGTTGAGATATATAGGGCAATGATACATATATTTTTGTTTGTTTAGTTGTAGAATTCCAGCAGTTCAGTGTTTTGGAATTTGGAGGGGAATTAAGGTAAGAAGGTTGGAGTAGACTAGGACAGTGCCTCCACCTTTTTTATTTAGTCTGGCATTTCTGTGACAATGAAATCCTCGGGTCAGAATCTCAGAGTTGGAGATAAAGGGCTTGAGCCAGGTTTCGGAGATGGCTAAGATATCTGGTTGGTTTTGGCTTAACCAAGCATGAAATTGGTGTACTTTGTTTAGACTTTGTGCATTAATTGTAAATAATCTTTAGGGTGTTGAGATAGGAGGAAGAGTATAAGGGATGAGTTTTAAAGGATGTAGGACCAGGGTTAGGATGGATTTCACCAGCTTGGACTAGGTTGCTGAAGGAGATGCTCTTTAGCCAAATTGGTCTACCAGGCATGAATTTTGGTAGATTGGAGCAGGTTGACAGTGTCTTGACCTTAGAGAAGAGTTTAGGGAGAAATAGGTGCAGAGGGTTGGGCTGAATGAGAGAAGTGATGGTGGAAATTGGAGTAAGTGTGTGGGAGAAGGTGGGTTTGTATGGTAGTTGTCTTTGTAGGTGGTTTTGGACATCCATAGGTGGAATATACGAGGTAGCATAGTATAAGGGAAGTGGGAACATAGAGGAGGCTGGGGGACTGGAGGGTGTGAACTTGAGTAGAGCATGTTGGAGCAGAGAGAGTGGTACAAGTGGTTAGGAAAATAGAGAAGGCTATGAAGAAGAAAGGGTTTAAAAAGTGATGGAGGTATTCTAGAGATTTAAGGAAAGAGGAGGGGAATATAATTATTGGGTAGAGTACAGAGTAAGAAGGATGGCTATAGGTGGGAGGAGTAATGAGGGGGGAGCTGGTATTAGGTAATTAGGGTGAGAGGATGGGGTAAGACAGGAATAAAGCTAGGAGTACTGGGGGTGGGTGGAAATTGGGTGCAGGGTAGTCGAGCGGATTGAAGCTCGTAAGGCGAGTGGAGCAGGTATGAACACTAGAGGCGAGTATGGCAGAAAAAAGCATCAGCAAAGAGCAGTTTAAAGGCTGTAGTTGGAAGGTATGAGCTAAATATTTCCATTCAGAAAATGAAGGCTTCTTTTACAGAGGGTGGTTTAGCGGGGGGGGGGGGAGATATTTACAGTCTAAGGATATCAACTCACAACCAACTTTTTGTGTAAAAATAAAACTTGTTGGGATTATAAAGAATATCTAGAATTTATAATGGTAGATGCCACATCTAATGGTAGATGCCGCATCTAATGGTAGATGCCGCATCTAATGGTAGATGCCGCATCTAATGGTAGATGCTGCCACACCTAATGGTAGATGCTGCCACACCTAATGGTAGAAGGAGATGGCAAA
Source organism: Protopterus annectens (assembly GCF_019279795.1). NCBI lineage: Eukaryota > Metazoa > Chordata > Ceratodontiformes > Protopteridae > Protopterus > Protopterus annectens. The sequence goes on from NC_056749.1 coordinate 566,950,744, forward strand.
CAGCAGGGATAGCTGGACCAGTCTTGGGTTTAAATATATTCTAGGGTAGTGATAACAGGAGGGGGAGAGGGCAAAACTGTCTGTGGTAGGTTGCTAGAATGCACGCACGGGAGGGCAGACTAACTCTATAGATAGTACATAGAGTCTACATTTAATTAGTGTTAAGCAACATACATTTACCCAATCTTGTTGGGTGGTCTTCTCAGTAGTATTTTTCTAAGTACCAGGCAAGCTGGCCAATTCAGGGTGTCTTCAGGTGATGGCTGGAGGTATTCCTTTTGCATTTAAAGCAGGGAGGGGGCACCCGGGATGGATTACTGTAGAGGCGAGGGAGACCTTCTATTTAAACTGTTTTTGTGTTGATTAACTGTTTTGCACTTTTAAAAAGTTAGTTGTTGCTTACTTTTACCTGTAGGCTAACACTCAAGTGTGCTAGCCGCTTAAAAGCATTTACTGTCTGTTTTTCCTCTCTTTTCTGCAAAAAAAGAAAAAAAAAAAATCTTGTTTTCCCGCCTTACTAAACTAGAATAGTCCAGTCTTCAGAGTTTGCTGATCTCTGGGCTTTGTCTTGGTTCCTGTGCCATTCCATATCCTTATTTGGATAAAAGGAAGCGTCTTTGTTCACCAGTGGGAGTGGGGAGCACTGAGCGGCCTATTTGTCCCTAGAGGAGTGGTTCCAGCCAGACACTTGTAGTCTATTGGCCATTTTGGGTCAATTTCTAGCTCTTTTCAGCCCCCTGTAATAAAGCCCACTTTAGTGCGCTTTTTAGCTTGTATTCAACTCAGCACAGCTCCTCGTGGTGTCCTGCAGAGTTCTACAAGCAGCAGAGAGCAAAAGAGTGACTTTTTCCTGATTTAAGTATTTTTTTCTGGCTTTTTGATTATTTACTGCTTAGTGACTGCATTTTCGCCTGTTTATACAGCTCTGCATTCTATTTAAACTGTTTTTGTGTTGATTAACTGTTTTGCACTTTTAAAAAAGTTATTTGTTGCTTAATTTTACCTGTAGGCTAACACACTCAAGTGCGCTAGCTGTTTAAAAGCATTTATAGCATTTACGGTCTGTTTTTCCCCTCTCTGCAAAAAAAAAAAAAAATTCTTGTTTTCCCACCTTACTGAACTAGAATAGACCAGTCTTCAGAGTTTGCTGATCTCTGGGCTTTGGCTTGCTTCTTGTGCTATTCCATATCCTTATTTGGATAAAGGGAAGCTTCTTTGTTCACCAGTGGGAGTGGGGAGCACTGAGCAGCCTATTTGTTCCTAGAGCAGTGGTTCCAGCCAGAAACTTGTAGTCTATTGGCCATTTTGGGTCAATTCCTAGCTCTTTTCAACCCCTGCTATAAAGCCCGCTTTAGCTGGCTTATGTGATTTAGCTGAGTTGCCCATAGAGCACCATCGGGCAGCCCGCCGGTTAAACAAGGTTAAACTATTTCTGGCTCCATAAAGTCTGCTCTTCAATTTTTCCCTTAGAACTTCTCTACTTGCAATCTAAACAGTCTATTCTCTATCTCAAAAGCTCAGCACTTGCTCCTAAAGCATTTTTATATAGGTAAAGTACTTGTATACTAAACAAAGTACTACATTAGCCTAGAATCCCTTGAGTACACATTTGCCTTAAGGTCCCTTCTGACTCTGTTACACAGCAAACTTTTTCACTTTTTCTAGCATGTCGAAGGGTCAGTTGCTAGCATCCTCTCCTGTTCAGATGGTGAATCTGGGCATCTTGAGGCAATGTTACAATTGCCTCATGTACACAGACAACCCACTCTTCTCCCACAAAACACAAATACATGTGAGAGATGCAACTATATAGCCAAACTGGAGGCTGAGCTCTCTCAACTCAGGACTGGCAAGACCAGACAGGAGGAGAAGGAAACCACGCACACCACAAACCCAGTTTCACATAGAACTATCACAACTGCAAAACAAACACACAAAGACATACTCGGAGGCACTGATCAAAAATCTACCAAAACTACAGAGGCCTCCAAAGCAGACACCCAAGCAACTGCCACCTCAAGACATAAGACATGCAACACATAGTTCTCAAAGTCATTGTGCTAAACAGTCACAGCCCTTAAGGCCAAACACAATGCCAGACACACTTGTTATAGGTGACTCCATAGTCAGACACACTGACGTCCCACTCACCAGACTGAACAAGGAAAAGATCACAGTAAGCTGCCTGTCAGGCACTAGAATCCGCCACATAACACAAGCACTCGGGTCACTCCAGTCACTCCACAGCAAGTACAAGTATGACTCGGTCATTGTCCATGCCGGTGTGAACGACTTGAGACGTACCTCCCTGGACTACATGAAAAGAGACATAGAGGAGCTCTCAGATTATGTAGCCCAGGCCGGTATGACCCTGACCCTGAGCAGTATCCTACCCTCACCAAGAATGATGCCACAATACAGAAGCAAATTTTATCAGCTTTAATAATTGGCTTAATTACTGGTGTCATTCTAAGGGGATCCAATGTCTGTCTGCCTGGGATGACATGCTTGACAAGCCACGCTGCTTCGCAAGGGATGGCTTGCACCTATCACCCCTGGGCTTCCGGATATTGGCAAAGGCTCTTGCCACCCCCATAGTGCCTTTTTAGGCAAGGCTCAAATGATAAACCTACCGCCCTGGAAAACAAAAATGGAGAAAAACTAAGGGTAATACTGCTCAATGCCAGAAGTCTAAACCTCAAGATGCATGCCTCAAGCCCTCCTCAGTATGGAGAACATCGATGTCTGTGCTGTGACTGAAACCTGGTTCAAGGCTCCTGAGAGCACCCCAGCACTATCAGGTTATACCATATCATGAGTTCCGCCCCAAAACCGGACCGAACCACAAAATGAGGGGGAGTATCCATATTCATAAAGGATACCCACACCTCCAGGTTAGTGGCAATGCACGAAGCATCGGAGACCATCCAGGTGCAATTAACCATAGGTAAAACTGCCCTACAGTTTGTAACATGCTACAGACCACCTTCTCAAACTCAGGAAACCCACACAGCCTTCCTGAAGACACTGGAGAGTATGAATGTCTCTCCAAACACCATCATATTGGGTGACTTCAACTACCCAAACATAGACTGGGGAACATTACTAAAGCCCCAACACCCTAGCCCAAAGGTTCCTGGAGTTCATAAACTCAAATGCTATGGAACAACTAGTCACCATTCCCACAAGAGGAGAAAATATACTAGACCTGATCATCGCAAACATGGGGACAAAATGCTCCACACCGGAAGTATATCCCTCATTGGTGAGATCAGATCACTGGAGATCCACATCCCGCCCCCACCCCCAGCAAAAAAAGACCACAGTGAAGAACTTCTCAAAAGCAAACTTACCACTTCTTAAGACTGGAGTGGTATCCTTCAAGGCCCCCGAGCCAGTGGAAACCACAACCCACGCTGCTGAAACCCTCACAAATGCCTTCTACGAGCACCTCCAGGAATGTATGGATCAAGCAATCCCTAGTAAAAATCAAGACCCTTTCCACCTAAGGCAGGCGCCCGGTCTGGTGGACCCCAGCCATAAACAAACTCTACAACAAGAGGAGAAAGCTACTACATGACAGAGCAAAATCCCTAAAAGGGAAGGCATCTCTGATCAATACTAGCGAAAAACTACGATCACTCATAAAATCATCCAAGGCCAACTTTGAGAGAAAAATCGCTAATGACACAAAAGACAATCATAAGGCCTTCTTTAGCTATGTTAGAAACCTGGGTGGAAACTCCCAGATATGCTCAGCATTAGTCCAAAGTGATAAAACAATCACTGGAAGCACAGACATTGGCAACATACTAGCAGACAGGTTCAGTGCAAATTTCTCCCCAAAAGGAGAAATATCTATCCCACCAGAGTCTAGCCTCCCAAACATCTCAGATGCCCAGGTGAGAGCTGTTCTCTCTAAAGCAAAAAACACACCATCAATGGGACCGGACGGTGTCCCCGGCTGTATGCTACACTAACTCAATGAGGAACTAAACCCACACATAAGGCTGCTGTTTAATCTTAGCCTTACTACAGGATACTGCACTCCAAAGAATGGCGTACAGCAACTGTGGTCCCACTCCACAAAGGCGGTGCTTCTACGGACCCTGGAAATTACCGCCCCATAAGCTTGACGAGCCTTGTCTGCAAAGCTATGGAGAGGATCATAATGGAACTCATAAAGACATTGGGGACCTACAAACACTGGATCCTACCCAATTTGGCATTGTCGTCAAGGGCAGATCATGCCTCTTGAACTTGGTCGACTTTTTCAAAACGGTCACTAAGGCCATTGATGAGGGTAAGGCAGTTCACACAGCCTACCTTGACCTAGCAAAAGCGTTCGACACAATACCCCACTTGGGCATCATAGAAAAGCTCACCAGCTTAGATGTAAACCCATATGTCACAAGATGGGTTGCAAACTGGCTCAAGGACAGAACACACAGGGTTAGAGTTGCTGGTGCCATGTCAGACTCTAAGCCGGTCACGAGCGGTGTCCCACAGGGCTCAGTCCTGGGCCCCCTCTTGTTCGGCATTTATTTTTCTGAAGTGCAGGCAAACATAGGGGGATTGTGGCTGACAAAATTTGCAGATGACTGCAAACTGGGCACCATAATTGACACTCCATCAGACACAGACATCCTCCAGAGAGGTCCCATAGAAATGGATAACTGGTGCCAGAGCCATGGCCTTAAGCTAAATGCCAAAAAATGTATAGTCATACCCTTTGGGAAAACAAGGTAACCCCTAATTACCACATAGGTGGTAATCCATTAAACACGGAAGAAATCGGGGCCCTGGGGACCCAAGTTGACAGTAACCTCTCTTTTGACACTCACTTTGCCAAAGTGGTTAGGAAGACCTTCTACATTGCCCACCTGATCATGAAGGGATTCACATCCAGATCAGGAGAGGTCATTGTACCCCTGTACTCTTCACTTATCAGACCAATGATTGAGTACAACGCCCCATTTGGAATGTACCTTACACCACACCTGCGGCAGTTAGAAAGATCCCAAAAGTTCCTCACCAAAAGGATAAAGGGGCTCAAACATACGTCATACGATGCCCGACTGAAGAAACTCCAGCTCTATTCAGTCGCATACAGTCTGCTCAGAGGTGATCTGTGCCTGACATACAAGGCCATGTCCAACCCGGAATTAATGGACATGCTCCATCTCAAAAAATCCAAATCCACCAGAGCCACGAGAGCAAGAGACTTAAACCTCAACACGGATATAAATAGGACGTGCTGGAGGGACAGATTCATCACCCAGAGACTCCCTACACTATGGAACAGAATCCCAGTCCACGTGAGGCAGAGCCCCTCACTTTCTCTGTTCAAGAGAAATCTTGACGAGTGGATGGGAGATCATAGGTTTACCCCGGGAATCATCTCTGTATCACTGCTGGACAGAGGCACAGCAAACTAATGGGTATAGTATTCTCATCCTAAGGGGTGGTGAAAGCCACACACACTCTGGCTAGGCTTATAAATGCCTTAGGGCAGATAGCCTAGTATGAACCTATGAACAACACTGTGTTAGTTAATATTGCAGATGTAGACGAGAAAGGTAGCAGGTAAGGGATGTTAAGATAGGAAGGGAGGGTGTAACAAAGTACAGTAGTAGAGAGAGACTATGGTTCGATGAGGCTGGAGCAAGTATGTAGAGAAAGATTAGGTTTAGGGGATTATCAATGGAAAGCAGCAGACATTATGCTATGAGCAATGCAAGTTGGACAATATTGGCTCCATTAAATAGAACAAAACATTCATTCAGCAGTTCAGCATGCTATCAGTGACCCTAGTCCGTTTGAGAGGACAGGGGTTATACAGCAGTAGAGCCAAATATAAGCAGCAGAAAGCAAGGGATAAATGATGAAGTAATACTAAAAAAATCTCTAAACAGTGCAATATATAGTGCTCAACAGACTAACAGTAAACTATATGTTCATGCTGTGCAATAACTTGTGCTGAACAGTTTTCAAAACAGTTTTCAGAACAATATAAAAGCCGCGTGGTGCCCTTATAGAGAGAAATGGAAAAGAAAAATAGCTGCTAAGCTAGTAAGTAATCTAACGGCTCTAGTAGGACCATTGATCTACCTTAAAAGAGAAATAAAGGCCTTCAATGATGTACGTTTGTTGGCCTCTTAACAGGACATTTGGAGAGCAGACTAGGCCAGCAAAGTGCAACAGTTGACCACTGTATACCCTGACTAAAGTAATGTAGCTGGTGACAACATAGAGACCCACTCCGTCCCAAAAAGCAGCTTACAGCTGCTAAGCTGGTAATTAACCTAAGCAAAGGGCAAATTACACAGTAGAAAGCAAGCAGTCAAAACAGTACAGTATATAGGGCAAAACAGTCCGCAAAACTGTGTAAAAGCTGTGTGTAGCCCTTAGTTACAAATAGAAAGAAAAATGGCTGCTATCCTTTTATCCTGCTGCGTGCTGCACCTCCTAATTTTTTCCATGATTTTTTTCGATTATAGAGAATATTGATTTTTTGATTCCACCAGGGTGGCTTGTTTCTTGAGTCAGTGCTGTATTACTTCCTGGTGGGTACAGCTGCCTCTATGCAGCTATTAACATGCTTATACAGGGTTTCTTTGAACAGATGTTCATCGTGCATACAGCTGTAGTCATTACAGATGGGTTATCCTGCTGTCAGGCGGGTCCTCGGTCGGCCGAATTCCAAAGTCTAGGTCTGGCGTTGGTTGTCAACGCTTCTTCCCTGGCGTCAGTGCGGCAGGGCTATAAGAGGCAGCCAACGCCGTTTTCTTCAGTCTTTCTTGCCGCGCAGTGCCCAAAGCAGAATCAGTTCGCAAGTGCTGGTTGGCCAGCTCCTGAGATTTACTAAAGTATTTCAGCCGAAGTCTTCTTTAAAGCTAAGTACCCCGTTGGGGAAACTCTTCTTGCCTCAGACCGATGTCAAAGAAAGTTAATAATTGCATTTCTTGTGGGAAGCAAATACCACATAAGGATTTTCACTCTTTCTGTATACCTTGCTTAGGGCCAGACCACGACGTCTCGGCCTGCCGTTTTTGTGCTAGGTTCAACAAGCGCACTATTAAGCGCCGGGCGAAGTTCGCCCTTCATTATTTTTGCAAAAAATTTAATTATGTCGTCTGATACACCGACGCCAGTTTTAAGCGAAAGAAGCAAAGACGAGGACCGACAACTGAGGTCTGCACAGAGTACTGAGTCCACTATACTCAAAATCTAGAGCGGGCTTTGCCACAGCAGTCCTGCAGGGCATCCTCGCCCCTACTAGTTCCACTTAGTGCCTACCACCCTTACGTAGCTTTGGGATTCTACCCATCTGTAATAACTGCAGCTGTATGCACGATGAACATAGCACAGTTTTGTACCTACCATAAATGTAGATGTTCGAGTGCTCATACAGCTGCAGTCCAGGTTATCCTCCCTCCATCCCCTCTTAGGACAGGCCTTAGGACAAACACCTTTATCATACAACCTATTTGGGGTATTCTTTTATGGTGCATTTGCTTGCAACTACTGTTTTTTATTTATCTATACTGCATGTTTGCATAATATTATGTTTTGCCTTCCTTCTGGGGGCACCTGACATCTGGGGCAAGAAACTGAAGAAAATGGCGTCTGCTGCCTCTTTTATACCCCTGCTGCACTGACGTCAGGGAAGAAGTGACGACAACAGACGCCGGACTTAGACTTTGGAATTCGGCTGACCGAGGACCCGCCTGACGGCAGGATAACCCATCTGTAATGACTGCAGCTGTATGAGCACTCTAACATCTACATTTATGGTAGGTACAAAACTGCACTTTCCGCATAGGCAGAAGTGTTCTCTGGGTATATGTGGGCTTGAAATTCTGACAGGTTCTCACTTAATAGCAGGAGGTTAATCTTAGAATAGTTCATGAATATTCCCGGTTTAGCTGGGGGTCCAGGTTTTTTTTTCTTCAAAGGAAACCTTTTTGTGGTCTGACCTTACCAGGTGGGAAGGCATTACAGTAGGGGGTGTATAGCAGTTTCCCATATTATTGAGGCCTAGATCCAATATGGTTGCACCCCTGGTTGGTGTATTGACTTATCTGGTCCAGGGAGTTTGTTTACAAAATCCAGGAATCTGTATGCATATATGTTTGGTGTCTTGCAGGATTCCCATTTAATAGTGGGGTAATTAAAGTCACCCATGAAAATGGTTTTGGGTTGGATAGTTAGTGTTTCTAATTAGTTTAAATGCATGGAATGGGTTTCCTGTATACATATACCCATACGCACACACATATATAGATATGAGTATAAATGATATATGTATAGATGTGTGGTTTTAATGATAGCGTTGTTAAGCGCCTCAAACAAGAGTTTCTCCCATTCGATTCTCGCCAGAGCGCCTTCTGTGTAATTTGCATGTCCTCCCACGGTAGAGTGGCGCTCGAAAAGACGGTAGAATGGGCGCGGCCTTCGTTGAAGGTTACGGTAGAGCTGGCACCTCGGTACCATAAAAATCTACTGCTAATCATTAGTGGACCACAGTTCCGTTGTGGCGGCCCCTAACTGGGAAAAGCCGAAAGAACAGCATAAAATATATATAAAAATATATATAAAAATATATATAAAATATATATATATATATATATATATATATATATATATATATATATATATATATATATATATATATATATATAAAAATATATAAGGTGTGTGTGGGTATATGGGGATAGTATTGGTGTGTGTGTGTATGTACACACTCCATATATAAAATACATGGTCCTGTGCATTTGACTGAAAGAAAGAAAAATGAAATGCAAAATGTCAAAAGAATTTTGGATATGGAATTCTTCCCTTTCTTCAATGTTGTCTGAACGACCCGGTATTGGTATGAAAAATTATCAGCGGGTGTGGGGGGTGCAGAGTCGCTTGCCCTGCTGCATTAAGTTTCAACATTTTGACAGGCTTCTGTTGTTAAGAATCCGGTTCCTGCAGACAAAGAGGCTAGGGCCTTGGATAGATGGGGAAAGAAAGTTTATACTTCTTCCACTCTTGCTATGAGGTCTTTGAATTGCCAGTTTCACATGTTGAAATACCAAAACTATCTCCTTTCACAATTAAAGTCTAAGGTTGATGCTCTGGCAGTAGGCATTGATTGTAAAGAGTTGCAAGATTTAGTACATGTTTCTGAGCAGGTGGGTAAGCATTCTTTGCAATGTGGTTTTGATGCTGTACAGGCCTCGTCTAGGGTGGCTGCCACTGGGTCAGTTCTTCGCAGGCACGCCTGGCTAAGGGATCAAAATTTGTCTGAACATGTTAAAACAAGGATTTTAGATGCTCCTTTACAATCTGACGTGTTTGGTCCTCCTGTTGAGGCAGTTTTGAAGAAAATGGAGGACAAGGCTAAGTCTATGCAGACTGTTAAAGATTTTTTGCAGGTCCAGCCTCCAAAGTTTAGTAGAAATTGGCCTACTAAGGGGTGGACGTATCCTTCTTATGATGCCCAGTCTAGGGGTAGATCTAGACGTGGTAGGGGCAGAGTTCAGGGCTCTTTCAGGCCTAGAACAGGGAGATGTCCTTCATGGATGCATCTGCAGTCATAACAACTGGGTTGTCCTGTCGACAGGCAGCCCTTCAGTCGGCCGGATTCCAAAGTCCGGGTCCGCTTCGCTGATGTCGCACTTCACCCGGCGCCATCTCTGTTGGTCTTCGGTATAAAGCATCAGCCGACGCCATTTTCCTCAGTCTTTCTTGCAGCGTGGCGCGAAGCAGAAGCTGTTCGCAAGTGCCGTTCGGTCGGATCCAGAGATTACTTCACCGAATACTACTTGAAGACTTCTAAAGCTAAGTACCCGCTGGGGACTCTTTTCTTGCCTCAGCCGATGTCAGAAAAAGTTAACAATTGTTTAACCTGTGGGAAACAAATACCTCATAAGGATTTCCACTCTTACTGTCTGCCTTGTTTAGGCCCAGCCCACGACGTAGCAGCCTGTTCGCTGTGCTTCTTTCAACAGACAACGCTTAGGCGTCGGTCGGAGTTTGCAGAACAGTTTTTCGGTTCTGATTTTGCGTACATTATGCCGGACCCTCCGACTACCCAATCTGCCAAAAAACGCAAAGATAAAGACCGACACTGTCCGCGGTTTCGGCGTCAAAACCATGGTTAAGCAAACGAGTGTCTCTGTTTCGGCCAAAACCGAAAACTGATCAAAGTACAGCTGAACCTATTCCTACAACTGAGACCCTGCTACAACTCTTGAATCGGCCTCAGAAATTTTACCCACTACGGTGGTTGACTTTATCAGACACCATCCCCTTGGATGTCTCTACCCCAGCACGTGGTGCTGCTAGGCCTCCAGCAGCCATGTCCATTAAGGCCTTCGCCAGGGCTAAAGCAGCCAAGACTACTAAAACAGTGCCTGTTAAACCCCCCACATCCAGGCCCTCTTCTAGTTCTCAAATGCTTACTTTGGCAGAAGATTTAATTTCTTTAATTAGAGGATCTCAATCTCACCCAGACAGGGCCTCTCAGCCCCCAGAGAAGAGACCTAGGGCAGAGCCCCCTGAGCCAGTGTCCTCTGATGAGTCTGCTGATGGATCAGACATAACTGACCAGCCAGAGGCTCCCTTCTCCAATTTTGAAGATTCTGATGCTGAAGAATCCATTCCAGCTGCTTCCCACCAGAAGAATTCTCCTTTGGGAAACCTTGCATGCCATCGAGAACAGTTCCAATGGCAGCAACAGGATTTTTCAGACTCCAGAAAAGACTTAGGACCTTCTGCACCTCCCACAGCACAGGCCCTTAGCTATACCTCCTGTTCTCTCTGTGGTGGATGATGCTTTCAATGATGTTTGCTCCGGACCAGATTCTTTACCCCCAGCCCCTGCCAAACCAGACAGATTTTACAGGGTACCAGATACTCATCACCACCTTTACAAGGCCCCACCTTGCAGACCCAGAAACTATATCCCAGGGTCCCAAGGCAGTAGCAGCGACCATAGCTAAAACCCTATTCCTTCTGAAAGGGAAGCAAGGTCATTAGACAGATGGGGTAAAAAGCTCTACACTTCAGCTACTCTCACAGCTGCAGCTTTAAACTGTCAGTTTCTACATGATACAATACCAAGAGTTTATGCTTGATCAGTTAACTAAAAACTAACCACTGATGAATCTCTTGATAAGAAATATGTATTAGAAATGGTAAATAACATACAACAGGTTAGCAACCATTCCTTAAAATGTGGCTATGATGCACTGGAGGCTTCATTTAGATCAGCCATGACTGGCACAGTGATAAGAAGGCATGCATGGCTAAAGAACAAGTTACCGGATCATGTTAAAGCTAAGTTGCTAGATGCTCCTATGGACAAGACAAGTTTGTTTGGTACACCTGCCCAGCAGGTTATGAAAAAATGGAAGAAAAGGCAAAATCTGTTCAAACTGTTAAAGATTTCTTGCAGGTTCAACCCCCAAGGTTCAGCAGGAACTGGCCTGCCAAAAATTGGTCCTTTCCTGACTCCACAAAATTTCAAAGGGCCAGGACTAGACGCTCCAGAGCCAGAAACCAATCCAGAGGATGTGCGTACAGAGGACGACAGAGGCAAGGTATCAAGAGAGAGACAGACACAGCGACTGCGACAACAAGAGCACAACCACAGTGACAACCTAAATCCGCCTACCAGGGAACAAATAGCAGCTCCTCTAGGCGGAAAGTTAACCTTATTTTCAAAGAACTGGCACTACATAACAAAAGACAAGTGGATTTTACAAACCATAGATCAAGGTTACCGGTTTCACTTCCACACTGTACCAGTCAAAGAGGAATGCCAAATCTACCTCCAAATCAAAAACAGAGGCTCTACACCAGATAACGGAGTTAGCAAACATGAGAGCTGTGGAAAGAGTGCCAACAGCAGAGCAAGGAAAGGGTTCTACTCCAGACTATTCCTAGTTCCAAGAAAGGAAAAAGTTGGAGACCAATTCTCGACCTGTCCACCTTAAATACATACATCATTGTCCCAAAATTCAAAATGCTGACCCTACAGCAACTTCTTCCATGCTGGGCAAGGAGTCTTGGCTGGTAACTCTAGATCTCAAGGAGGCATACCTGCACGCCCCCATTCGACCAATCTGCAGAAGATACCTCAGATTTCTTGCAGGATCAGAGCACTATCAATTTCTCAGCATTGCCCTTTGGCTTATCTATATAGCCCAGAGTATTCACAAAATGCCTGGCATCAGTAACGCCCATTGCAGACTACAGGGAATTCAAATCTACCCATACCTGGACGACTGCCTGCTACAAGGGGACAACAAAAGCAAGCTGACAACAGATTTACAAAGGGTCATTTACTTGCTACAAGCACTGGGATACACAGTCAATTTACAAAAGTCAAGGCTGATACCATCCCAAACAAGGACATTCTTGCCGGAATTGGACACAGTAAAACAAATGGCATTCCTGACTACAGAAAAACAAAAAGAACTCCCGCTTTATTTCTTGGCACTAACAAAACTGAACAAGTTAACAGCAAGAAAAGTACTGCAGGTCTTGGGCTTCATGGCATCATGCATAATCTTGGTCCCATTTGCCAGACTACATATGAGAAAACTACAGTGGTACCTAAAAAATTTATGGTCCCAACACAGACACAGCCTAGAAACAGAAATCCCACTAATCTCCATGCTTAAAACAGGAGTTCCTATGGTGGGCTCAGCATGCCAGTCAAACCCAGGCCTACCCTTTCGCAGATGTCAAGCAAGCCAGACCATCACAACAGACGCTTCCAGACCTAGGATGGGGGCCCACATGCTGGACAAATGTGTGCAAGGATTGTGGACACAGGATCAACTTCACCTGCACATCAACCTAAAAGAAATGCTGGCAGTAAACTGGCAATCCAAAAGTTCAAACCATTTCTCAAAGAGGGCCAGTTGATGATAAGGACAGACAACACCACAGTCATGTGGTACATCAACAAACAGGGAGGCACTCATTCATACCCCCTATGCAGAATGACTTTGGAGCTGTGGACCCTGGCACTCAGCTACAACATCCAGTTACAGGCAATATTTGTACCGGGGAGAAGACAATACTCTAGCAGACATATTAAGCAGAACCACCTCGGATGCCCACGAATGGAAGCTGCACCGGACATCTTCAAGACCATCTCAAATAAATGGGAATGCCACAGATAGACCTATCTCGCATCACCTCTCAGTCACCCGCTCAAACAATTCTGCACAAGGACATTCCACCCACTAGCATGGAAAGTGGATTGCTCTCCTTCAACTGGAAAGGCCTAACAGCATATGCATTCCCACCTCTTCCTTTGATACACAAGGTACTACTAAAAATCAAGGAAGAACGTCCAAGGATAATCCTGATAGCTCCAAACTGGCCAAGACAACACTGGTACCCACTACTGAGGAGCATGTCTCGGAACAATATGTGGCCAATTCCCCTGATGCCTTTGATGTTAACTCAGAGCAACTACAGCATCATACACCCAAACCTAAAAACGCTGCAACTGACTGCATGGAACATCACATAGCAGCAGCCAATCCAGAACTTTCCCAAAGAGTTAAAGACATTATCCTTGAAGCACTTAGACCTTCAACAAGAAGGAACTATGCTGGAAAATGGAAAAGGTTTGTCATTTGGAGTACGGAAAGAGGAAAAGATGTGTCAAACATAGATATGCCTAACATTCTGGAGTATCTGGCCGAACTTCTTCATTCAGGCCTGTCCTACTCCTCCATCAAGATACATGCATCAGCTATTTCAGCAGAATACAGCTTTGATCCACCTGTTTTTTCGCACCCTTTGCTCAGGCAGTTCCTCAGAGGAATCAAGAATGTACAACCTCCAAGGAAACCACCATTACCAGCTTGGGACTTAAACTTTGTGCTAGAAAATTGACACTATCACCCTTGAACCAGCAGCAACAGCAGACCTACAACACCTGTCATGGAAAAACTGCTTTCCTACTGGCAATTACTTCAGCAAGGAGGGTTTCAGAACTACAGGCATTAATGGCAGTGCAACCCTTCCTAATCTTCCACCAAGATAGAGTGTCCATGAGGACTAATCCTACATTTATGCCCAAGGTGGTATCCAGAGTGTCTTTAAACCAGGCAATCCACCTACCTACCTTCTTTCCCAACCCACAAAACAGAGGGAAAGAATACTGCATACCTTGGATGTACATAGACAGCTACGCTACTACTTGGACAGAACAAAAAATAGCAGAAAGACTGACCAACTTTTGTAGCCTATGCAACAGGAAGGGAAGGAAAAGCTATTTCCAAACAGACAATCTCCAAATGGATAGGAAATTGCATACGATTCTGTTACTCCTTCCATGGAAAACCAATTCCACAGAACATAAGACCTCATTCTACAAGGGCAACAGCCACTACCACAGCCTTCTTAAGGAGTGGCTACTAAAGACATTATTGAGGCGGCTACTTGGACCTCCGTGCATACATTTGCCAAGCATTATAATTTGCCTCTATATTCCAGATCCCGAGCAGGGTTTGCCACTGCTGTACTGCAAGGGATCCTAAACACACCATAATCTACTTTTATCCTCCTCCCTAGTTGGCTATGGTATTCTACAGTTGTTATGACTGCAGATGCATCCATGAAGGACATAGTACAGTTTTGTACCTACCATAAATGTAGATGTCCGAACTGGATAGCATCTGCAGTCAGGATTACCCTCCCTCCTTCCCTCTGTGGTACTCCTAGGGTGTTTACCCTCCTAATAGCTAGCTGGTGGGGAGTCTTTATGGTGTATTTGTTTGTATATATGTACATACATGCTTATTGTTGTGTTTACCTCTATCTTTTGGAAACATTGGCATCTATCCAAAATTTTAGCCTTCCAGAGGGCTACTGGCATCTGGGGCAAGAAACACTGAGGAAAATGGCGTCTGATGCTTTATACCCAAGACCAACAGAGATGACGGGTGAAGTGCGACATCAGCGAAGCGGACCCGACTTTGGAATCCGGCCGACTGAAGGGCTGCCTGACGACAGGACAACCCAGTTGTTATGACTGCAGATGCTATCCAGTTCGACATCTACATTTATGGTAGGTACAAAACTGTACTTTCTCCTGCACAGTCTTGGTGAGGGCAGGGGTCAGTCCTTCGTAAACAGACCCAATGACCTACTTTTCAGCTGCCAGAGCATTCTCGCCTGGCAGCACCTTTGGGAGGAAGGTTGGCACTTTTCAAAGAAAATTGGAGTTTAATTACCCAAGACAGATGGGTATTGGATATCATACACCACGGTTACAGGTTTATTCCATACCTTGCCTCCTTTCAAAGGCATGCCAGACGTTCCTCCTCAACAAAGAATAGAGGCTCACAAGCAAGTTTCTCTGTTACTCCAAATAGGGGCCATACAGCCGGTCCCTATGCCAGAAGTGGGCCTAGGATTTTATTCACGCCTGTTCCTAGTACCAAAGAAGGGGAACACGTGGAGACCAATTTTGGATTTATCTACCCTCAATACTTATCTGGACATTCCCAAGTTCAAAATGTTGACGTTGCAGCAGCTTTTACCTCTGCTGGGCAAAGATCATTGGATGGTAACTTTGGATCTCAAGGAGGCTTACCTTCATGTTCCTGTCAGACTAAGTTGCAGGAAGTATCTGCGTTTTCGAGCTGGGACTTCTCACTATCAGTTTTCTGCATTGCCCTTTGGCTTATCTACTGCGCCCAGAGTGTTCACGAAAGTTCTGGCTCCAGTGATAGCTTTCTTCAGGCAAAAGGAATACAGATCTATCCTTATTTGGACGACTGCCTGATTCTGGCTCGGGAAGGAACAGCTTCTTCATCATTTGGAATATGTGATAGCAGTGCTAAGATGCCTGGGGTATTCTGTGAGCGAAATAAAGTCAGTCTAGTACCCTCTCAAGACATGTGCTTTCTGGGTGTGAGACTGAATACAGCATCCCAGATGGCCTTTTTAACCCCGGACAAACAAAAGTCTATCCCTTTACTTCCATCAGCTATCTCATCAGTCCGGGCTGACTGCAAGGACAGTCCTTCAAGCCTTAGGGTTCATGGCATCTTGTATTCTGGTGCTTCCCAATGCCAAACTGCATATGAGGAAGCTGCAATGGTATCTCAAAAATGTATGGACACAGCACTGCCAGGATCTAGACACTGTCATTCAAATAATACCTTGCATTCAGAAGGAATTTTTGTGTTGGGCTCAGGAATGTCACCTAAACAAGGGACTCTGTGACCCGGCCAGAGGCGAGTCAGATTTTAACGACAGATGCCTCGGACAAAGCTTGGGGAGCTCATCTAAATGGAAAGTGGATACAAGACAAGTGGCCTGCCAGACTACAACATCTACATATCAACCTGAAGGAGATGTTAGCAGTCCAGTTTGCATTAATAGCTTTCAAGGATTTACTTCTTCCAGGGCAGGTGTTGATTCCAACAGACAACACAACTGTCATGTGGTACATCAACAAGCAAGGGGAACGCATTCTTATCCTCTATGCAGGCAAGCAATGATTTTGTGGGAGACTGCTCTCAGTTTACAGCTCAATCTTCAGGCAAGGTTTCTGCCAGGAGCACAGAACTCTTTAGCAGATGTGTTGAGCAGACGAATTATGGATCCCCACGAGTGGAAATTGGATCCTCATGTATTTCAGAAATTGACAGTGTCATGGGGAACTCCAGACATAGATCTGTTCGCTTCTCCACTAAACCATCAGCTGCCAAAGTTTTGCACAAAAAGGTTTCATCCCACAGCTTGGAGAGTGGACGCTCTTTCTTTCAATTGGAGCAATCTTCATGTGTATGCCTTTCCTCCCAAAGGTACTTCTAAAGGTCAGACAGGACAAGCCAAGGATGATTTTAATAGCTCCAGATTGGCCTCGACAACACTGGTACCCATTACTGAGAAGTCTGGTACGGAAGCCTCCATGGCCTTTGCCTTCGATTCCACACCTGTTGTCACAGGAGGACAGCCATTTGCTGAATGTCAAACTTCACTCTTCACCTAACGGCCTGGCATATTCTGTTTTGAACCATAGAGGGTCTCAACTTCCACAACAAGTTTTGAATGTGATTTTGGAAGCTAGAAGGCCTAGTACAAGGAAAGTGTACGAGATAAATGGAAGAGATTTTTATTTTGGAGTGCAGCAAAGATTTTGATGTTTCTGAGCCTAATTTGAGTGTGGCTCTTCAATATCTTGCTGAGTTACTGGACAAAGGTTTGTCTTTCTCTTCTATTAAGGTTCATGCTGCAGCAATTTCGGCTCACTATGATTGTGTCCCACCATTGTTTTCTCATCCTTTGTTCAAGCAATTTCTTAGAGGGGCAAAGAATATAAGACCCCAGAAGAGCTCCTACTCCTGCTTGGGATCTCAATTTTGTGTTGGAGAAACTCACTCTACAACCTTTGGAGCCTGCAGCCACTTCTGAGTTGAAATATTTATCATGGAAGACTGCTTTTTTGTTGGCAATTACCTCTGCAAGAAGGGTTTCTGAATTGCAGGCCCTTATGGCGGTTGAGCCTTTCTTGATTTTCCATAAGGATAGGGTATCATTGCACTAATCCTTCCTTTATGCCTAAGGTGGTTTCTAGTGTGGCTTTAAACCAAACTATTCATTTGCCTACTTTTTATGCAAATCCCCAAAATAAAGGGGAAAAGATTTTGCACACTTTAGATGTACACAGGCAGTTCGTTATTATTTGGATAGAACTAAAGGGTTCAGGCAGTCTCAGCAGTTGTTTGTTTCTTTTGCTTTGAGTTCTCAGGGCAAGCCTGTGTCAAAACAAACTATTTCTAAGTGGATTGGGTTTTGCATTGCTTTCTGTTATTCCCATCATGGCAAGGAGATTCCAGCTGGGATAAGGCCTCATTCCACTAGGGCTACTGCCATCAACAGCTTTTTGAGGGGTGGCAACCGAGGATATTTTGGAGGCAGCTACTTGGAGTTCAGTGCATACTTTCTCTAGGCATTATCATCTGCCACTTTACTCTAAATCCAGGGCTGGTTTTGCCACTGCTGTTTTGCAGGGCATTTTGGCAGCTCCTGCTTCCTTGTAGTTAGCCATCCTCCCTTACCTCTGCTTTGGGATTCTACCCAAGTGTAAGGACTGCAGCAATGTGAGATGAAGAACATAGTACAGTTTTGTACCTACCATAAATGTAGATGTTCAAGATCCACATTGCTGCAGTCCAATTTACCCTCCCTCCTTCCCTCTGTAGTTAGAGGGGTTGTGTGGGTTGGGTTGTACATATTATGTATATTGTATATATTGTACATATAGTTAGTGCAAGGGTGGTTGGTTGGTTGTTTGCTGTCTTTTGGTTTTGACCTTTATTTTTAGGGTCTTCTGACATCTGGGGCAAGAAAAGACTGAGGATATGACGTCGGTCATGCGCATTTGTACCCTGACGTCCTGATGTCAGTCAAATGCGCCTTGACCGACGTCAGCCTTATACTTTGATATTCGGGCCGACCGAGGACAGCGGACTACCCAAGTGTAAGGACTGCAGCAATGTGGATCTTCGAACATCTACATTTATGGTAGGTACAAAACTGTACTTTTCCCATATTATTGAGGCCTAGATCCAATATGGTTGCACCCCTGGTTGGTGTATTGACTTATCTGGTCCAGGGAGTTTGTTTGCAAAATCCAGGAATCTGTATGCATATATGTTTGGTGTCTTGCAGGATTCCCATTTAATAGTGGGGTAATTAAAGTCACCCATGAAAATGGTTTTGGGTTGGATAGTTAGTGTTTCTAATTAGTTTAAATGCATGGAATTGGTTTCCTGTATACATATACCCATACGCACACACACATATAGATATGAGTATAAATGATATATGTATAGATGTGTGGTGCAGCGGTAGCGTTGTCGCCTCAAAACAAGAGTTTCTCCCATTCGATTCTCGGCTAGAGCGCCTTCTGTGTGGAATTTGCATGTCCTCCCCACGGTAGAGTGGCGTTCGAAAGACGTGTAGAATGGGCGTGCCTTCGTTGAAGGTTGGACGTCGAGCTGGCACCTCTGTACCATAAAAATCTACTGCTAATCATTAGTGGACCACAGTTCCGATGTGGCGGCCCCTAACTGGGAAAAGCCGAAAGAACAGCATAAAAATATATATAAAAATATATATAAAATATATATATATATATATATATATATATATATATATATATATATATATATATATATATATATATATATATATATAAAGTGTGTGTGGGTATATGGGGATATATTGGTGTGTGTGTGTATGTACACACCCATATATAAAATACATGGTCCTGTGCATTTGACTGAAAGAAAAAATGAAATGCAAAATGTCAAAAGAATTTTGGATATGGAATTCTTCCCTTTCTTCAATGTTGTACGACCCGGTATTGGTATGAAAAATTATCAGCGGGTGTGGGGGTGCAGAGTCGCTTGCCCTGCTGCATTAAGTTTCAACATTTTTGACATTTTCAACATTTTTTGAACAAAGTTAAGAATGGTATCTGATGGCAGTCTTCATTTTATCCTTGACAGATGGGCTTGGTTCCAGTAATGGAACTGACTCTGTCGTTACTGCAGCTCGCACCAGCCAAAAACTTTCGAGCTTCACCTTTACCCACAATCCATCTTTGTTGCCTCAGATCTTGTTTGCAGCTTTCTGAAACTGCCGCGTTTGCTAGAGCTCTTGAATTTCAATGCATTTAGTTAATTATTTCTTTTAATTTCTCAGAATTTTTCTGGTGATCTGTATTCATTATTGCTTTTTTTTTTTTTTAACATGTAGTGTGGCATTGTAGTATCATTACTTTTTTCCATTTACATGTTTCTGTATTTCCCATAACTGTCCTTGTTGATGGTTTCTCCTACTCAAGATTCTTTTTAGCCCCAAAAAAGGCAGGGGACTGTAGACTGATTTTGGATCTATTTTGGACTATCTGACTCTATCAAAATGCATCACCCACTCCCCCCAAATCCATACCACTGTATCATCCATCACAAATGTTACAAATGACTCAATCTGCATATGCCCTTGTCTCTTCCACTTTAACTCCACTGTGCTCTTTCCCTGTAAAGTCCTAACTATAAATAGGACACCAAACCACTCTACTCAAGTACCCTCTAAACTCACCTCCTTCATTTTCTATACCAAACTAAGAAAATCTCACAACATTATATCTCAGTCCTTTTCTCTGGTGACATATACCCAAATCCTGGTCCCGCTTCCTGTTCTGATTTATCCTCCAAACCCCATCCCCCTCCTGCAAGTATAAAATCCCTTACATTCTCTGCCCTTAATACTCAAAGCTTCTGTAATAAAATACCAAACCTTCATGGCTGGTTACTGCACAATCAGCCAGACATTCTCTCCATTTCAGAAACCTGGCTCAAGCCTCGCATATAAGACTTAGAACTGCCCCCCCCCCCCCCCCCCGCCACACACACACCCACTACCGGATACTGAGAAAAGATAGAACCAAAAAAAGGGGGTGGTGTTGCACTCCTATATCTGCTTCCCTCCTAGTCACCCCCTAATTTAAATAAAGCAGAAGCTATACCAGCCCTACTCCACTAAAACATGTATTTGTCTTCTCCCTCTATATTCCCCCCCGGTGACAATATCTCAGTTCTATAAGACTCTCTCTCCTGGATCTCCACTAACATCACCCAAGAAACCATTATACTGGGTGATTTTAACATAGACTGGGCCACAATCCTATCCCCTACTAATTCCCTTAACATTAATTTACAAGTTCACACAATTAATCAATACTATCACCACACCATCAAATTCCACTACTGGAAGTATCATAGACTGGATTCTAGTATCCCATCCCCATAACATCTGACAGTGGTATCTACCCAGATCCACTAGCTGACCATTTTCCCCACTTTCACCCACCGTCTCCCCTACTCTGTACAACAATACCCACACCTTGACTACCTCCCACTCCTTAAACTTCAATCCAGAAACTTTCACTAGCATACTAAAGCACACCAACTGGAACCCACTAAAACCCCTCCCCCTAGACAATGCTCCATCCTACTTTAACAATACTTTAATAAACCTACTTAACTCCTTAGCCCTACAAATAACTAAGCATACAAAAAGTAACCCAGTACCTTGGTTAACTAAAAACACACCAGCTACCATGCGACTCTGACCAAACCTGGGCATTATACCAAAAAAATAAAACTAACACCACCCTCCCTGAATATAAGACTACGAAACAAGGTTAAAACACTTGTTGCTTCTGACCGCAAGGCATACTTCACTACCCTCAAAACCAACCATACTATTAATTCCAACTGTTTCTGGAAGGGAATCTCAGCCCTCTTCAACCCAGGCAAAGCTGAAAACCCTAGTCCAGACCTAGACGCTTCTGACACAGACTTGGCAACCAAATTCAACTTCTTTTTCATAGACTCTATTAGTAAACTGACATCAACCTTCACTAATAACTTAGGCACCCACCCTCACTTGACAACCTGTTCCTTCCTCCCTAAACACCCCATGCTCCCCAGCTCCACCTTTCTCCATCAATTCCATCTCCATATCAGCTATAAAAAAAAAACTTCTAAAATTAAAACCGGGCTCAAATGCCCCTGTTAAAATCCCTTCCTATTTTTTAAAAGTAGCTTCTAAAACAATAGCCCACCCCATCAACATACTCATTAATCGTTCTATCTTAGAAGGCCAAGTCCCCCAACTATGGAAGAAGGCCTTTATTTATCCCCCTCCTTAAAGGCGGCAACAACTATGACATAACTAACTTTCGCCCTATCGCAAACCTGTCCCCTGTTTCTAAACTACTCAGCGTCAACCAGCAACTCCTACCCTATCTCATTAACCAATCTGATTAGCCACCAACTTCTAACACCAACGCAGCATGATTTTCGTCCTAGCCATAGTACCTCTACTACCCTCTTCTCCTTCATTGAGTCAGTAAATTAAAGCCCGTGATTCTAGCCACTTCATATCCACTCTCCTCCTAGACCTCTCTAAGGCATTTGACACCATTTCCCACGGCCTGCTCCTTACCAAACTCGCTAAACTTGCCCCCTTCCACTATCCAGTGGTTCTCAAGCTATCTCACAAACAGGCAGCAAGCAGTCAAATGGAGCAAGGCATTTTCTCCATTCATCAGTACATCGGCAGGCATCCCCCAGGGCTCAATTCTAGGTCCCCTATTTAATATATTCATAAATGATTTTCACCATGCCATCCCAAACTCCACCTTCATTCAATATGCCGATGATTCTACTGTAATCTGTTCCTCCCTGTCTATCACCACTCTTAACCACCTTACACAAGCAGCTTTCTCTTCTACTGAACAGTGGATGCTTGATATAACCATCTGGCCCTGAATGCTACAAAAGCCAAACTTATGCTATTCTACCCCTCTAAAAACTCTTCTAGATAAAAATACCTTTACAATTACCAGCAAAAACAATACTTTCCTAGAAATAGTCTCTGATGCAAAATTATTAGGAATAATCATAGATGACTAACTGAAATTTGATGAGCATCTTCAAGCCAATATCAACAAAACCCATAAAAAGCTAGGTATGCTCTACCGGCATACTCGCTTCATCTCTCCCTCTACTAGAGTCACACTAGCTAATACTTACCTGATCTCATCTCTACTCTATGGTGCAACTATCCTTTCCAACCTGCAAAACTCTCATCTTGCTACAATAAAATAACCAAATTTGCCGCAGGTGTCAGAGCCTCCTCTCACCACTGCCTTTCCCTTCATCAACAGGCTGGCTTGAGCTACCCAATTTCCTCAGTCACACCCAATTTATCCAAGCTTATAAACTGATCCACAACCCATCTCTGTCCCTCCCTAGGAAATACCTTTGAAATGCATAAACCTGACCGACTCTTAAGATCAAATTCTCACAACTTAATCAAATTGCACAGACTCAAGTCCAGCTGGAAATCAACTGATGTCCTTTTCACTAGCACGCCTCTGGATCTCTTCCAGCTTCCATCCGCACTACAAACGGTCTCTCCTTGTTCAAAACCTCACTTCACTCCCGTCTAACCTCACAATAGATATGCTCATGCTCCCACCCTACATAACTACTACACTTTCTTCCTAATCTTCTAACCCTCCTGTAGACCCATTAATGCCTTACTACTTTAACACTAGAAACACTAAAGCAAGTTAAACTGGCATTTTTTGTTACTCATAAATAATA
Organism: Protopterus annectens; assembly: GCF_019279795.1. Classification (NCBI taxonomy): domain Eukaryota; kingdom Metazoa; phylum Chordata; order Ceratodontiformes; family Protopteridae; genus Protopterus; species Protopterus annectens. The sequence continues at coordinate 566,973,963 of NC_056749.1, forward strand.
CTACCCACTGTTAATCCAGATATTTGTTCAAATATTACCATCTTTGATTAAACTAATTTCTCATTTTCCTCCTACATATTTTTCTTAGTTACTGTATTTATGCATAATTACATTTTTAATGTGTGACGTGTTTGTGTTTTTTTTAATGTGTACTTCCTATTTGTTCCTACTTTGTAGTATGTAATCAGCCTTCTGGAGCTTTTCTCCCCAGGACTCCATTGAAAACAGGCCATTTGTGGCCCAGTGGACTATTCTGGCGAACTGCAAATAAATGTGTGCTGAACAAGTTTGTTTGGTAAACTGTTTCAGATAGTCATGGTACAGTGTAGTCCTACTTTTCTGGTGAAAGATGATTGGGTGTGCACAATAGATCTTTAGGGTGCATAGTACCATATAAAAATGGACATGCTCCAGAAAGTTCCTCCGCTTCCAGCTAGGGAGCAGTTATTACCAATTCAGAGTACTGCCCTTTGGTCTCACCATAGCCCCCAGGGTGTTCAAATGCATGACAGTAGTAGCACCTCACTTGAGACTGCGAGGATTCCAGGTATTTGCATACTTGGATGACTGGTTCAGAACTGCTTCAACCAGGCATCATTTGATAGTAGCCAGAGATTACACTCTTGCTATCTGTGCTCATCTGGAAATTACGGAAAATCTCAATCACATTTGACACTAATGCAAAATTTAGAATTCATGGGGGCTGTATTTAGTACAAAGACAACTGTAGCATCCCTTCCTACAGAGAGACAGAATAATGGTCCAAGTTCAAACGATAATCTGCAGAAAGAGCTTTCCTGCTTGACTAGATGTTCTTCATTCCACATTGCTGCAGTCCTAACTATTGGGTAGTCCGCTGTAAAGTAATACCAAAGTACGCATGACCATATCCTCAGTCTTGATGCAGAAGCAATTTTGCGAGTGCAGGTTGGCGTTCTGAAAGTTTCTGAAGTCAGAGTTTCAGACCGAATCAAAGTTGGCTAAGTACCCGTTGGGGAATATTTTGTTTTTCTTGCCTCAGTATTTAACGGATGTCAGAAAAAGTGAATAACTGTATTTCTTGTGGGAAACAGATACCTCATAGGGATTACCATACTTTGTGTATACCTTGTTTAGGGCCTGAGCACGGCGTTGTTGGATGCCGCTCTTGTGCTAGGTTTAACAGCACTATTAAGAGAAGGTTAGACTGTGCCAGGTTAGTGTTTGGGGATAAAGCAGCAAAGCCTAGAATGGAGGTCCCAGGCGTCAGTTCTTTAGAAGGCTCAGTGGGGAGGTTTTGCCAGGTGTTTCTTTGGAGTCTCAGGGAGAGACTTTACTGTTACAGGATGTATCCTCTCAGGAAGTAGGCCAGGCTGAGGGGGCTTCTCAGGTGGCTGTTCTTCCCTCTCTTCCTAAGGTGGTTAGAGCCTCCCCTTCTGTTTCCAAGGCTTCTTTGAGGGGCAGGCCTAGTTTAGCTTCAGTGGGGGTTCCTCCTAGTGCTTCAGGGTCCTTGCTTAAGAAGCATATGCTTAAAATGGCAGAGGATTTGATTACTATGATAAGGGGTTCTATGCCCCCTCCTGATAAGAGGCCTAGGGTGGAACCTGAGTTTAAGTTTGAGAGTTTTGAGCAATGCTCGGCGGCTTCGGAGTCTTCGGCTGAAGACTTGCAGGAGTACCCTCCTTATTCGGATTCTGATGTGGATGATTCTACTCCTTCTGCTTCTCCTCCTGAGGATTTTTCATTTTCAGAGACTCTGCATTCCATGAGGGAGCATTTTAAATGGGAAGGTCAAGATTTCTCTGATTCCAGGAAAAGGCTTAGGGAATTCTTGTTTTTACCCCAGCATAGGCCTTTAGCTATACCTCCTGTTTTGAATGTGGTGGAAGATGTGTTTGCAGAGGCTTCCCTGAATCCTGATTCTTTACCTCCTGCTCCAGTTAAACCGGATAGGTATTATAGGGTGCCTGAAGCTCATAAGTATCTTTTTAAGAGTCCTAGGGCAGACCCGGAAACTGTCTCTCAGGGGCCTAAGGGTGTGAAGGCTTCAGTTGTTAAAAATCCTGTCCCTCCTGATAAAGAGGCAAGGGCTTTGGATAGATGGGGAAAGAAAGTGTATACTTCTTCCACTTTAGCCATGAGGCGTTGAATTGTCAGTTTCACATGTTAAAATATCAGAATTATCTTCTTTCACAGTTGAAATCTAAGGTGGATGCTCTGGCCGAAGGTATTGAGTGTAAAGAGTTGCAGGATTTAGTTCATGTGTCTGAACAGGTGGGGAAACATTCTTTGCAGTGTGGTTTTGATGCTGTGCAGGCCTCCTCCAGGGTGGCTGCCACTGGTTCTGTTCGGCACGCCTGGTTGAGAGATCAGAATTTAGCTGAGCATGTTAGGGCAAGGATTTTGGATGCTCCTTTACAGTCTGATGTGTTTGGTTCGCCTGTGGAAGCAGTTTTGAAGAAAATGGAGGACAAGGCTAAGTCTATGCAAACTGTTAAAGATTTTTTGCAGGTGCAGCCTCCGAAGTTTAGTAGAAATTGACCTACTAAGGGATGGGCTTACCCTGCTTATGATTCCCAGTCTAGGGCTAGGTCTAGGCGTGGTAGGCCCAGAGCTCAGGGTTCTTTTAGGCCTAGCACAGGGAGTTCCCCTGCTCAGACTTCTGGTGAGGGCAGGGGTCAGTCCTAAGCAGACCCAATGACCTGCCTTTTCAGCTGCCAGTTCATTCTCGCCTGGCAGCACCGTTGGGAGGAAGGCTGTCTCTTTTCAAAGAAAATTGGGATTTAATTACCCAAGACAGATGGGTTCTGGATATTATTTACAGGTTTTATTTCCATACCTTGCCTCTTTTCAAAGGCATGCCAGACATTCCTCCTCTACAACGACAAGAGGCTCTCAAGCAGATTTCTCTGTTACTCCAAATAGGGGCCATTCAGCCAGTTCCTGTGCCAGAAAGGGGCCTAGGATTTTATTCTCGCCTGTTCCTAGTACCAAAGAAGGGGAACACGTGGAGACCAATTTTGGATTTATCTACCCTCAACACTTATCTGGACATTCCCAAGTTCAAGATGTTGACGTTACAACAGCTTTTACCTCTGCTGGGCAAAGATCACTGGATGGTAACTTTAGATCTCAAGGAAGCTTACCTTCATGTGCCTATAAGACTAAGTTGCAGAAAGTATCTGCGTTTTCGAGCTGGAAATTCTCATTATCAGTTCTCTGCATTGCCCTTTGGCTTATCTACAGAGTATTCACAAAGGTTCTGGCTCCAGTGATAGCTTACTTCAGGCTAAAAGGAATTCAAATCTATCCTTACTTGGGCGACTGCCTGATTCTGGCTCAAGAAAGGAAGACCTTCTACAGCATCTGGAATATGTCATAGCAGTGCTAAGATGCCTGGGGTATTCTGTGAGCGAAATAAAGTCCAGTCTAGTACCCTCTCAAGACATGTGCTTTCTGGGTGTGAGACTGAATACAGCAGCCCAGATGGCCTTTTAACCCCGGACAAACAAAAGAATCTTTCCAGTTACTTCCATCAACTATCTCTTCAGTCCGGGCTGACTGCAAGGACAGTCCTTCAAGCCTTAGGGTTCATGGCATCTTGTATTCTGGTGCTTCCCAATGCCAAACTGCATATGAGGAAGCTACAATGGTATCTCAAAAATGTATGGACACAGCACTGCCAGGATTTGGACACTGTCATTCAAATAATACCTTGCATTCAAAAGGAATTTTTGTGGTGGGCTCAGGAATGTCACCTAAACAAGGGACTCTCTGTGACCCGGCCAGAGGCGAGTCAGATTCTAACGACAGATGCCTCAGACATTGCTTGGGGAGCTCATCTAAATGGAAAGTGGATATAAGACATGTGGCCTGCCAAACTACAGCATCTACATATCAACATGAAGGAGATGTTAGCAGTCCAGTTTGCATTAATGGCTTTCAAGGAATTACTTCTTCCAGGGCAGGTGTTGATTCTAACAGACAACACAACTGTCATGTGGTACATCAACAAACAAGGGGCGCATTCTTACCCATTGTGCAGGCAAGCAATGATTTTATGGGAGACTGCGCTCAGCTTGCAATTAACTCTTCAGGCAAGGTTGCTGCGGGAGCACAGAACTCCTTAGCAGATGTGTTAAGCAGACAAATCATGGATCCCCACAGTGGAAACTGGATCTTCATGTATTTCAAAATTGACAGTGTCATGGGGAACTCCAGACATAGATCTGTTCGCTTCTCCACTAAACCACCAGCTGCCAAAGTTTTGCACAAAGAGGTTTCATCACACAGCTTGGAGAGTGGATGCTCTTTCTTTCAGTTGGAAAAATCTTCATGTATGCGTTTCCACCTCTGCCTCTTCTTCCAAAGGTGCTTCTAAAAGTCAGACAAGACAAGTCAAGGATGATTTTAATAGCTCCAGATTGGCCTCGGCAGCACTGGTACCCATTACTGAGGAGTTTGGTAAGGAAGCCTCCATGGCCTTTACCCTTGATTCCACACCTGTTGTCTCAAAGAGACGGTCACCTGCTCAATGTCAAGCTTCACTCTCTTCATCTAACAGCCTGGCATATTCTGTTTTGAAAGACAGTAGGTCTCAACTTCCTCAACAAGTTTTAAATGTGATTATGGAAGCCAGGAGACCTAGTACAAGGAAAAGAAAAATGGAAGAGATTTTTATTTTGGAGTGCAGCAAACAATTTGGAGGTTTCTGAGCCTAATTTGAGTGTGGCTCTTCAATATCTTACTGAGTTACTGGACAAAGGTTTGTCTTTCTCTTCCATTAAGATTCATGCTGCAGCAATTTCAGCTCACTATGATTGTGACCCACCATTGTTTCATCCTTTGTTCAAGCAATTTCTTAGAGGGCAAAGAATATAAGACCCCAGAGCTCCTACTCCTGCTTGGGATCTCAATTTTGTGTTGGAGAAACTTACTCACAACCTTTTGAGCCTGCGGCTACTGCTGAATTGAAATACTTGTCATGGAAGACTGCTTTTTTGTTGGCCATTACTTCTGCAAGAAGGGTTTCTGAGTTGCAGGCCCTTATGGCAGTGGAGCCTTTTTTGATTTTTCATAAGGATAGGGTATCTTTACATACTAATCCTTCCTTTATGCCTAAGGTGGTTTCTAGTGTGGCTTTAAACCAAACTATTCATTTGCCTACCTTTTATGCAGATCCCCAAAATAAAGGGGAACAGATTTTGCACACTTTAGATGTACACAGGCAATTGCATTATTATTTGAGCAGGACTAAGGATTTTAGGCAGTCTCAGCAGTTGTTTATTTCTTTTGCTTTGAGTTCAAAGGGCAAGCCTGTGTCTAAACAAACTATTTCTAGGTGGATTGGGTGTTGCATTGCATTTTGTTATTCCCATCATGGCAAGGAGATTCCAGCTGGGATTAGGCCTCATTCCACTAGGGCTACTGCCACCGACAGCATTTCTAAGGAGTGGCAACAAAGGATATTTTGGAGGCAGCTACTTGGAGTTCAGTGCATACTTTCTCTAAGCATTATCACCTTCCTCTCTACTCTAAGTCTAGGGCTGGTTTTGCCACAGCTATTTTGCAAGGCATGTTGTCAGTTCCTGCTTCCTTATGATTTGCCAGCCTCCTTACCTCTGCTTTGGGATTCTACCCAATAGTTAGGACTGCAGCAATGTGGAATGAAGAACATAGTACAGTTTTGTACCTACCATAAATGTAGATGTTAGGATCCACATTGCTGCAGTCCCCTCCTTCCCCTCTGTGTTTAGGGGTGGTTGTGTAGGTGAAGTTATATTCTGCTGTTTTTGTATATATTGTACATATATATTTTGGTGCAGGTATGTTGGGAATTTTTTGGTTTTTGGCCTTATCTTTCAGGGTCTTCTGACATCTGGGGCAAGAAAAGACTGAGGATATGGCGTCGGTCATGCGCATTAGTACCTACTGGCGTCAGTCTAATGCGCCCTGACGGTATTCGGGCCGACTGGACAGCGGACTACCCAATAGTTAGGACTGCAGCAATGTGGATCCTCGAACATCTACATTTATGGTAGGTACAAAACTGTACTTTTTGTAAACTGTCAGTGGCAGCATCACTAATTGTAGTACCTCTAGTCAGGTTTCATATGAGAATTCTGCAGTGGCCACTAGCTTCTTGGTCTATCACTCAACGTTTGTCGGACCTAATTCTGATCACCAGTTATTGCAGGAGGGATATTATGTGGTGGCTGGATTCTGAACAAATTCTCCATGATTGCCCCTTTGTTCTTCTAGAGCCCATGGCCGTAGTGACCACGGACACCTCCCAGATGGGTGGGGGGCCTTTTTTTCAGTAAGACTGTGCAAGGCACTTAGACCCCATTGAAGGCCAACTTTGCACATCAGTGTCCTAGAGCTAAGAGCAGTACTTCTAGCATTGCAGGCCTTTCAGACGGCTCTTCCTCAGGGGACATTTGCAATTCAAACTTACAATGTCAGTCGTTTTGGTTCCTCCCTGTTTGTTGATGTACCAGTCTTATCCCCTTTGTCGAGAAACTCTGAGTGCAGCAGTGGGCGATCTTTCCCAACTGCTTTTTAATAGCAGTGCATATTCTGGGGACTTCCAGTGTGATTGCAGACAAGCTGAGCCGATGTATCCTTCAGCCTCATGAGTGGTCTCTCAAGCTGAGCCGATGTATCCTTCAGCCTCATGAGTGGTCTCTCAAGCTGAGCCGATGTATCCTTCAGCCTCATGAGTGGTCTCTCAATCTAGCAGGGGGTGAAAACTATCGGTCAGTGGGGTCAACCTTGCTGCGACCTGTTTGCTTCCCCCTTAAACAAGTACAGTAATTATTTTGCCCCGATTCCACCTCCCAGGAAGTTACCTAGAGATGCTGTCCTCCACAATTTGCCACCACGGTCTCCTGTATGCCCCCCCCGATACCCATAATTCCAAAATTCTTACAGAAAGCACTTTGGTGGGAAAGCACAGTAATCCTTATTGCACCCTTTTGGTTTCGACAGATTTGGTTCCCCTTCCTTTGGCCCTATCTGATTCAACAACCTTGGATTCTGGACCTGGTTCCGGAACTTCTGTCACATCTAGATGGACTTGTTCACCCAGGCATTCTGAGCTTAAAGCTGAAAATGCTGGTTCCTCCAGTTCCATTAGTTGCTAGGCATCCTAATATATCCTCCCCAGTATGCCACATCCTCTTGTCTGTTTAAACCTTCCACTCAAAAGCTGTACTGTAGCAAATGGAAAAGATTTACCATTTGGGCCCATGAAAACAAATGAATCCCTTTTCTGCTTCTATAGAGCATATTTTAGACTTTCTAGCCTTTCTTCCATGCTGGAGTTTCCCCTTCTACCATCAGATACAATTAGCTGCAATTTCTAATTTTCACAATTGTTTAGAAGAACGTTCTTTAGCCTCTCGTAGACTTTGTAAATTGTTCCTAAGAGGCACACTTGTTAAAACCCCCTTTCAAAGATCATGCTTCCTTAGGATCTGAACTTGATATTACAGGCTGTAATACATTCTGCCTTTGAGCCCACTGCAGAATGTGATCTGAAGTTTTTGTTTTGGAAGACACTTTTTTGGTAGCCATTACCTCGGCCAGGAGGGTTTCAGACTTCCAGGCCTTGTCGTTTGAACTTATCTGATTTTCCACAAGAATAGTTTCTTTACGAACAAACACCTCCTTTCTACCCGAGGTAGTATGAGGCCAACACCAAAGGATTGATTTACCAATTGTTTTCCAAATTACTCCAGCAAAGTGGACTATGCCTCACATTTACTTGATGTTTATAGACAATTACGTTTGTCTTCACAGAATAAGACATTCGAAAATCAATTTGTTTCCTTTTCCAGTGCAAAGTTTAAGGCAGTCAACAAGTTAACTGTGGCTAAATGTCTGAAAGACTGCATTTAGTTTATGGTAAGAAGAATTTAACCTTGCCTAAGCCTGTGAAAGCACATTCTAAAATCTATAGCCACCTCGGCAGTTTTCCAATGAGAGCCTTGATGTATGTACAGCAGCTACATGGGCTTCTCATCATACCTTTATTGCTCATTACAAACTGGAGATTATCTCTAGGGGAAGATCGTCCTTTGAATCAATGGTATTCATGAGTATCCTTCTGTGAGTCCACATGATATTTTAGGTAGCTTGTCACACTATCCAATATCTTAAGGCTAAAATGAAGATTGGTAACGGCAGATAAAGAAGTTATGTACTTACCATAACTTTCTATCTGTGTTGTCCATCTTTATCATTGACTCCCCTCCCTCCTTCCCCTCAACCTTAAAAGATTTTTTGGTGGAGTGGATTATGTATCCTTGAAGTATTTTTTTTTTTTGTTTTTGTCCAAGCACAGTAGATATGGCTTCCATCTGGGATTCATATAGTGTGTGTGTGTATGTGTGTATGTATATGTATATGTGTATATATATATATATATATATATATATATATATATATATATATATATATATATATATGTATATATAGCAAGAGACTGAGAGACATGGCTGGCGCGAGCTGTAGTAACAGCTGAGTCCAGTTATCAGAACAGAACCTATCTGTCGAGGATAAATATGGACAACACAGATGGAGCATTATTGTAATACATAACTTGTTTCTCTTTTCTCACACGTGCACAGATGTGTGTATCGATGCATACATACAGTGGATATAAAAAAATATTCATACCCCTGTTAAAATGCCATGTTTTAGTGATATAAAAAAGAGACCGCAGTAAATAATTTCAAAACTTTTCCTACCTTTAGTGTGACCTGTAACGTGTGCAATTTAATTGAAAAACAAATCTGTTAGAGGAAAAAATAAAAAAAAAATAAAAAACCTAAAATACTCTGGTTGCGTAAGCGTGCACACCCTTAAACTAATACTCCTGAAGCACTTTTTTGATTTAATTACAGCATTGTCTTCTTGGGTACACACCTGCCATCAGTTAGAGACTCTGATTAACCCTAAATAAAGTTCAGCTGTCCTAGTAGGATTTTCCTGACATTTACTCAGTTGCTTGCTGCAGGAAAAGCCATGGTTCGCAGAGAGCTTACAAAGCATCAAAGGGATCTAATTGTTGAATGGTATTGGTCAGGAGAAGTGTACAAAAAAAAATCTCCAGCATTGGATATACCATGGAACACAATGAAGACTGTCATCAGAAACCGTTGAAAATATGGGACAACGGTGACATTGCAAAGAACTCCACATCCCTCCAAAATTGATGACAAGACTATAACTGTTCAGGGAGGCTCCCAAGAGACCTACAGCAACACTGAAGGAGCTGTAGGAATTTCTGGCAAGTACTGGTTGTGTACTACATGTGACAATCTCCCGTATTCTCTGTCTGGAGTATGGGGTAGGGGTTGCAAGACAGAAGCCTTTTCTTACACAGAAAAACATCCAGGCCCAGCTAACATTTGCAAAACAATACATAGTCTCCCAAAAGCATGTGGTGAAAATTTGTTATGGTCTGAGACGAAGGTTGAAGTTTTGGGCCAAAATTCCAAAAGGTACGTTCGGCGCAAAAACACTTCACATCGCCAAAAGAACACCATCCCCATGGTGAAGCATTGTGGTGGCAGTATCCTGCTTTGGGGTTGCTTTTCTTCAGCTGGAAGTGGGGCTTTAGTCAGGGTGGATGGAATTATGAACAGTTCCAAATACCAATCACTTTTGGCCCAAAGCCATCCGGCATCTGCTAGAAAGATGAAGAGGAATTTCACACTTCAACACAACAATGACCCCAAGCATGCATCTAAAACAAAAGAATGGCTTGACCAGAAGAAAATTAAAGTTTTGGAATTTTCCAGCCAGAGCCCAGACCTAAATACAATAGAAAATCTGTGGGGTAAGCTTAAGAGGGCTGTGCACAAGAGAATTTTGACATATTAGAACATTTTTGCAAGGAAGAGTGGGCAAATATTGCAAAGTCAAGATGTGGCATGCCGATAGACTCCTACTCAAGAAGACTGAGTGCTGTAATTAAATCAAAAGGTGCTTCTACAAAGTATTAGTTTAAGGGTGTGCACACTTATACAACCAGCATATTGTACATTTTAAAATTTTTTTTATTTTTTTTCCCCTGACAGATTTGTTTTTCAATTGAATTGTACAGGTTATAGGTCACATTAAAGGTGGGAAAAGTTTTGAAATGATTTATTGTGGCCTCATTTTTTATATCACAAAAACCTGGCATTTTAACAGGAGTGTGTATACTTATCCACTGTATATATAAAAAATATAAAAAGTATACTTGTATTTTATATATATATATATATATATATATATATATATATATATATATATATATATATATATATATATATATGTACAGTAATTACTTTTGTCTAACATTTGTTTTGTCGACATGTTTAGGTGACAAATTTTAGCCTACTAAGTATATGTAGACTGGTGTACTTTGGCCTAATTTAGTATATGTAGACAGGTGTACAAGACTGGGTAATTATCGGGGTTGTGGAATAAGCCCTTTCCCTGACTGTTTTTCAGTCTAAATTGGTATGTCTAATTGTTGTTGGTGGTTAGAGATGCTTTACCCTGCAAAAATTGTTTATTTTTTGTGTAATTTTGTATGTCAAGGTTTTAAGCACAAGTATAATATTGTGTCGATCTTTGTGGTTTCGACTTTTAACATTGCAGACGTTGACATTTGGGTCATTTGAGAGTGTTAAAAACTATATTTTGTTTCCTAGCTCTAACCTTTGCAAAGCTTTAGTCCCCCTTTCCCTATTGGCATGAAAGCTCTGAAGACTCTGTTGCCCAAACTACTCTAGACAGCTTAGCTCAAGCTGACTAAGGTTTTGAGTGCATAGATGGAGGCCTTTGGAATCTGGGCCAGCTGTTGTATGCAGGTTGCAGTCCATAGAGTTGAGGCTTCTGCAGCAGTCATCATTCAAACCTCTGCTGTTATGGCCAGTTTATACAATTGGTTTCCTTGACCCAAGTCATTTTGCCTTTGTCGTAAGCAGATCCTGTCCACTCAAATGTTTTCAGTAGTGTCATGTAAGCAACATATGAGCTAATCCAGTGATAGGTTCACAGGTAGGTACTAGGCTATCGGCCCAAGGGCCTACATAAGCCTAGCCAGTAAGGTTCCATAGCTTATGCCACCCAAGAAAGTTATTTTCCTGTGCCAATGTCCAGCAGAGAGACAAGTGATCCCTGGGGTGTATTTCCTATTTCCCATCCACTCAAGTGGCAAATCTTTTGGGCTTGGTGCGTTAAAATTCAGAAAATGCCCTAACTTGACTCTGCTTGTCACCCCCCCCCCCCCCATGTAAATGTAGTAAAATGAAAGTGAATTAATATTTTCTCAAGTAAAACAAGTCTATTGTCATTATCAAATGTAAAAAGTCACCAGGTTTAGGAGGAATTAAGTGGGACAGTTGAAATTAATGTTTAACAGCACACACTTAAATGCAGACTACTTGCCCTTTGCAGAATTGTAACCATGAAGCAAAAACAATATCTGCACTGCCTCTGGAGACAGTATACCAAACTAGTTTCCCTTACTTTTGCAACAGTGTTAACCTGGCTCATAGCAGAAAATAATTGGACGCTTCACACAAGCAAAGACTGCAAAAGCTGATTTCAAACAAATGTGCTCATTTGGTGACTGCAGTTGCAGATATCACACTTGTGCCTTGAAAATGAGCTTCCTGTGCAGTAGTTGGAAGTAAACTGAACTGTGCGGCTGTGATGACAGATTGTGCTGATACAGATGGTAGAAATCCATTTTAAGCTCTGGGTGGTGCAGGGTCGCATATTTCTTTTGTTCGTTCAGTTCCTTTGATAACTCTGGTATTGGTGAACGCTGGCATGTCACCCAAAACATTGTGGTGTAACCTTTGACGGTGGGCTAGTCTGGCCACACTTCTTTCTGGACTCGAGTCATTTTGCAGCCCATAACACAGGTTATCAACATTACCCAATTTGACGTTGCCATTCTGTGTCTGCTATATGTCCAGCTTTATATGTACCTTCTCCACACAAAAGGTTACTAATGGTTTGCCTCAGGATTTTGCCTTGGGCCCTGTACTCGCCAGCACCTACTTTTTTGGTGTCAAGGTGGAAGTCAAAGTTCTATGGCCAGGTTTACTACAGATTGGAAACTGCTGTTACAGGTCCCATTCAGATTCTTGGGTACTCCCAAGAACTACGTCAGACTAATGTCTACTGTACTGATCATGAGCTCAAGCTTAATGCAGAAAAAGGATGTGTGATTTTTAGTTGGGAAGCAAAAATGTTCTTGACTTGTACCATATTAAGGAATTCCTCAAGTCAAAGCGGTCATTAGTAGTCTAGGTATTTTCAGCATCAATCTGTACTTTTGTCACTGTGTTTCAGTTGTATGAAGGGATTCTACCTGGCACGTCAATTTCCAAAGGCACAGGGAGTGGTAATTTCTCTTTGGCTTGTACCTCTCCAGACCTTTTGCTCAACTAGAAAGGCTTCAAAGGTTGTTAACCAAGGAAAATTAAGACTGTAATAATAAGGCTACCCTGAGATTAAAATCCTTGTTGGTATATCCTGTCTTGTGCAGGTTCCTTCATGGCCTAGTCTTCTGTGCCATGAAAGGCCATGCTTTATCTTCATTTATGAAGACTAGTGGCATCATAACCATCTACGCAAAAGACCTTAACCTTTGGCTCATAAATGGGACCTGGTGGTGTAATGGATAAGTAACCCACACTGTCCTTTACTTAGGGTGTAGAATTATCCTAAGTGTTAAAGCCATGCACAAACTACTATTAAGACCATGCGCAAACTGCTATTAAGACCAGTCTCGTTTGAATGATGTTAATTCATGTCTCAAGAGTATGGTGTGGCTGTCCTTCACTGGGGCACTTAATACTTTAATGAAACAATTAACATTTTAAGGTACACTTGGCTTACATTGCCTAAGTTTCTCACTGCTTATCTAGACTGCACGTCTTGTATACAAGTGTAAACCTAGAGTACAAATAGTTGAGAGGCTTGATATAAGGTCATCTTTGGGGTTAGAAGCTCTTAGGCTAAGGAATACTTCTTGCATAGTACTGTCATGTCATTTGGTGGAAGAGTGGACAGACTTGTGAAAATTGACTTTGTGCTATGCTGAATAACAGAATATAATTATTGAATTGCTTATGTTTGTGATGTCCAGTCTTAATCTAACACTGCAAATTCTCTCTTAGGGCTCCAGAAGGGATGCTAGTGTTTTCTCCAACCAACTGAGAAGATCTTTACCGACTGCTTCAGCTCTACGAAGGCAGTCTGGTTTGGTTGACGTTCCAAAGAGAGTCCCAGAGAACCCATCTAATCTTCGACTTCCTTTAAAGGATACCCAAAATATACAGCGGGTAAGACCCCCCCCTCCCCTTTTTTCTATGCTTCTTGAAATTAAATATTTGTGGAGTCCATAAATGGTCTGTTATTTTAAAGTGAGGGTGCTATGGCATTTATCTTTGAACTAGGGGTAAATTCTGCAGTAAATTACCGATCATTGCAGTGGCCTAAGATGTAAAAGTCCCACCTCCAGTGTAACTAGGCAGCGTTTAAGGGTGCTTTCCATCCACTCCTCCTTTTATGAGGTAGTGTAGAGCTCCATTAAAAAAACAAAAAAGTTGTCATGAGAGAATCTTCTGAGCTTTTGTTGCTATTCCTTTGGCAAACCTTGTGAAACTAGTCGGCTAGTGACCTTCAAGAGCTGGCTGATAAGCCCCCATTGGGGAAAGCTTTCCAGTAGCTTTCATTTTATGAAAATTTGTTTTTTGTGAAAATAATTGTGTATCTAGTGTTTGGACTTGCCAATACATTTCTAAGGGTGTTTGCTTACCTTAGAACCAATTGTTCTGTGCCCTACAATTTACTAACTCCTCCAGGTTCTTTCACTGCTTTTGATGCCTTTTCCAAAGCTTATTTATGGAGCAAGCTCCAGTCTTCATGGTAATACCTTCTCCCAGGTGCAAAATGTTAGTCTTCAGGTGTAAGGCCAGATCCTATTCTGCTGCAACCACTGGTGGGTAATTCTGCTCTGGCTGCTGCTTGTTCCTGAGAAAACCCATCTTTTCCCCGTTGTTCTTTTGGTGAGGTTTTTTTTAACCACCAAAGATTGGGGGATAGCAATGTCCTCCATGGCTGTGTAGCGATGCCCAACTTTGAGAAGGGGCAGATGAAGGATCTTTAATTGGCTGGTAGAGGCAGGTGGAAACAGAGACTAGTGTTCCAAATATGAGTCTGTCTCTACCGGGAGAGAGTGCTTAGTAGAAGCTCTGGAAAGTTTAGATAGGGCAAACTTGCTGAGATTTGTCAAGAGACACATTAATGTGTTTTATTTCCTTGCCTGAAGAATGAGAGCAAAGGAAGAGTTTGCCCTTTCTGCTAGGGAATTTCGGTCATAAGAGCAGACTTTGTGGGGAGAGGATTGCACTTCAGAAAAAAACATGTTTGAGTTATCCAATTCTGAGGAAAGCATTTAATCAGATGTCTTTGCTGAAGAGATGAGGGGTGGGGGAGCGATGAGGAGAAAGACAAAAGAATAGAATTTGAGAGAAACTAGGATGAGATTTCCCAGCCCTTCAGGACCTTTGGGTCTGACCCCAAAGCTTTGGATTTGGCTCCCCTGTCCGGTCTCCTACTGCACCTTTTGAGCTTTGAAAGCCAGCTTCTACCTGGAGCCAGTCAGCACCATCGACGTTTTCCTCATTCAGGTCGGGTACAGTCATTAAGGAGCTTGTTGGAAGCAGAATTGGACAGGATGATTAAGTTTTTGAGGACCCTGATTCAGATGGGGGTGCTGAAACTTGCCTCTACCACCCCTGTTCTAGTTTCTCATTCACAGATCCTAGCCTCTGATCTGGTAGTCCTGGATCCAGGTCTCTTCTGTGGTCTGCTGCATTCAGAGCAGATAGTATAGTTATCTTTGACTTCCTGCCTTTGTGTACCCATCAGACCTTGTGTGGTCCCAGTGCTTCTGAACTTTCCCCTGGACCCTCCCACTGTCAATGAACACTAAGAATATTCTTGCAAGTGAAGTCAGTTAGATTCTCCCCCAGTCTTTCTAGGCCATCCCATTCATTCTTTTGTCTCTGGTAGCTGCTGCTACCACAGATGCTTCCAGTCTAAGTTGGGGGGGGGGGGCATTTCGAAGGGAAGACTGTCCAAGATATGTGGATATCAGCAAAGGTCTGACTCAATACCAGCATACTGGACATGAGGGCAGTTCTAGCATTGCAATCCTTCCAGGACTCCCTTCGCAGGGGTGTTATTTCATTTCAGTTGGACATATCAGTAGTCTAGTACATTAGCAAACCGGGAAGAACCTGTTCTTACCCAGTGTGTCTAGAAATCATGAGGGTTTGGCAGTGAATGATGTCTTTCCAGTGCTTTCTGGTTGCAAGCCATATCCTGGGGAAATCGAACGTGTTAGTAGGCCAGATGAGCAGGTCCATCTTTCTGCCTCATGAGTGGTCCCTCAACCAGTCACTGGCTGCCAGGATAGTCTGTCACTGGGGCCAGCTTTGCTGTGACTTTTTTGAAATGCTTTCCAAGACCAAAAACAGCCGCTACTTTCCCTTGATTCCTCAGGAGGTAGAGTCTCGCATTGTTGCTCTAGTCCACACTTGTCCCCTGGTTCTCCTATATGCATATCCTCCCACTCACCTCATAACCAAGTTCCTTCAGAAAGTGATCTTGTGCAAGATAAATGTGATCCTCATTGCTCCTTTTTGGCCTTGACAGATATGGTTCCCTTTCTATGGCCTTAATCGGCGCATCCTCCTAGTGATGAAACCTTTTCTAGATTTGCTCTCACCTGGACATCAAAGCCTGAAGCTAATTGCTTGGTTCCTCCACTTCCAATAATGGCCAGGAAGTCCAGGCTTTTTTCCACTGTGCTGCATCTTTGTCATCTTAAAAGCCTGCTACTAGGAAAGTGTATAGAAGCAAGTGGAAAAGATTTAGTATTTAGGCTTCCAAGGGCCTTGACCTCTTCAACCCTGCTTCTGTTTTTGACTTCTTGGCAAGTCCCTTTCAGGTAGGTGCGATGTACTTCACTATTAAGGTCAACTGGAAGCTATTCATTTTCGTGTGGGAGAATATCTCCCCTTTTGTTTCATTGAAGTTATCCAAGGCCTTTGAGGTACCTTTCTCCTTTCACATTAAGGGACCCTGTTCCTCCTTGGAACATTACTGTCTTGTTATAGGCCCTCACAAAATCCCTGTTTGAACCTAAGATGGATCTGAAATTTCTTTCATGGAAAATTAACTTTTGGTTGCAGTTGCCTCAGGTTTTTGGAACTCCCACACCTTGTGCAAGCCTCATTTGGTGTCCTACAAAAATAGTCTCCCTTTGAACCATCTTTTTTTTTTTTCCTTCGGAGGCCACCCTGAATCAGGTTATTAACTTTGTGAAATTAGGAAAGGTGCCTAAACTTTCACTGAATGTACATCATTAGTTGCAGTTCATTTCCCACCATATCAAAATCTTAGGTGAGCTGACAAGCTTTTTATATCCTCTTTCCAGGCAAAATTTGGGAGATGGCGTCTCCAAGGTTACACTGTCCAGGTTGGTTGTCTGATTCTACTGATTTTGTGTACAAGGCTAAAGGATTGTTGTCTCAAATCCTATAACTCGTTCTGCAGAAGGCACAATATCCCCAGCTTCTCGATTCCCTAATTGTGCTGTAGCTGCTAGGTCCACTGTACATACATTCATTTTCCATTATAAGCTGGACTTGCAGTCTAGGTCCTGGGCCTCATTTGGCACCAGTGTAATCTGGAACATCCTTCCTTCAGACCACCTGGGGTTTTAATAACTGGGGCTGTTGTACTAATAGTTGAAGCTGATGGAAAAGGCAAAAACTGAAATGAAAGTTGAGTATTTAACATAACATTAGATGTTATGTAGTCCAATCTCGCTTACATTCTTACCTGTGGGTTCTGAGCCGAATGTCTGCTCCGACACGGCCTTACTCTTAGCTTGAAGTCTTTATTGGCTGGGCTAAGATGGTATTCCATGCTGCACTGCTCTCTATCCCCAGATCTCATTTGCCACTCGTGTAGCTCGGACGTGGCCTCACTCTTGGCTGTGGTTAATTACCTTTTCTTTATATCAGAGAAGTTTTTTTGCAATAAGTTATTTTCATAGCTATTTGTGTGTGTTCTTGGCTGTATTGTGGAAAAGTTGTGTTTTTCTCTTATAGCGTGTTCTTGTGGTATCCCACTATCTGTTTCCAACGGGCTAGGCCCGTTACAGTTAGAGGACCTAGTCTGTCCCCTTGCTTTCCTTGTGTGCTAACTTTTTCCCTTGGGCTAAAACTGTTTAAATTAGAGGAATTAGTCCTTGTTCTTGTCTAAGGACCATTTTAGTTAGAGGTCTTTGTGGTGTACTGTTTTAGTCTTGTTCCCGCACTTGTGGCTGTTTTGACTGATGGTCTAGTTTAGAGTTACTTGGTGTTTGCTGTAACTGTCTAAAGATACTAAGGAGCATAAGCCCTTGGACTTGAAGTGCTCCAAGTGCAGTTAAAATGTCCATCACTGATGAACACTGTGTGTACTGTCTGGGAGCAATTCACCTTCAGGAATAGTGTAGTTTTTGTCATGCCTTTAGCCAGCGTGTTCTTCAGGAAAGGAAGAACAAATTGATTTTAAAGGGACTTCTGAAACCCTCCTTCAAGGAGGGTTTGGAGAGTGCTTCCAGCTTTAAGGCTTCTCCATCAAAAGGTAAATCTTCCGAGGCTAAAAAGCGATCCCCGGCTCCATCAGTATCCTTGGAGCCGCCGTTGAAAATAGCAAAATCTTCAACATCCTCTGCTCCATTGTCCTCAGGGCCACAAAGTGTCAGTGGTATTGGAACCTGCTTTGGCTCCAGTTTTCTTGGATCCTGTTTGGAGCCGGTCGCCTAGCATCAGGCCAGTATCTCCTCCTCACAGGTCTCCTTCAGAGAGGAGGTCTCTATCTCCTTCCCTATCCTCCAAATTCTCCAGGACCTTATTGGATGTGGACGTCGATAGTGGTGCAGAGACTTTGTCACCGGTACTGGCAAAATAGTTTTTGGCTCTGACCCAGTCTGCTTCGGAGCTAGTCCCTCAACCTACATTGATACTTCCTCCTCTGAGCGCATCTCAGTTTTCGTAGCCAGTGTTTGGTTCCGTGTGATGTCGCTAGGTCGGTTCAGACATCCCCTCCTGGCTTATTGGTTCCAACATCAGCTCCGACCCTGTCTGCGCCGTCCATGGGGTTCAGGATGCAGGATTCATTGGTGGGATCTGAGGGAGAGGCTTTGGGACACTTCTCGGCTCCTAGTCTCCCTCTCGGTGCTTCGGCGCGGGGAAGCCGGATTCCTGTCTCTGCTTTGGAAGCTAGTCAATCTTCAAATCCGGGAGGACCAGCTTTCGAGGCCATGCGGAGTGTGCTGGCCAGGTTGTCAGCGGCATCATACGGTTCGGTCACTGTCCCTTACAGCACCAGTGCAGGTCTCTGATCGCCATCTCTCTCTGGACAGCGGAGCCCCAAGGCCTCAGGGTACCCCCAGGAGTGGTCCCCATATTTCTGAGGGTCCCTCAATTTTTGCCTGAGGAGCCACCCAGAAAGAAAATGTGCAAGCGGAAGCACATAGATTCCCAGGATGAGTCTCTCACATCAGACACAGACCTCGAGAAATCGGAGGGGTTCCGTAAGTCATCCTCTGAGGATGTTTTTTTCTGTGTACATCCTAGAGATTTTGGAGCAAAGAGGTGACTGGCCATCCAAAGCCCCCACCGAAGAGGAGTCTGTTTTCCTAAAGGCCTTGCTCAGCCCTCCGCCTCCTGGGTGTTTCCACCCTTTGAACTTCTGGATCTGGTTTGTCGAAGGGTGTGGGAAGCCCCTGACAATGTGGAACCAGTCCCCAGGAGACCCAATACATTTTTGTCTGCCCCTCCTGATAAGGAATTTCTATCCAAAGGAGTCCCTGTGGATGCCATGGTGGTGGCAACGGCCACCCGGAAGGAATTAGCTGAGACTTCTTCCACCGTCCATCCCCCTAACAAAGAGTCTAAGACTATGGACTGGTACAGGAAGTGCACGTTTTTTTTCAGCGGCCTTTACTTTGCGGTCACTGAATTACTTGTCACACTTTACACGGCTCCAGAGAGATCTCCTAAAGGAGCTTGGAGATGCTTTAACGGGTAACATTTCTGAGGCGGTGGCTCAGGTCAACACTCAGATGTGTACCCTCAATTCTATTGCAAACTCCTCCATGAGGCTGATCTCCCACGCAGCCGAGAGAGCGAGTAGGGCAGCAAGTTCAGGAATCGCTCTTAGAGGCAGGCCTGGATGCGCCTTCGTCATTTAACGGAGGCCTTCAAGTCTTCATTCACCGATGCCCCGTTTGATGGTTCCTCTTTGTTCGAAACTAAGGTGAAAGACGCACTCACTCGGTGCGAGCAAGAGGGAAAAACTGTCTGCCGTAAGAATCCGTTTTTCCCTTCCCTCTAGGCCTTATCCCAAGGCCCAGAGGGATGTGGTTCAAGAAATCAGAGGTTTTTCCCAGTGCACAAGGTGAGTCCCCCTCCAGAGGCAGTGGAGAGGGGGTGGTTATTCAGGTTGACGCCGCCCTAGGGGCAGAGGACGCCCTCGCAACTTGGGAGACCGCGATTCCTTTCGTGGTTCTCCCTACCATCGCTCCTGATGGGAGGCTCGACTGTGTTTTCTGGAGCCAGTCGGGGGTCGAATCTCATTATACCCGGAGGCTTGGCAAGAGATCACCCAGGACCAATGAGTTCTACGAATAATTTCCGGAAGATATGTCATTCCCTTCTCGTCAAACCCCCCTCCAATCAAAAAAAATCCCGGGTGTTCAACCCAGTCAAGGGGATTCCGCAGCTTCAGAAGTTTCAAAGCTGCTAGAAAAAGGAGCCGTCCAACATGTCCCCTCAGACCAGATCGGATTAGGGACTTGCTCCAGATTCTTTTTGGAGTTGAAAAGGATAGGGGACCTGAGACCCATTTTGGATCTCCGCCGATTGAACACCCATGTGCAAATGTCCAAGTTCTGAATGGTCACATTGCAGTCTATTCTCCCATTGTTGGGAAAAGTGTGGATGTGCTCCATCGACCTCAAGGATGCTTACTACCACATAAAGATGGACAGGGCATCCAGAAGTCACCTACACTTCCGGCTGGGAGCCAGTCACTTTAAGTTTCGAGCCCTGCCCTTTGGTCTCACCACAGCCGCCAGGGTGTTTACCAAATGCATGGCAGTGGTGACTGCTCACTTGAGATGTCAGTGATTCCAAGTGCTTCCATACCTGGACGACTGGCTTCTTACTGCCACCACCAGGCATCTGCTACTTCAGACCAGAGACGCTACTATCAACCTTTTTGTCAACAGTTGGGCATCACCTTGAACTGGGAAAAATCTGCCTTGTTGCCCTCGCAGTGTGTCACTTTTATAGGCGCCGAATTAGACACCATCCTCATGCGGATGTTTCAACCACAGGAAAGAGTCAGTCCTACAACAGCAGGTTTACACCTTGCTCCCTCTGAGAAGTGAAGGCAAGATTGGTCCAGTTGTTGGACGATGGCTGTTAAGATTGTTAGTCCCCCTGGCAAGGTTCCATGTGAGGCTCTTTCAGTGGCTACTCTTTGCCCAGTGGTCTCCAAAGTCTTCCACTTTCTCGCCCTATTCTACTCGGACAGGTGCAAACAGGATCTCAGTTGGTGTCTTCACACAGACAACCTCAATGTGGGAAAGCCCTTCGTTCCTTCGTCTCCAGTTGCCACGGTGACCACTGATGCCTCCCAGATGGGGTGGGGGGTATTATCTAGACAGGACAGTCCAAGGCACGTGGCAAGAGCACGAGATGCATCTGCATATCAATGCCCTGGAGATGAGAGCAGTGCTATTAGCGTTGCAAGCACTTCAGAGCTTTCTTCCTCTCGGGACTCTTGCAATCCACTCTGACAATATGTCAGTGGTATGGTATCTGAACAAACTGGGAGGAACCAAGTCGTATCACCTTTGCAGAGAGGCCATGCGAGTGTGGCAGTGGGCAGTGCCTTCCCAACGTTTTCTGGTAGCAACGCACATTCCTGGGAAGTCCAATGTGATCGCAGACGGGCTAAGCAGACCTATTCTGATGCCTCACGAGTGGTCCCTGAACTGTCAAGTTGCAGAGCAGATCTTCCACAGGTGGAATCAGCCTTGCTGTGACCTTTTTGCCAGTCCCCTCAATGCCAAATGCAGCAGCTACTTCACCCTTATTCCCCCTCAGGGGGAGTCACCCAGGGTTGCTCTAGTCCACGATTGACCCTCCGGTCTACTATATGCTTTCCCTAACCTTGCTGTCAAAGGTTATTCAGAAAGCGCAATCCTTGGGAAGCAAAATGATTGATTGCTCCACACTGGCCTTGTCAAATATTGGTTCCCCTTTCTCCATCCCTATCTCCTGGACGCTCTTTGGATTCTGGACCCACAACCAGACTTACTGACTCGCATGTCAGGGCAGCTCCATCCCTCTCTTCGGACCCTCCGGTTGACGGCCTCCTACTCCACTTCCGTCATTAGTTAGGCTTAACCAATTTTCGCCGGAGGTGGTTCATATTCTATCTTCCTCATAAACCTTCTACCAGGAAGATTTTACAACAAATGGAAGAGGTTTTCCATCTGGGCACATGCCAGAAAGATTGACCCTTACACAGCTCCAATCTCGTCAGTATTGGAATTCCTTTCTTTGCTTTTCAACCAGGGTTCAGCTGCCGCAGCCATTAAAGTCCATTTGGCGGCAATTTCTTCTATTCATGTCGCAGATGAACCTAGCCTAATGGCACATAGACTCTATTGCTTTACTGAAGGGCACTTTGTTGCTTTGTCCTCCGGTCTCGGAACCTGTTATGCCTTGGGACTTGAACTTTGTCCTACAGGGTCTTACTTCACCCCCCTTTGAGCCTGCGGCCACTTGTGATTTAAAATTCTTAACTTGGAAGACTGTCTTTTTGGTAGCCATCACATCAGCCAGACTTGTTTCGGAGCTTCAAGCTTTATCAATCAAACCCCCTTATTTGATTTTTCATAAGGACAGGGTTTCTCTCTGACCGAAGCCTTCCTTTTCTTCCCAAAGTAGCTTCAGTTAGTAACCTTAACCATTCGATTGAATTGCCAGTGTTCTTTCCTCAGTTCTCAAACAAGGCAGAATTCAAATTTCATCAGTTGGATGTGCACAGACAATTTACGATTTTATTTGCACAGAACAAAGGACCTCAGAAAATCTGATGAGTTGTTTTCTTTCTTTTTTGGAAAACAGAATTGGGTCTCCTGTTTCCAAAGTCACGTTGTCCAGGTGGATTTCCAGTTGTATTTCTTTCATTTTTACTTCAGGGGGAAGAGATTTACAGTTCCAGGTGAATGCTCACCCTACCCGGTCTGTATCTACATCTTTTCAGGCCAGATTGTCTATGGATGATATTTGTGCTGCGGCTACTTGGGCATCTCCTCACACCTTTGTTACTCATTACAAGTTAGATGTGGTATCTAGAGGCAGGTCTTCCTTTGGTTCCACAGTGCTCAAGAGTATTTTCCACTGAGCCTCCCAGGATTTAGGTGCTGGGGACGCTGTCCCATGGGTAAGAATGTAGGCGAGATTGGATTACATAACATCAAGAAGTTATGTACTCACCATAACGTTCTATGTATGTGGTCCATCTCGCCTCACATTCTTTCTTACCCCCCCACCTTTCCCCTGTCCTGGAGGATCTGGATGTTAGGCCTGGTTTCAGAGTTCCCTTCATTCTTGGTTTGTTCTTCCTTCCTTAGGTGTTATGCATGGAGAATGAGTGCTGGTGCTCGCAGCAAACTAGATCTGGGGATAGAGAGCAGTGCAGCATGGGATACCATCTTAACCCAGCCAATAGAAAGACTTCGAGCTAAAAGTATGGCAGAGTCGGAGCCGACATTCTGCTCCGAACCCATGGGTAAGAATGTGAGGTGAGATGGACTACATGAAAGTTATGGTGAGTACATAACTTCTTGATCCGTATTGTTTTCTGTGCATCTCAACTTTTCCTACCTCTTTCCCCCTAGTAAATTGATTGTCACTTTGGGCTTTAGAGAGATTATACTGGACTTCTCTAGAGCCTTGTCTTATTTACATTTTGGAGCTGTTCATGTTCTTTCCCATGTGGATACAGTATGCAAAAAGCTTTTGATATGGGTTGTCCAACTCTGAAGAATTGAGGGTGGAAGGGAATTATAGGAGATGACTGAGCCTTGGATCCAAGAGTCTGAGAATTGATGGCTTTCATGGACTACATACATTGAACGTTATGGTGAGTACATAACTTCTTGATCTGTATCGTTTTCTGTGCATCTCAACTTTTCCTACCTCTTTCCCCCTAGTAAATTGATTCACTTTGGGCTTTAGAGAGATCATACTGGACTTCTCCAGAACCTTGTCTTATTGTCTGGAACTGTTCATTTTCTTTTCCATGTGGATACAGTATGCAAAAAGCTTTTGATATAGTTTTTCAAACTCTGAAGAATTGAGGGTGGAGGGGAATTATGGGAGATGGCTGAGCCTTGGATCCAAGAGTCTGAGAACTGATGGCTTTCTGTCCTTTGGATCCAGTATACTCAACAGTTGAGATGAGAAAAACAGATTTGGCATTAAGGTATGCAACTTTTGTCTATCAGTGCTTAGGCCTTGAATTATTTCCCCAGGACCTCTGCAGGTGTATGCAAACAACACCATATTCATGTGGTGCATAAACAGGGAGTACCAAAACCTACCCTTTTCCCACACTTTAGACTTTCTGTGATAGCCTGGGATGTAGCAGCTGTTGTCAGTTTGACTCTTCAGGCTTCATACATTCCATCAGAACAAAATATGGTTGCAGACAAGCTCAGCAGAGCCAGTAAAGACCTCGAAAAATGGAAATGTCATCCTGGGGTCTTCCAAGAATTGTCCCAGCTGTGAGAATATCTTAAGTAGTTCTGTTTCTCACTTCAGACAACTAAAGAAATTCTGCACCAGGACTCCTTGCAAACAGGCCCAGAAGACTGTTACCTTTTTTATTTCCAGGGAAGGAAATGTTCCTTTATGCCTTTCCTGTAATATCCATGGTTCTTTTTAAACATCCTGAAGGCATCTTGAAAAATTGTAGTAGTTCCCTTTTGACCAAGGCCCACCTATATGTGAATTGCTGGAAATAGTACTTAATAACAATTACTTTGTATTTGAAAAAAATCTTCCATCAGACATCTGGCGTAGCGATGGGAACTCCTATTGCTAACAATTATGCCAATTTGGTATTGGAGAAATGGACGAATCTGTTTTTTTATGATGGTTCACAACAATATTCAGGAAAAATCAGTTTTAAAATATTTGTTAATGTATTTTTTTATTTGGCATGGTGACAGATGAGTTGGAATCTTATTTGAATTATTTAAATACTAGTATTGAATTCTTACGTTTTAATATGATATACTCAGAAACTAATGTAGATTTTCTTGATGTCACCATTATGTTTGATGGGAGAGAAATTCAAACTACTGTATTTTAAGAAACTACACATAGGAATATGTTTCTTCATCATGATTGTATGCATGCTCCACATGTTTTTAGAGGCATCACTAAGGCACAATTTATCAGACTAAGACTCAATACAAAAACTGAAAGATGTAAACAGTTACAGGAACTGAAAAATGAGTTTATTGATGGATATTCTAATGAATCTCTGTATTAGGTTGTAGGGAAAGTAGCACTAGACCATACTTTGACACTTCTGTTATAAATATGTCTAGTGAATCTGATACAAACTTGAATGCTTATAAATTACGTTTTATAATCTCTTAATAGAGCTACGTCTGAGGTAAATAAAATTAGTAACTGGTGCATTTTGACATTTCTACTGTATTTGTCCATTAATTGACATAACACCTAGTTTTCATACAGGAATTGCCAAAAATTGAAAGCAAAAATTGTTATAAGGACATGTGTACAAAGATCGGTAGAACTGCAATAATAGCCTGGCACAGTTCCTTGTTATAATTGTACTTGTGATACCATAAACAAAAGTAATATTTTTAGACATCCATTGACAAAAAATAAATGCATCTTTGAGTTCTGCAACATGAACTACAACTAATATAATTTATTTACATACCTGCAATACATGTCCATTTTATAATGGAAAGTCAACAAGAAAGTTAAAAGAATAATAGAGTACCATTCAGAAATTAGGAGAAATATTGATACTAATTCTTTGGCTAGGCATATTAATGAACATGGAAATGAGCACAAATTTGAATTTAGAGTTAAATAAAATTCATAAAGATTTAAGAGGGGGAGATGTGAATAATTTGAAGTTAAGGAGTATGAATGGATAGTACGCTTGTGTGCAGACATGCTACCAAGTTTGAATCGGACAATTTTTCTTTGAAACCAGATTTAAGATAGACAAATGTCTGTAAGTATCTGTATTTTTAAATGTTAATTTTAGAATAGGATGTTAATTCTCTAATTGGCTGTGTGCAATTAGTGTGTGTGTGTGTGTGTGTGTGTGTGTATATATATATATATATATATATATATATATATATATATATATATATATATATATATGTATGTATATGTATATGTATATATATATATAGTTAGTATGTTAGAATTTTATTCACTGATGAAGGGTTGGTTTGACCTGAAAGCTTTTTTTTATTAAACACCACTGTTGAACTACAGCGTTACTTGGTTAGTTTCATTTTGGGATATCTCCTTCTTATGGACTAAGCTTTATTCTGCATCTGTTTGGCTGTTTTGTAATTGGATAATTCAGACCAGGTATCTTCATATAGCCTCATCCCTGTGTTACCAAAAATCTCGTGTTAACTGACACCAGTTCACGTGTTGGATTTCATAGGTGCTCGACTAGACACTACACAAGGCAGTGTTTCTGCCTCCAGATCTTCTGTCGTCACTCTGCCATCATGTACAGGACATTCTTCAAGCCCAGTTACCCCTGGCGGGCTAAGTTCTTCGGGCATTGGGGTCCATGATCACCCTTTGTTCCAACAGAGTGCTTTCATATGATGGTCCTGCGGTGGACCTTGGCAGTTCAGTGGTCCTTGCTAGACCTCCCCTTGTCCTATCCTGTTCGACTGTTTGCAGGGACTCCCCCCTTTGGTGGCTCCAACCCCCGGACCTCCGCTTGGGTCGGCAGTTTTTCACTCTCCCGTGACCACTGTGACCATGGATGCCTCCCTGCTGTGGTGGGGGGGGGGGTATTGCATGGGAAGGGACAGTCCAAGGAAAGTAGCCTGCTCTGGAGACTCGTTTGCACATCAATGTCCTGGAGATGAGGGCAGTGTTTTTGGCATTGGAAGGTCATTCTGGGGAAGTCCACCATCATGAAGGACAAGCTCAGCCAGTCTATTGTGATGCCTTACGAGTGGTGTCTGAATTCGTCAGTTACGGACAAGATCTTACTAAAGTGGTGTCGGCATTGCTGTGATCTCTTTGCCTCCTTCCAATGTGAAATGCTGCGAGTATCTCGCTTTGATCCCCTCTCTGGGGGAGTCCCCCAGAGATGCTCTAGTCCATGCTTTGCACTCAGGTCTAGTATATGTGTATCCTCCACTTCCTCTTATTCCTAAGTTCATTCAGAAAGCTCTGCGGCTGGGGAGTTCGGTTATCCTCATTGCCCCTTTCTGACCTCGTCATGTTTGGTTCCCAACTCTGTGGTCTAGTATAGTGTCTCCTTCCTGTGGATCCGGTTTCTGATCTGGTTCCTCACCCAGATCTAGTCAGCCTAAAGCTTACTGCTAAGCTGCTCCAACTTCCATAACAGCCAGGAATCCCGGGCTTGCTTCTCCTGTTAAGATCCTGATTGCGGCTCATAAATCTTCTATTTGTCCTGATAGAAGTGTTTTTTGATCTGGGCTTCTGGACATTATCTGGATCCCTTTACAGCTCCAGTGTCTGCCATTTTGGATTTTTTGGCAAATATTTTTAATTGTGGAGCTAGTTTCTCTCCTGTCAATGTCCATTTGGCAGCATTTTCCATGTGGGTGAAAATTCAGCCTCCTTAGCTTTGGCTAAAGTTTGTAAGGCCTTTCTTGAAAGGTACCTTTTTTTCTTAAGCCTCTGGTTTAGGACCCCATGCCCCCTTGGGATCTTAGCTTCGTTATGCAGGCTTTGGTTTCTCCCTTGTTCAAACCAGCTGCCTCTGTCGATTTGCAGTTTTTGTCATAGTTGCCTAGTTTAGTACTAGGCTATCTTCTCTGGGGCATTTGTAAGCCTAGCCATAGTGATGTGGCTTTCACCCCCCCATGAAATGGTACAAGAATGCACAGAATAGATTTAGAATACTGTGCTTCTGTCTAGTAGTGACACAATGAAGGTCCCCTTATATAATAGAATTAGTTTACTGTGCCCCTGTCTAGTAGTGACACAGATGTGACCCCTGGGGTAAACTTACGATCTCCCATCCACTCATCAAGATTTCTCTTGAAGAGAGTCAGTGAGGGGCTCTGCCTAACATGAACTGGGATCTTGTTCCAAAGCATGGGAAGCCTCTGGGTTATGAATCTATCCCTCCAGCATGTCCTATTCATACTTGTGCCGAGGTTTAAGTCTTTAGCTCTCGTGGTCCTGATGGATTTGGATTTTTTGAGTGGAGCATGTCCATCAGTTCCTGATTGGACATGGCCTTGTATGTCAGGCAGACATCACCTCTGAGCAGGCGGTATGCTACTGAATAGAGCTGGAGTTTCTTTAGTCTGGCAGAATAAGACACATGTTGGAGACCCTTGATCCTCTTGGTGAGGTACTTTTGTGGTCTCTCCAGCTGTTGCAAATGCCGGGTGAGGTATATACCAAATGGGGCATTGTACTTAATCATGGGTCTGAGGGAGGAGTATAGGGGTGCAAATGACATCCTTGGATCTGGATGTGAATCCCTTCATGATGAGGTGTGCAAGGTGGAATGTTTTTCTAACCACTTTGGCGACATGGGTGTCAAATGAGAGGTCGCTGTCGACTTGGGTCCCTAGGTCTCTGATTACTTTTTCCGTACTCAGTGGGTTGCTGTCTATGTGATAATTTGTGGGTACTTTGTTTTTCCCAAAGGGGATGACTATACATTTTTTGGCATTTAGTTTAAGGCCGTGACTCCGGCACCAGTTGTCCGTTTCTGTGAGGCCTTTTTGTAGGATGCGTGTCCGCTGGTGTATCTACTATGGCGCCTAGTTTGCAGTCATCTGCGAACTGTCAGCCACAACCCTCCCATGTTTGCTGTAACATCTGAGAAATAAAGGCCGAACAAGAGGGGTCCCAGGACAGATTCCTGTGGGACACCACTTGTGACTGGCTTTGAGTCTGACATTGCTCCAGCGATTTTTAACTTTATGGGTTCTGTCTTTTAGCCAGTTTGCAACCCATCTAGTGACATAAGGGTTTACGTTTAAGCTGTTGAGCTTATCTATGATTCCTGAGTGGGGTACTGTGTCGAAGGCCTTAGCCAAGTCCAGGTAGGCTTTATGGACTGCTTTGCCCTCATCAATGGCTCTAGTGACCGTTTCGAAAAAGTCAACCAGGTTCAAAAGGCAGAATCTGCCCTTTACAAAGCCGAACTGTGTGGGGTGAAGTGTCTGTAGGTCCCTTATGTCTCAGAGTTCCATAATGATTCTTTCCATAGCTTTGCAGACCAGGCTGGTTAAGCTTATGGGGCGGTAGTTCCCAGGGTCTGTAGAGGTACCCCCTTTGTGGAGTGGGACCACTGTTGCTGTACACCAGTGTTCAGGTACATATCCTGTAGTAAGGCTAAGGTTAAATAGCATTTTTATGTGCGGGTTTAGCTCCACTTGGAGTTCAAGTAGCACACAACCCGGGATACCGTCAGGTCCCATTGATGCTGTGTTTTTAGCTTTGTTTAGGGCGGTTCTCACTTGGACATCTGAGATGACAGGGAAATTACATTCAGCAGGGATAAGTATTTCTTCTTTTGGGGGTGAGGGAGGGGAGAAATTTGCACTGAACCTGTCAGCCAGAATGTTGGCAATATCTGTGGGTTCAGTGTATTTTTTGTTGTGAACTAACTCTGAGCATATCTGAGGGTTTCCGCCCAGGTTTCTAGCATAGCTGAAGAAGGCTTTGTGGTTATCTTTAGTGTCCTTAGCGATTTTTCTCTCAAAGTTGGCCTTGGATGTTTTTATGAGAGAACGTAGTTTTCTGCTAATGTTGATCAGAGATGTCTTCCCTTTATGGGATTTTGCTCTGTCGTGCAGTAGCTTCCTTTTGTTATACAGTTTGTTAATGGCTGAGGTCCACCAGACAGGATGCTTTCCTTTGGTGGAGAGGGACTTGGATTTATTTGTGATTGCATGATCCATGCATTCTTGGAGATGTCCATAGAAAGCATTTGTGAAGGATTCGGGATTTTGGGATGTGGTATCCACTGGCCCAGTGGGCTTAAAGGATACCATCTCAGTCTTAAGAGTGAAGTCTGCTTTTGAGAAGATGTTCATTGTGTTTCACTGTTGCAGTCATGACTGTAGGGTTCTCCCCTGCCGGCAGGCAGTCCTCGGTTGGCCAGAATCCCAAAGTCTGGGTCCGGCGTCGGCTGTTCAGCCATGCTCCCTGACGTCAGAGCGCCAGGAGTACAAAGCTGACAGCAGACGCCATGTTCTCCAGTCTTTCTTGCCATGCGGTGATAGCAGTTCACAAGTGCCGGTCGGCTGACTCCTGACCATTTTTTATAAACGTACTTCAGTCCGAAGACTTTCTTCTCCTACTCAAAGCTAAGTACCCCATTGAGGAAACTTTTTTCTTGCTCCAGTCCGATGTCAGAAAGTTAATTGTATTTCATGTGGGAAGCAAATACCTTATAAGGATTTTCATTCTTACTGTATTCCTTGCTTAGGCCCTGACCACAACGTAGCTAGTTGTCGGTTTTGTGCTAGATTCAATCAACGTACGATTAAACAAAGGTACGATTTTGCATTTCATTACTTCGGTAGGCATTTTAATTATAAAATGTCTGATACGGTTCCGGCTACCGGAGTTCACAAACGATGCAAGGATAAAGACAGGCGTCCGAGGTCCAAACCAGACGATGTTGTACAAGCAGAGCCAGCTTCAGGTTTGGCCGTCGTCAGTGAGGTGCTTTTGCAGCCCCTGTCGTCGGCCGTTTCGGAACCGATGGCCGAAACGGACTCCCACGAGGAGCCAACTAGGCCTTTGAATATTTCTGTTGCAGGACCTTCGGACAATGCTCCTTCGGATGGGTCCGGAGCTGCTGTGCATGTACCGGCTTCTGAAGGGGTTTTCAGGCCTATTCAGCTTCTAATAAAGGCAAAGGCAAAGACTCCTTCCAAATCAAAGACTGCAACCCAGGCCTCTTCTGATCCGGCACCCAAGTCTCAGAAACGGTTATTTAAGATGGCGGAGGACTTGATTGCTATGA
The DNA here is from genome assembly GCF_019279795.1 of Protopterus annectens. Taxonomy (NCBI): domain Eukaryota; kingdom Metazoa; phylum Chordata; order Ceratodontiformes; family Protopteridae; genus Protopterus; species Protopterus annectens. The sequence continues at coordinate 567,004,377 of NC_056749.1, forward strand.
TTAGGGGTTCACATCCCCCTCCAGATAACAGGCCAAGGCAGGAAGTTTATTATGACTCCTCTGATCAGGCTTCTCTTTCTCCAGTTTCTTCTTCTGACCAGGAATATTCTTTCCCTCCTTATGAGGATTCTAATGCTAAGGAATCCATTCCTTCAGCTTCTCCCCCTGAGGATTTCTCTTTTGTGGAAACTTTGCATGAAATGAGGGAACATTTTCACTGGGAAGGACAGGAGTACTCTGAATCTATGAAAAGACTAAGGGATTTTCTTCCTCCCCAACATAGACCGCTGGCTATTCCTCCTATTTTGGATATTGTGGATGATGCTTTTTCGGAAGTTAACTTAACTCCTGACTCTTTTCCTCCAGCTCCTGTTAAGCCAGACAGATATTATAGGGTTCCTGATTCCCACCAGTTTTTATGCAAGAATCCTACTGCTGACCCTGAAACCATTTCTCAGGGTCCTAAAGGGGTTAAGGCCGCTTCTGCTAAAAACCCCATTCCCACTGAGAAGGATTCCAGATCTTTAGAAAGATGGGGCAAAAAAGTGTACACTTCTGCTACTTTATCTATTAGGGCTTTAAACTGTCAGTTTCATATGCTGAAATACCAGCAATTTCTCCTGTCTGTTTTAAAACAAAAGCTAACTTCCATTTCCGCCTGTGCAGATAAGGAATTACATGACTTAATGCATGCCACTGAACAATTTGGGAAGCATGGTTTACACTGTGGATTTGATGCCTTAGAGGCTTCTTGTAGGGCTGCTGCCTCTGGCACAGTCATTAGAAGGCATGCATGGTTAAAGGAACAAAATTTGCCAGATCAAGTAAAAGCTAAATTATTGGATGCTCCTGTTCAGTATAATGTTTTGTTTGGATCTAAAGCTGAAGAGGTGATGAAGATGGAGGACAAGGCAAAATCCATGCAAACAGATTTCCTACAAGTACAGCCACCCAGATTTAGTAGGAATTGGCCTACAAAAAAATTGGTCCTTTCCCAATTCAGACAGGCCTCAGAGGGGTAGATACAGACGCTCCTCAAACGCAAGCCTCTTGTAGACCAAGACAGTGGACTGCTTCCACCCCTAGGGGGAGGAGAGGACAGGTCGCAAGCTCATAGAAAACAGACTCCATGACTCCCTCTGTTGGGCTGCAGGAACTTCTTGCCTGGAAGCCCCTTTGAGGAAAACTTTCTCTTTTTCACCTAAATTGGACTCGTATAACCCAAGACAAGTGGTTTCAAGAGGTTACAAATTCCATTTTCATACCCTACCAAGACCAAGCGAATGGCCAGATCTTCCAAAACATCAATGGTTAGAGGCCTTAAACCAGGTGGAAGCTCTCTTGGCTATGAAAGCCATAGAACTAGTTCCACTTTCAGAGATAGGACAAGGTTTTTACTCAAGGCTCTTTCTAGTCCCCAGGAAGCAAAATTCATGGAGACCCATTCTGGATCTGTCAGTCTTCTCGAGATACCAAAATTCAAGATGCTTACTCTACAGCAGCTACTTCCAATGCTGACCAAAAATGCATGGATGGTAACTTTGGATTTAAAGGAGGCATATTTACACATTCCCATCAGGCAGGAATGCAGAAAATACCTCTGGTTCAAGGCCAGATCAAGGCACTATCAATTCTCTGCGCTGCCCTTCGGATTGTCTGCTGCACCCAGGGTCTTCACCAAATGCCTGGCTCCAGTAGTAGCTTATTGCAGACTCAAGGGTATTCAAACTTACCCTCATCTGGACGACTGTCTTGTTCAGGCAGACAGCAAGGATGATTTACTCCAGCATCTAGAGTTTGTTCAGAATCTTTTCAAGTTCCTGGGATTCGCTGTAAACAAAGTCAAATTTGAAACCCTCACAACAGATAATTTTTTTGGGGTGCTTCTCTAAACACAACAACCCAGATGGCATTTCTGACAGACGAAAAACAATTACAGCTGGTTTCAGCTTTCAAAACCTTGGCAACATTAACTCCGCTATCTGCAAGGAGATTCCTGCAGGCTTTGGGTTACATGGCCTCCTGCATCCTTCTGGTACCATATGCAAGACTACATATGAGGAAAATACAGTGGTACCTAAAAAGTGTATGGTCTCAGCATTGCCACAGTTTAGACATACAGATCTCCATCCTGCCTTGTCTTCAAAAGGAATTCCTTTGGTGGTCCAAGGCATGTACTCTAAACAAAGGAAAACCCTTTTGTCTGCCTCCTGCCACTCGGATACTAACCATGGACGCCTCAGATTATGCATGGGGAGCCCATTTTCAGGGCAACTGTCTGCAGGGCCTTCTGACAAAGGATCAGAAGCACCTGCATGACAATTTAAAGGAAATGTTAGCCGTTCAGAAAGCTCTATTGGCCTTCAGGAATCTTCTACAACCAGGACAACTACTGATACGGACAGACAACACCACAGTTATGTGGTACATAAGCAAGGGGGATCTCATTCCTATCCTCTTTGCAGACAAGCCATGAATCTTTGGAACACAGCTCTAGCTTGCAAAACTGGACCTTCAAGCTCAGTTTCTACCAGGGAAGCAAAACTTCCTGGCAGACAGACTGAGCAGAAACCGATCGGACCTTCATGAATGGATGCTGGACACTGAAAAATTCAAGATGATTACAGCAGTCTGGGGATGTCCTCACATAGACCTCTTTGCATCCCACCTCAGTCATCAAATACAGATTTTTTGCACCAGGACATTCCACGAACTAGCTTGGAAAGTGGATGTACTATCATTCAGTTGGAGAAACCTCTCTGGGTATGCCTTTCCGCCTCTTCCTCTTCTTCCACGGGTATTAAAGATCAAACAGGACAAGCCCAAGATGATAATCTTGCTGGCCCCAAATTGGCCTAGACAGTTTTGGTACCCAACACTGAAAAACCTTTGTCTGGAGCCCCCTTGGGTTTTACCACAGACTCCGAACCTTCTGTCCCAACACCAGGGTCAGGTTCTGCACTCCCATGCCAAAACTCTCAGCCTGGTGGCCTGGTTAATCCAGGGTCCTTGATTCATTCTCTCCTACCCAAGCAGGTAATGGATGTCATTTTAGAAGCCAGACGTCCTAGCACTAGAAAATCTTATGCAGGAAAATGGAAAAGATTTTGTTCCTGGATGCAGGCTCAGGATTCTGATCCTCTTATTCCTAACATTCCTCTGATTTTACTTTACCTGACAGACCTCTTACATAAGGGTCTCTCTCTTCCATAAAGATAATGCCTCTGCTATTTCTGCTCATTATAATACAGACCCTCCAATCTTTTCCCCCCAGCTCATGAGAGTTTCTGAGGGCATAAGAACTTAAGGCCCCCTAGATCTCCTCCCATTCCTGCTTGGGATCTCAACTATGTTTTGGAAAAACTCACCTTGCCTCCTTTTGAGCCTGCTGCCACATCTGACATCAAGTTTTTATCTTGGAAGACAGCTAATCCTGTTAGCTCTGACCTCTGCCAGGAGAGTTTCGGAGTTGCAAGCTCTCATGGCTGTGGAACCTTATATTATTTTTCATCAAGACAGGGTGTCTTTAAGGACTAATCCTACTTTCATGCCTAAGGTGATTTCCAAAGTGGCTTTAAATCAAACTATTCACTTGCCAACTTTTTTCCCCACTCCTCAAAATAAGGGGGAAAGGATCTTGCATTCCTTGGATGTACACAGACCACTACGTTTTTACCTGGACAGAACCAAGGACAACAGGAAATCAGAGCAATTGTTCTTGTGCTTCAAGTTCCCAAGGTAAAGCTATTTCAAAACAGACCATTTCCAAATGGATTGCTCATGGAATCAGATTTTGCTATTCACACCAATGAAAGCAAATCCCAGGGACTATAAGGACTCACTCTACCAGAGCTGCTGCCACTTCAGCTGCCTTCCTCAGAGGAGTTCCTACTAAGGACATTTTGGAAGCTGCAACTTGGAGTTCAGTGCATACTTTTTCTAAGCACTACAATCTACCTCTTTACTCAGTCTAGGGCAGGCTTTGCTTCTGCAGTCTTGCAGGGCCTTTTAGCCGCCCCCTCTACTTTATGACCACCTCCCTTTTATTCTGCTTTGGGATTCAACCCTACAGTCATGACTGCAACAGTGAAACACGATGAACATAGTACAGTTGTGTACACTTACCATAAATGTAGATGTTAGAGTCTTCACTGTTGCAGTCTGGGTTTCCCTCCCTCCTGTCCCCTCTTATTTTTTCTTTTGTGTGGTTCCTTTTTTCCACCCTTCTGAGGTGGATTTGCAAAGGGTATGGGATCTTACTCATTTTGGAACTCCTGACATCTGGGGCAAGAAAAACTGGAGAACATGGCGTCGGCTGTCAGCTTTGTACTCCTGGTGCTCTGACGTCGGGGAGCATGGCTGAACAGCTGACGCCGGACTCAGACTTTGGGATTCTGGCTGACCGAGGACTGCCTGCTGGCAGGGGAGAACCCTACAGTCATGACTGCAACAGTGAAGACACTCTAACATCTACATTTATGTTAAGTGTACACAACTATACTTTTTTCACTGTGGTCTTTTGTGCTGGGGGTGGAGGTGGGATATGTATATCCAGGGTGATTAGTTTGTGGTCAGATCTCACTAGTGAGGGGTATACCTCAGGTGTGGAGCATTTTGTCCCCATGTTTGTGATCAGGTCTAGTACATTATCTCCCCTAGTGGGAGAGGTGACTAGTTCCAGTGCATTTGAATTTATGAATTCCAGGAATCTTTGGGCTAGGGTGTTAGGGCTAGAATAATGTACCCAATCTATGTTTGGGTAGTTGAAGTCTCCCAGTATGATGGTATTTTGTGATGCATGCATATCCTCCAATGTCTTCAGGAAGGCTGAGTGGGGTTCCTGAGATTGGGAGGGTGGTCTGTAACATGCTACCAGTTGTATAGCAGTTTTGCCTATGGTTAGTTGCACCTGTATAGTCTCTGATGCTTCATGTGTTGCTACTAACCTGGAGGTGTGGGTGTCCTTAATGAATATGGACACTCCCCCTCCCTTTGTGGTTTGGCCCGGGTTTTGGGGCCGAAAAGCATGATACGAGGTATAGCCTGGTAGCGCTGGGGTGCTCTCAGGAGCCTTGAACCAGGTTTCAGTTACTGCACAGACGTCTGTTCTCCATACTGAGGAGTGCATTGAGTGCCTGCATCTTGAGATTTAAACTTCTGGCGTTGAGCAGCATTACCCTTGGAAAACAAAAATGGAAAAAAACTAAGGAGGTGGTTTTGTCTTTTGAGCCTTGCCTAAAAAAGGCACTATGGGGGTGGCAAGAGCCTTAGCCAATATCCGGAAGCCCAGTGGTGACAGGTGCAAGCCGTCCCTTGCGAAGCAGCGTGGCTTGTCCAACATGTCATCCCAGGCAGACATTGGATCCCCTTAGAATGACACCAGTACTTGAGCCAATTATTAAAGCTGATCATCTAGTCTTTGTATTGTGGCATCATTCTTGGTGAGGGCAAGATGCTGGTCAGGGTCATACTAGCCTGGGCTACATAATCGGAGAGCTCCTCTGTCTCTCCATGTAGTCCAGGGAGGTGCATCTCGGGTCATTCACACCAGCATGGACAATGACAGAGTCATATTTGTACTTGCTTTGGAGTGACCTGAGTGCGTGTGTTATGTGGCGGATCCTAGCTCCCGATAGGCAGCTCACAGTCACCCTCTCCTTGATGTCCTTCAAGGATGCATCTGCAGTCATAACATATGGGTTGTCCTGCCTCATGCAGCCCTTCGGTCGGCCGGATTCCAAAGTCTGGGTCTGGCCTCGGCTGATGTCGCATCTTCCCCAACGTCAGAGCTGCTGGGGTATAAAGGCATCAGCCGACGCCATTTTCCTCAGTCTTTCTTGCCGCGCGGTGCCCGAAGCAGAAGCTGTTCGCAAGTGCCGGTCGGTCAGATCCAGAGATTCAGCTACCGAAGACTTCTAAAAAGCCAAGTACCCCGTTGGGGACTCTGTCTTGCCTCAGCCGATGTCAGACAAAGTAAATAATTGTTTAACTTGTGGGAAACAAATACCTCATAAGGATTTCCATTCCTACTGCCTTCCTTGCTTAGGCCCAGACCACGACGTATCAGCTTGTTTAGCCTGTGCCTCCTTCAACCGATGGACTCTTAGACGTCGGTCGGAGTTTGCAGAAGAGTTTTTTGGATCCGCTTTTGCATATAAAATGCTGTCTGAGACTCAACTACACATTTAACCAAAAAACACAAGGAAAAGGACCGACACTCGCGGCCCGCGGTTTCGGCTGAAACCACGGTTAGGCCTACCGCGAGTGTCTCTGTCTCGGCTGAAACCGAGGCCTCTGTTCTACCTTCTGCCGAAATCATACCTCCGACAACCGAGGCCAGTGAGGCCCTGGCCGAGTCGGCTACAGAAATCCCTACGAAGAAGCAAGCGCACAAGAATTGTCCGACACCATTCCTTTGGACATTTCCACTCCTGCACGTGGGGCAGCTAGGCCCCCTGCTTCTATGTCTATTAAGGCTTTCTCCAGGGCTAAAGCAGCTAAAATTACAAAAGCTTTACCTGCAAAATCAACTTCACAGACCTTCCTCAAGTTCCCCAGATTATCAGTCTTGCTGAGGACCTTATATCTCTGATTACGGGTTCCCAACCTCACCCAGACAGGGCCTCCCAACCTCCTCCTGACAAAAGGCCCAGGACTGAACCCCCTGAACCTCTCTCCTCTGACTACTCCTCGGATGGATCTGATTTGTCAGACCATCAGGAAGGGCCATACTCACCTTATGAGGATTCAGATGCAGAAGACTCTATCCCTTCTGCTTCCCCTCCAGAGGAATTTTCCTTTGGGGAAACTTTACACTCTGAGGGAACACTTTCAATGGCAGGGTCAGGATTTCTCTGATTCTCGAAAAAGACTAAGACTTTCTTACACTTGCCACAGCATAGGCCTTTAGCCATACCACCTGTGCTAACTGTAGTTGATGATGCATATAATGATGTCAGCTCTGCCCCTGATTCACTTCCCCCGGCCCCTGCCAAACCTGACAGATACTACAGGGTTCCGGATTCCCACTTCCACTTGTATAAAGCCCATGCTGCAGACCCAGAAACTATTTCTCAGGGCCCGAAAGGTGTTGCAGCTGCCACTGCCAAAAACCCACTACCCTCTGAAAGGGAGTCAAGAGCATTAGAGAGATGGGGAAAAAAGGTTTACACATCTGCTACTCTTTCTGCCAGGGCTTTAAACTGTCAATTCCATATGATACAGTACCAGGAATATTTGTTAGATCAGCTGAATAAAAAGCTTTCTTCTCCTGAACCTTTAGACCGTAAGGCCCTTCAGGATTTGGTACACAATTCTCAGCAGGTCAGTAATCATTTCTTAAAATGTGGCTATGATGCACTGGAAGCTTCATTTAGATCAGCTATGACTGGGGCAGTAATTCGTAGACATGCCTGGCTAAAAGAGCAATCCTTGCCGGACCATGTCAAGGCTAAACTCCTAGATGCTCCAATGGAGAAACAGTTTATTTGGCTCCCCTGCACAGGAGATTCTAAAGAAAGTGGAAGAAAAAGCAAAATCTGTGCAAACAGTTGAGGATTTTCTGCAGGTCCAACCTCCGAGGTTCAGCAGAAACTGGCCTTCAAAGAATTGGTCCTTTCCAGACACCTCCAAAGCACAGAGGGGCAGGAATAGACGCCCAAGAGGCAGAGGTCAATCAAAGGGTGCCTACAGGGGTCGCCAGTGGCAACCTGCCAACCAGAGGAGTACTGCCACAGCTGCAACTACAACCACTTCCACAGGACAAACACAATGACTTGACTCCGATTCCGCCTACAAGGGAACAACTGGAAGCACCCTTGGGTGGAAAATTGGCTTTATTCTCAAAAAACTGGCATTGCATTACAAAAGACAAATGGACATTGCAAACAATAGACAAAAGGATACAGGTTTCATTTCCACACTTTACCAAGAAGGAGCGGAATGCCAAACCTTCCACCAAACTAGAAGCCAGAGGCTTTAAGACAAATCAACAATTTACTTCAGATGAAAGCAATAGAAAGGGTACCATCTATGGAACAAGGCCAAGGGTTTTACTCCAGACTATTCCTTGTACCAAGAAAAGAAACCCAATGGAGGCCTATTCTCGACTTGTCCGCACTAAACACATATCTCATTGTGCCAAGATTCAAAATGCTGACCCTACAGCAACTTCTTCCCATGTTGGGCAAGGAGTCTTGGCTGGTGACTCTAGATCTCAAGGAGGCATACCTGCACGTCCCTATACGACCAGATTGCAGAAGACACCTCAGATTTCTTGCAGGATCAGAGCATTATCAATTCTCAGCATTGCCCTTTGGCTTATCTACTGCGCCCAGAGTATTCACGAAATGCCTGGCATCAGTAATTGCACATTGCAGGCTTCAGGGAATTCAAATCTACCCATACCTGGACGACTGCCTAATACAAGTGGAGAACAGGACAAGACTTTTAAAGGATTTGGCCTATGTCATACACCTGTTACAGGCCTTGGGATACACAGTCAACATCCAGAAGTCAAGATTAGTGCCATCCCAAAGGATAACCTTTTTGGGTGCGGATCTGGACACTAACTCAGATGGCTTTTCTCTCAGAAGAAAAACAAAAGCAACTCCCAGTCTACTTCATGGCTTTGACAAGACAAACTCAGCTCACTGCTAGGAAAGTCCTGCAGGCCCTGGGTTACATGGCATCTTGCATAATCTTGATCCCACATGCCAGGCTGCATATGAGGAAATTACAATGGTACCTAAGGAATGTATGGTCTCAGCACAGGCACAGTCTAGAAACCATGATTCCAATCATTCCATGCCTGAAAAAGGAATTCCTGTGGTGGGCTCAGGCCTGTCAGTCCAACAGAGGGTTGCCTTTCAACAAACCACAACCAAGGCAGACCATCACCACGGACGCCTCAGACCTAGGATGGGTAGCACACATGGAAGACAAGTGCATCCAAGGCCTATGGACTCAAGACCAGCTGAATTTGCACATAAACCTAAAGGAGATGCTGGCAGTGAAGCATGCAATCGAGGCATTCAAATCATTCCTCCAGCAAGGTCATCTGCTGATAAGGACAGACAATACCACAGTCATGTGGTACATAAACAGGGAGGCACGCATTCCTACCCTCTATGCCGGATGGCAATGGATCTGTGGAACCTAGCCCTGAATCTCAACATCCAACTGCAGGCCAAATTGTACCAGGAAAAGAGAATTCACTAGCAGACAGCTTAAGCAGAACTACCACGGATGCTCACGAATGGATGCTGCATCCAGACATCTTCAAAATCATAACAAACAAATGGGGAATGCCAGAGATAGACCTGTTCGCCTCCCCACTCAACAACCAACTAAGGAAATTCTGCTCAAGAGTATACCACCCACATGCCTGGAAGGTGGACTCCCTCTCTTTCAACTGGAATGCCCTAACAGTGTATGCTTTTCCACCACTCCCATTGATGTACAGAGTACTACTGAAGATCAGAGAGGAACAGCCAAAGGTGATACTGATAGCTCCAGACTGGCCAAGGCAGCACTGGTATCCACTACTGAGAAGCATGTCTCGGACGAACTCATGGCCTCTACCCCTATGGCCTCTACTTCTAACGCAGAACAACTTCAAGACACTGCATCCAAACTTGAAAACACTGCAGCTGACTGCCTGGAAAATTGCCTAAAACAAAACCAAACCGTCTTATCTCAGGGTCAAGGACATAATCCTGGAGGCTCGTAGACCCTCCACAAGAAAGACATACTCAGCTAAATGGAAGAGATTCCTCATTTGGAGCGCTTCAAAGGGTACAAATGTCACACTGGCAAACCTAGCACACATCCTAGAATACTTAGCAGAACTGTTCCACAATGGCCTGTCCTATTCTTCCATTAAGATTCATGCTTCAGCAATTTCAGCAGAATACAACATGGATCCTCCTATCTTCTCTCACCCTCTCCTCAGACAATTTTTAAGAGGGATCAAAAATGTAAAACCTCCAAGGAAACCACCTCTTCCTGCATGGGATCTCAATTTTGTGCTGGAAAAATTAACACTACCCCCTTTTGAACCAGCAGCATCAGCAGACTTACAGTTCTTATCCTGGAAAACTGCTTTCCTTCTAACAATCACTTCAGCAAGAAGAGTATCCGAGTTACAGGCACTGATGGCAGTGCAGCCTTTCCTTATTTTTCACCAGGATAGTGTCTCTGAGAACCAATCCTACTTTCATGCCAAAGGTGGTATCCAGGGTATCCTTGAACCCAAGCTATTCATTTGCCTACGTTCTTCCCTAACCCACAGAACAGGGGGGAAAAACTACTGCACACCTTGGATATACACAGACAACTACGCTGCTATCTGGACAGAACTAAAACCAGCAGAAAAACTGACCAACTTCTGGTAGCATATGCAACTGGAGTGCAAGGAAAAGCAATTTCCAAACAGACTATCTCTAAATGGATAGGAAATTGCATTCGTTTCTGCTACTCTTTTCATGGGAAGACAGCTCCTAAAAATATCAGGCCTCACTCCACAAGAGCCACAGCCACCACTACAGCTTTCCTACGAGGGGTGGCTACCAAGGACATTTTAGAAGCTGCTACTTGGAGCTCCGTGCATACATTTGCCAAGCATTACAATCTACCTTTATACTCCAGATCCCGAGCAGGTTTTGCAACTGCAGTTTTACAGGGGATCATAACTACACCATCCTTATCTTAGTACCTCCTCCCCCAGTTTGGCTATGGTATTCTACCCATATGTTATGACTGCAGATGCATCCTTGAAGGACATAGTACAGTTTTGTACCTACCATAAATGTAGATGTCCGATAGGTATGCATCTGCAGTCAGGATTACCCACCTGCCTTCCCCTTTGTGGTATTCCTAGGGTGCTTACCCCTCTTTCAGCTAGCTGGGGGAATCTATTATGGTGTATTTGTATATGTGTGTGTATATATATTTATATATATATATATATATATATATATATATATATATATATATATATATATATATATATATTTTATTCTGTTTGGAATTTTCAACTTTTATCCAAATTTAGCCTTCCTAGAGGGCACCTGGCATCTGGGGCAAGAAACAGAGGAAAATGGCGTCGGCTGATGCCTTTATACCCCAGCAGCTCTGACGTCGGGGAAGATGTGACATCAGCCGAGGCCAGACCCAGACTTTGGAATGCGGCCGACCGAAGGGCTGCCTGAGGCAGGACAACCCATATGTTATGACTGCAGATGCATACCTATCGGACATCTACATTTTTGGTAGGTACAAAACTGTACTTTCAGCCTGGTTAGCGGGACATCAGTGTGTCTGACTATAGTCACCTATTACTAGTGTATCAGGCATGGTGTTTGGCCTTAAGGGCTGTGATTGGTTGACACACTGATTTATTGAAGTATGTGTTGCATGTGATTTGTTTTGAGGTGGTGGATTTTTGGATGTCTGCTTTGGGAGCCTCTGTTGTTTTGGTAAGTTTTTTATTAGAGCCTCCGAGTATGTCTTTGTGTTATGTGTTTGGTTTGCAGTTGTGGTAGGTCTGTGTGGGACTGGGTTTGTTGTGTGTGTGGTTACCATCTCCTCCTGTCTGGTCATGCCAGCCCTGAGTTGAGAGAGTTCAGCCTCCAGTTTGGCTATATAGTTGCATCTCTCACATGTATTTGTGTTTGTTGGGAGGAGGAGAGGGATGTCTGTGTACATGAGACAATTGTAGCATTGTCTCAAGATACCCAGATTAACCAGCTGAACTGGAGAGGACGCCAGTAATCTACCACTCGACATGCTAGAACAGTATAAGGGAGTGCTGTGCCTTTAAGGGAAGTGGATATTCACAGGGGTGGTAGGTGGATGGTAGTGCTTAGTACGAGAGTGCTTACTTACTAGAGAAGTTTTGAGAACAAGTGCTAGGCTTATAATATAGCGAGTAGTTTGATTATACTCAGAGCAGACTTGGCGGAGCCATAAGAAGTTTAACTGGCGCTGCGCTATGCGCACAACCGCTCAAACGCAGATTTTAAACGGGGAACTACAAAAGAGCTAGAAATGGTCCAAAACAACCAATTACTACAGCTCTTGTGCTGAGGTCACTTCCAACAGGGACAGGTAGGCTGCTCAAGGCTCCCCACTCCCACTGGTGAGCAAAGAAACTTCCTTGTGAACAAAGCACAACCCTACAGTAAGCAGTCTCAATTAGTTTCCTCTACCATCTCCAAGCACTTATCTTTTGGCAGCCCCCTTGGGGGGAAATCTAGCACTTCATGCTCAAAATTGGCAGTTAACTACCCAGGACAAGTGGGTATTAAAGTATCCCAGGGGTACAGATATAATTTCCATACTTTGCCAGTTCCAAACGGATGGCCGAATCTGCCACAAAACCAGTGGGCAGAGACCCAGAAACAAGTCCTGTCCCTCATGGATATGGGTGCTATTCAACCAGTACCAGAAAAGGAAAAAGGACATGGATTTTATTCAAGACCTTTCCTGGTACCCAGAAAAGACAGTTCATGGCATCCAATTCTGCACTTATCGATTCTGAACACGTTCCTGGACATTCCAGAATTCAAAATACTGCCTAAGCTAGACAAGAATGCTTGGTTAGCAACTATGGACTTAAGAGGCGTACCTGCATATCCCAATAAGGGAATCATGCAGAAGATACCTCCGCTTCAAAGCAGTTTTTTTTTACATTACCAATTCTCTGCACTGCCCTTTGCTTATCTACTGTGCCCAGTGTCTTTACAAAGTGCCTGGCACAGGTAACTGCATTCTGCAGACAAACATTCAAATTTATCCTTATCTGGACATTTGTCTCATTCAAGCAGAGGACAAGGACACTCTCCAACATCTGGCGTTTGTAAAAAGGCTTCTGGCATGCTTAGGGTACATGATAAACAAAAAGAAATCACAACTGGGTACCCTCTCAAATAATTATTCCTGGGTGCAAGCTTGAATACAACTGCCCAGATGGCTTACCTCACGCCAAACAAAGGCAATTGACAACATACTTCAAAGAAATGGCAACAAAAACCCAGTTATCTGCAAGACAAATTCTGCAGGCTTTGGGGTTCATGGCATTCTGCATTCTACTAATTCCATATGCGAGACTGCATATGAGGAAACTTCAATGGTGCCTAAAAAGTTTATGGAGTCAACATTGTCACAGCCTGGAAACAATAATTCATCTCATTCCCTGCCTACAACAGGAGTTTCTTTGGTGGGCAGAGACATGTCACCAAAACAAGGGACTGTCATTCACTCTACCCCCTGCCACCCAAACCCTAACTACAGGCGCATCAGACTATGCTTGGGGGGGCCCACCTGGCAGGGAGATGCATTCAGGGCAAATGGAGCCCAAACCAAATGCATCTGCATATCAACCAGAAAGAAATGCTAGCTGTTCAGAATGCTCTGACAGCCTTCAAGGACTTACTTCATCCAGGGCAACTAATGATAGACTGACAACACCACAGTTGTGGTGCATAAACAAGCAGGGGAGTACACATTCCTACCCCCTTTGCAGACTAGCCATGGCCTCGTGGAACACAGCCTTGACTTACCAAGTAAATCTTCAAGCTCAATTCCTGCCAGGAAAGCAAAATACTCCATCAGACAACCTAAGCAGAAATCTTATGGACCCACAAATGGAAACTGGATTCACAAATCTTCAGCATGTTAACACAGTTTTGGGGAGCGGCAAATAGACCTATGTCTGGGCTCCCCCATTTCTATCAGACAAATTCTGCACAAGAACTAGTCACAAAAAAGCATGGAAATTGGATGCTCTATCCTTCAGCTAGAAAAACCTATCAGTCTATGCCTTTCCCCCTCTGCCTCTACTCTCCAAGATCTTACTAAAAGTCAGGAAAAAACAAAAATGATCCTAATTGCTCCGGACTGGCCTCGCCAGCACTGGTACCTGCTGCTAAGGAATATGTCACGCCTTCATCCGTGGTACTTGCCTCAAACATCTCATCTACTGTCTCAGCAGAACTTTCAAATTCTGCATACTCTGCTCCAAACTTTGAATCTTGCAGCATGGCTAATCCACTAATTATTCAAACCACATCTCTCGGTAAACCTGTGATGGATGCCATTTTGGAAGCCAGAAGGCCTAGTACTAGAAAATCCTACGCTGATAAATGGAAGAGATTTTGTGCTTGTAACAGAGCACAAGGAATAGATGCAGCAAAGCCCATATGCTTGACAGGGGCCTATCTTTTTCTTAAATAAAAATCCATGCCTCTGCCATCTTGATTCATTACAACACAGAGCCTCCCCTCTTTTCTTATCCACTGCTTAAACAGTATCTCAGAGGAGCCAAAAATTTAAGGCCTCCAAGGAGAACACCAACTCCTGCTTGGGACCTCAATTTTGTGCTGGAAAAACCCGCCCTGCCTCCTTTTGAACCAGCAGCTACTACGGATATAAAATTTCTATCTTGGAAGACAGCTTTTCTTTTAGCAAGAAGGGTTTCAGAACTACAGGCTCTCATGGCAGTGGAGCCTTTCATTATATTTTACCCGGACAGGGTGGCCATCAGGACTAATCCTCCTTTTATGCCTAAGGTGGTATCCAGTGTGGCTCTTAAAGACCATTCACCTGCCAACATTTTTCCGAAATTCGCAGAACAAGGGGGAGCAGATTCTGCATTCATTAGATGTACACTGACAACTAAGATTCTACTTAAACAGGACAAAATCTCTCAGTCTGAGCAACTACTGGTAACATTTGCTGCAGGATCAGAGGGGAAGACTATATCAAAGCAAACCATTTCTAAATGGATAAGCCACTGCATTTGTTTCTGCTATTTGCACCATGGTAAACCTGTCCCCAAGGGGATCAGATCCCATTCCATCAGGGCTGCTTCTACTTCAGCAGCTTTTCTCAGAGGGGTCCCAACCAAAGACATTCTAGAAGCTGCTACTTTGAGCTCTGTGCGTACGTTCACAAAGCATTATTTACCCCTCTCTTCAAAATCCAGGGCAGGCTTTGCCACTGCCGTCCTGCAGGGCCTTATAGCTGCTCCTGATGCTGTTTAGTTCCATCCTCCCATCCATAGCTTTGGGATTCTACCCAACTGTAATGACTGCAACAGTGAAACACAAAGAACATAGTACAGTTGTGTACACTTACCATAAATGTAGATGTTAGTGTATTCATTGTTGCAGTCCGGGTTACCCACCCGCCATCTCCCATTCTGTACCTTTTCTTTCCGTCACTATACTCAAAAGCCTTTGTGGTGTATTTGCTTTTCGTTGAAGGTAAATTTTATGTTTCTAAAGTGCATTTATATATTTACAGTTTATATATATTTTTGCTCCCCATTTGGGGGGCACCTGACATCTGCGGCAAGAAAAACTGATTAAAAATGGTGTCGGCTGCATGTTTTTTTTACTCCTAACGACCTGACGTCATGGAAGAGGAGACCGCAACTGATGCAGGACCCAAGACTTTTTTCAGGCTGACTGAGGGCAACCTGCCAGCAGATTGCCCGAATGTAATGTGTGCAACAGTGAATACACTAACATCTACATTTATGGTAAGTGTACACAACTGTAATTTCTGACACCAGTCGTTGGTCTCGGTGAGGCCTTTCTGTAGGATGTCGACATCACTTGGGGAATTAATAACTCCCAACTTGCAATAGTCTGTGAACTTTGTCAGCTAGAGTCCCTTTGTGTTGGCCTGGACTTCAGAAAAGTAGATATCAAACAGGAGAGGACCCAGGACCAAACCCTGTGCAACTCCACTCGTGACTGATCGGCAGTCTGACTTGGAGTCGGGTACTTTCACACTGTGGGTTCTATTTGTAAGCCAGTTTGGCAACCCACCTACTGATATAGGGGTTGATGCCTAGCTTAGTGAGCTTTTCTATGATTCCTGAGTGGGGAATGGTATCAAAGGCCTTGGCCAGATCAAGGTAGGCTGCATGAACCACCTTGCCTTCATCCACAGCTCTGGTGACTGACTCAAAGTAGTCGACCAAGTTGAGCAGGCATGAGCTACCCTTCACAAAATCAAACTGTGTGGGATCCACAGTTTGGAGTTTCCCTATATCCTTAAGTCCATGATGTGTTCCATAGCTTTGTATATCAGACTTGTCAGGCTAGTGGGGCGATGGTTCCCACAGTCTGTAGCCTTTGCTCCTTTGTGGAGAGGGATGGCTGTAGTAGTGCCCCATTCAGTAGGGACAAAGCCTGAGGTGAGGCTGTGATTGAACAGGCCACACAGGTGAGGTGCCAGTTCACTTTGTAGTTCGTGTAGAACAGAGCCAAGGATATTGTCAGGTCCCATAGAAGCTGTATTCTTGGCATTGGACAGTGCTGTTTTAACCTGTGCCTCAGTAATACTGGGTGCCTGGCAATATTCTGGTATTGTAGTTGGTCCTTTGGGGGGGGTAAAGTTGGCACTGTCTGTCTGCAAGTATATTGGCAATATCTGTTGGCTCGTATAGGAGGTAAAATAAAACTGCAGCCCAAAGCTCAAAATGGCTATATTTTATTCCACTGAGTTCACACTTAGTTGAAACACACACTTGACTAAGCGCTTTCGCCTAGCATTTCAGCTAAAAAGGCATCTTCAGAGTCAAATGTTGTAGTGCAAGGCACCCTGTTTAAAAATGTAGGTGGTAATATGATCATGACTTAACTTCCTTGATTGGCAGTGTTAACCTTCTGTTTTCCAGTTAAAATTCGTTAAACAATGTTAAGTTGTCTATCTCGCCTTCATTCTTGCTGGATGGGTTCGGAGCCGACCTCGGCTCCGACTCGGCCACTCTAAAAGCTCGAGAGTTGGTTCCACCGGCTCGAGGCTCCCCTTATATCCCACAATGCTAGGCGAGAGTTACCTCAGATCTCGTTTGCCGCTACAGCTATCGAGGTGTTGGTTTTCTACCGGTTCTTGGTAAGTGACTTTTCTTGTGTAGTTAGTCTATTAAAACCCCTTTAATTTAAATATTTTTCTTATTTCCCTTAGTTTAGAGGAATTCTTATCCCCTTTCTTAAAAATTCCTGTTTTTTCCCTCAAGAACTTTAAGTTCTTCCCCTGGGCCTACAGGCCTTTTTTCTTTCCCTAGTGGAGTGTGTGAGTTATTTTTCTTATTTTAAAACCTAGTTAGTGGTTTATTATAATTTAAACTAGACAGGGTGTAATTAGTGTGTTTGTGACTGTGTGTGTGATTACACCTTTTGAGATGTCTAAAGAAGCAAAGGTCTCCGGATTCAAGAAGTGTGATGCGTGCTGTCAGAAAATGTCTCTGACAGACGCTCACACTTCTTGTGTCTACTGTCTGGGACCTTTGCACCTGCAGGACTCCTGTGCTGTGTGCCATGGCTTCAGCCCCAGGGTCCTGCAGGAAAGAAAAAAATAAGTTAATTTTAAGGGGCTTACTCAAGCCAGAGGATTCCCTTTCTGTTTCTACAGGAAGCCCTCTAAGGCATCTAGGTCTTCGGCTCCACAACTGAGCCGAGACCTAAGGTTTCTAAACCTCTGTCTACATCGGCTCCGGCTGGAGCCGATGAGTCTCAGTCCACAGTTTCTGTGGTTCCCTCGGCTCCGGCTGGAGCCGAGGTATTAGAAATTCCCGTGTCGGCTCCGACCAGACCTTCGGAGCTGACAGCTAGGAAGAGGTCCAGGTCACCATCCCTTGGCTCCGTTCATTCGGCTCCAGGATCTCCCCTGCTGTCTGAACGGAGCCAAAGATCTCACTCCTCTAGGTCATCGAGGCTGTCGGATCATGACCTTCAGAGGGTAGTGAGTCGACTTCTTAAGTCCGAGGCGCTGGCCCAGATGCTTCAGAGCCCGACTCATCAGTCGATGCCTGCCCCGGTCCATCAATATATTCCTGCTTCGAGTCTCTTGGGCGCGGAGCCGGCTCGCGTCGGAACCGAGACTGTGATAGCGTCGGAGCCGATACAATTGTCTTGGGCTCCGTCGTCTGCTCCGATTTCTTCCTTGGAAGAATCTCGGCGCCGGACTTCCTCGTCGGCTCGAGGGTGAGTGGCATCGGACCCTTGTCCGACCCCTCTCCCTCTCGGTGCTTGGCGCTGGTGAGTTCGGCTCCGACATCGGCCTCGGAGCCATCACTGTCGGTGCCGAGGGGGTTCTTAGCCGGAGCGGGACCTCTGGCTTTGCCTGACAGGGGTGCATTCGAGGTCATGCGGAGTGTGTTAGAGCCTGGCTCTACTCCACAGTCGGCTCCGCCTGCCCCTCCTCACGGTGCCTCAGGTCAAGTCGACTCACTCCCTCATCCCGGACCGCAGAGAGCCAGCTCCTCAGGAACTCCCTGTGGGATTTCATCCTCTTCCGAGGCCTCTCCTGATTTGGCAGAAGAGCCCCTCGGAAGAGGAAGTGTAAGAGGAAACACATTGACTCACCTGAGTCCATCACGTCTGACACAGATTTAGATGATTCTGAGGGTTCCCCCCGTTCCCTTTCTGAAGATGTCTCATTTGCAGACATTCTAGAGATCCTGAAGCAGAGGGGAAATTGGCCAGCCCTCAACCCTTCGGAGGATGAATCTGTGTATCTTGAGGCGTTTGGCTCTCGCCCTTACACCTCCTGGGTGTCCCCTTGACCCCCATGCAGGTGGTTGCTAAGAAGGCATGGACGGCTCCTGATTCAGTGGACCCCACTCCCAGGAGACCCTCCAAGTTCATAAAGGCACCAGCAGACAAACAGTTCTTGACTAAAGGAGTCTCTGTGGATGCTATGGTGGTAGCTGCTGCCACTAAGAAGGAGCTAGCTGATCCTTCAGTACCTGTCCATCCACCTAACAAGGAATCTAGGTCCATGGACAGGTACGGGAAGCGGATGTTCTCGTCAGCGACTTTTACCATGCGTTCGCTGAACTACCTATGCCATTTTACTCGTCTTCAAAGGGACTTGATCAAGGAAGCGAGTGAAATGTTAAAGGACCCTACAGCTGCGGGTTTTCAAGATAAGATGAACACGCAGCTGGCTACCCTTAACTCCATAACCAACTCCTCCATGCCTTCTTTCTTACGCGGCTGATGGAGCGAGTAGAGCCGCAGGGACAGGTGTGGCCTTACGTAGGCATGCCTGGATGCGGCTATGCAATTTCGGACCCTTCAAGACGTCTTTCACTAACTCCCGTTTGGATCATCTCTTTGGTCCTCAAGTGAAAGAAACCTTGACTAGGTGCGAAACTGATGGCAAGACCCTTTCTGCCGCCGGAGTCCGTTTTTCTACTCCTTCTAGGCCTTACCCCAAAGGCCAGAAGGTGGAAAGATGTGGTTCCGTAAACAATCTCAAGGGACTTAGCCTGACGACAGAGTCGTTCCGCCAGAGGCAGAGGCGGGAATAACAATGGTAGACGTCGCCCTAGGGGCAGGGGTCCGCAGAACCAGGGCAATCGGAAAACCTTCTCTGACAAGCCCTTTCAGCATCCCTGACGTGTTGCCCGACTGCCCACCTTCGGAGGCAGTCGGGAAGATTGTCACTGTACCCAGAAGCCTGGCTATCCCTGACTCAAGACAAATGGGTACAGTCCATCATTTCAAGGCTATTCTATCCCTTTCTTCGCATTCCAAATCAATCAAAAAAATCCCTTCCAGATGTTCCACCCGCTCAAAGAGATCTAGCGGTTTTGGAGATTTCAAAACTGCTTGCAAAAGAGCAATTCAGCCAGTTCCAGCAGACCAGCAAGGATCCGGAATCTACTCAAGGTTCTTTTTAGTTCCAAAGAAAACAGGGGACTGGAGACCAATTTTGGATCTCAGTGTCTTGAACAGATCAGTCAAGAAAACAAGATTTCGGATGGTCACGCTGCAGTCCATCCTTCCCCTATTGGGAAAAGGAAACTGGATGTGCTCTATACACCTTCAGGATGCGTACTATCACATAAAATGAACAGACGCTCCAGAAGATTGCTCCGCTTCAGGCTGGGAACCAGCCATTTTCAGTTCAGCGCCCTGCCCTTTGGTCTCACCACTGCCCCCGGTGTTTACCAAATGCATGGCAGTGGTAGCTTCTCACCTGAGACAAGGATTCCATGTTTTTCCATATTTGGACGACTGGCTCCTCACAGCTCCCACCAAGCATCTCCTTCTGATGGCCAGGATTACACTTTTCGCATTTGTCAAAAGCTAGGCATTTCAATAAATTGCGAAAAGTCTGTTTTGTCGCCTTGTCGCTATTACTTTCATAGGCAAATCTAGACACAGTAGACATGTCTGCGAGACTAACACATCAGAGAATAACAGACATTCACAAACTGGTCTCACTCCTTTTCAACAACAACAGAATCAAAGCCAGGTTAGTTCTGAAAGTTTTGGGAATTATGGCGGCCATACCTCTGCTTCCATTAGCCAGATTCCACATGCGGATCCTTCAATGGATGCTCTTTACACAATGGTCATACCAGCAACTTCCAATGTCTCACACCATTATGATCACGCAGGCGTGCAAAAATCATCTCATGTGGTGGATGTCTTCCCTCAGCTCTTGTTGGGAAGACCCTTTGTTCCACGCCCTCCGGTTGCTACTCTGACAACGGATGCCTCCCTGATCGGGTGGGGGGGGCATTATCAGGGCAGGACGGTCCAGGGCACATGGCAACCAAACGAATGCCACTTGCACATAAATGTTCTGGAGATGAGAACAGTGCTTTTAGCGTTGCAAGCCCTTCAAGACTCTCTTCCCTTGGGAACGATTGCAATCCAGACAGACAATATGTCTGTAGTGTGGTACATCAACAAACAAGGCGGAACCAGGTCATACCCCTGTGTCGAGAAGCACTCAGATTGTGGCAATGGGCGATTTCTTCTCAGCGTTTCTGATAGCAACGCACATCCCGGAAGTCCAATCAAATTGCGGACAAGTTGAGCAGAGCTATCCTCATGCCTCACGAGTGGTCTCTGAAAGACTCTGTTGAGAGAAATTTTCCTCAAGTGGGGTCAGCCTTGCTGCGATCTTTTTGCTACTCCCCAAAACAGCAAGTGCAGAGAATATTTCACTCTATTCCCTTTACCAGGCCAACCCAGCAGAGACGCTCTAGTCCAAGTTTGGCCCCGGGACTTCTGTATGCATTTCCCCCTTCCCACTAATCTCTCAAGTGATACAGAAAGCTATCGCTCAGAAGGCCTCATTGATCCTCATTGCTCCACTGGCCTCGACAGGTGTGGTTCCCCTTTCTACATCAATTTCTATTGAGCGACCGTGGCATCTGGACCTAGTTCCAGATCTTTTGATCCATCAATCGGGTCAGTTACATCGCTCCCTCCCTCTCTGAACCTCACTGCTTGGTTCCTCCAGTTCCAACCTTAGCCAGGCTTCCTCAATTATCTCACTCCGCTCGAGATATTTTGATAGCTTCCCATAAATCTTCCACTCGGAAGATTTATTTGAGTAAGTGGAAACGCTTCACATATTGGGCTCAAGGAAGGGACATAGATCCTTTCACTGCTTCCATCCAAATAGTCCTTGATTTTCTAGCTGAACTCTTCCATGCAGGTTCATCTCCTCTACTCTTAAAGTTCAATTGGCAGCTATTTCTAATTTTCATGTGGGTATTTCTGAATCTGCCTTAATGTCCCACAAGCTTTGCAAAGCATTTTTGAAAGGAGTTTTTCTTCTCAGACCTCCTATAAGAAATCCTCCTTCTCCTTGGGACCTAAATTTAGTTCTTACTTCTTTGATTCTACCCCTTCGAACCTGCAGCATCCTGTTCTTTAAAATTGCTATCATGGAAGACTCTCTTTCTGGTAGCTATTACTTCAGCTAGAAGAGTTTCAGAGCTTCAAGCACTCAGCTGTCGACCTCCTTATCTATTGTTTCATAAGGACAGAGTTTCACGAACTAACCCGTCCTTTTGCCTAAGGTGGTCTCGACAAATCTAAATCAAAGCATTGACCTCCCTGTCTTTTTTCCAGAATATTCCAATAGGTCTGAACAAAAATTACACGGCCTGGATGTTCATCGTCAATTGAGGTACTACTTGGATAGAACAAAACAATTCAGAAAATCTGATCAGCTGTTTGTCTCCTATGCGGAAAGCAGAAAGGGACTTTCAGTTTCAAAGGTATCATTATCCAGATGGCCAACATCTTTGATTTCCCTTGTATATGAAATTAGACACCTAAAACTGCCTAATAAACCTAAGGCCCATTCCACCAGAGCTTTGGCTACTTCTTTAGCCTTCCAAGACAGGCTGCCTATTGACACCATTTGTGCAGCGGCTACTTGGGCTACTCCTCACACTTTCATTTCTCATTATAAGTTGGACTTAGCTTCTAGGCATAGAGCTAACTTTGGTTCCACTGTTCTCAGGAGTCTGTTCCGTTAGGCCACCCGGGACAAGGTGCTAGGGACGCGGTCCCATCCAGCAAGAATGAAGGCGAGATAGACAACTTAAAATATAGAAGTTATGTACTTACCATAACGTTCCATGTTAGTTGTCTTCTTCAGCTTCTTCTTGCCCCACCCTCCTTCCCCTGGCCTGGACAGACCGAGAGGAGTTGTGATTGTGACCTCTCTTTCTACCACCTCTTTCTTAGGCATATGCTGTTGTGCATATTTCCTGGATCAGGATGTAGGTCACCCTTCTTTCTTCCTGTTGTTAGAGGTGGACTCTGTTAGAGTTATTCTGTTACTATTATAAGCTGGGGTTAGCTTACAAACGAGATCTGAGGTAACTCTCGCCTGGCATTGTGGGATATAAGGGGAGCCTCGAGCCGGTGGAACCAACTCTCGAGCTTTTAGAGTGGTCGGAGCCGAGGTCGGCTCCGAACCCATTCAGCAAGAAGAAGGCGAGAAGAAGACAACTAACATGGAACGTTATGGTAAGAACATAACTTCTATTTTTCACATAACATCATATTTAAAATACAAAAGAGTAGCTACATGGAAACTATTTAGAATCAGCACCTCCATAATTGTTTCTACAAAATGAGGTGTCAATAAACTGAATGACAATATCAAGGGGGATTTGTTTGAACACCGTGTCGATCGCTACAAAGCCATTTTTGTTGGGATCTACAGAGTTAGTCGAAATGCAAAAAAGAAAAAAACTTTTATGGGACAAGGAAGCGTATGCTTTAAGGTGTGCCTATGCCAAGCCACCTTTGTTGCGTGGTAACCATGAATACAGTGATGCCCATTAGCCCATTTCCCCACGTAGGGAAGGTGAATATGATGACGATGGTGAGGCCCTTCCAAAACATGGGGTTGTGAGGCATTCCGAGAGACTGCGGAACAAGAACCCACAGGGAGAAGGGGCGCAAACAACTTGGCATGTTCAACAGAAGTTAGGCAAACAAATGAGATCGAACCAAAAGGATTACCAGCAGAGGGAGGTGGTGATTGAAACAGTGGTTAACAATGAGGATAGTGGAGCGAGTCTCTTACCGAGAGTTTGTTCTAATTTACAAGGTGACTTTTTTTCTTTGACTGTACAAATAACCATGACGGTGAAAACTATGTTGACTTACTTTCTAAAGGGTTTACTTTTGTGCCTGCGAACTATGCCAAAGTTGAGCACTTGTTGATTGCTTTAAAGCTGTTTCTCAGAAAGCTGAGTTTTAGACTAATTTTTGAAAACTACATTGCCAATGAACAGGTTGACACCTTAAGGAGAAGTAGTGTGTTTAACCCAATTCTTCCACTGCCGCTAGTATGTTTTGAAAAGTTAGTTGAACAAGACCTAGAGTATTGTTGGCAAATAAAACCCCTAAAATTGTATGTAATTTAAATGAAACAGAGGTGGAACTTTTACATAGGTTAAGGACAAAAATGTCAGTACTATGAAGCATGATAAAGGAGGGTGGGGTAGTCATAATGCACAATGTTGACTACCTTAACTCTGTGTTTGGTGAAATTTTATGAGGAAACATCTTTAAATTATATCCATCTGGCTTAACAATTGATTTGCTCAGATTTGTTTGACCAGGGCCAGATTGATGGCACTTAATATGATTTTTTGCAGGTGAAGCACCCTTTAGTGCAGTCTATTTTTGGTATCCCAAAGATGCACAAAAATATAAGCGATCAACCTATGAGGCCTATAGTTAATGCCAGTTCAAAAACTCGCCCTCTGGGTAAATTTATTGATTACAAACGTAGATATAGTTTTGAATACTAATTACCTATGCAAAGACTCTTGGGATTTCTTACTAAAGATTAGGGATGTTCCGTTTTCTGAAAATGTAACAGTTTTGACCATTGATGTGACAGTTATACAATGTGATACCACACGAAGTGGGGCTTACTTGGTTTAACGACTTTCTTATTGACACTGGACAATTTGACAATGATATATTAAACTGATGGAGGTGGTGTTACAGAACAACTTTGTACTTATAGATGGACAATACTTCCATCAAAACAAGGGGATAGCAATGGAGGCGTCTTGCGCCCCCGTACTTGCAAATATCGTATTAATACAATGGGAAAAACAATTTCTATTCAACAAATATTACATCCCTCCCTGCAAAATGTATTCCAGGTACCCGGATGATATTTTTATCATTTGGGAAGAACATATTGACAAGATTTCACCCTTTATTGAATACCTCAACTCCACCACGTCATATTTGAAGTTCACATATAACTATGATGTTGATACTATGTTACCTAAATGTAAGGGTTTTTAAGGACTATGAAAGGAAAAGCTTTGAAACTCCAATTTATAGGAAACCCAGTTGCAGTAACTCTTACATTTTAATAGCGGTCACCCCTACTACCAAAAAAAAAGGGATAGTAAAGGGGCAGTTTGAGGGTGGCAAGGATGGTATCTAATGATGAAATGTTTATGGACGAGTGTGAGCTGTTGGGTAGAATGTTTGAGAACAGAGGTTACCCTAACAAGTTAGTGGTAAAAGTAAGAGGTGGTATTGAGCAGGAAAGGAAAGATGGAATTATTTGCCCTTTGGTAAAAATCCAGGGTTTGAACATTTAAGAAGTTTTTAACAGGAAGAAAACAGGTGACAAACACTTTGCCTTGAGTCTGATTATACAACTCTACACTGAGGACACCTATATTAGAAATATATTAGAAAAGAATTGGGGAATTTTTACTGTTTCAATGGGGTATTAGATATAATAGGTGATAGACTAGTAATAGTGTATAAGAAGGGGAATACCATGAAGAATTTACTAGAAAGTGGTGACAACCTTTGGAAAATGAAGTCTTCTAGAAAATCGGGTACAACAAGGTGTGGACAATGAAGTATATGTTTGTAGCGGCCAATGTTTATATCAATGGGAATATTATTAGAAGTACGTTCCCCTGCAATTGAAACACTGTAGGGGAATTTACCTTGCTAAATGTTCAAAATGCCTTAGTTTTTACGTAGACAAAACTAAAAGGAAGATAAGGGAACGAATTTACGAATTTTGTTTAAGTATTAGGAAAAATAAATTGAATAATTCTCTTGCTAAACACATTGTAGGTAATCCAGATCATAGTTTTCAGTTCTTTGGCCTTGATTGTGTGGTGGCCAACCCAAGGGGGAGGCCCGTGGGAAGACCTGTTACAGGCAAAAGAACTAATTTGGCAACTTAAATTGTATGCTGAAGTCTGTTACAATAGATGAAAGCGCTCCGTTCGAATAAACTATTTTTGAATCTGAATTTACTTGAAGTTGGTTTGGTACTCCTTGGTGTGTGCAGTTGGTCAGTTCACTGTGCCTATTTGTTGATTGTTTTCTTTGGTTCATGGTTCCTGATGAAAAAAGAAATGTAGTTGCAGGCCAAATAGTCTGACTGTCCTGATTAGTAAGCAATGAAGACAAGTTTAAAGAAGAAATGTGTATACTTGTAGGAATGTTGAATAAGAGGTTATCCACCACAGTTACTATTATCGGTTAAGAGAGATGTTTTGAGAAATAAATTCCAGGTTTCCCCCTATTTTGAAGGGAGAAATAAGTAGTGGAAAAGCTAAAGATTGTGGGGTACCTAAAAATGATATGGTTATTCCTGATCAAGATGCCTACAAGTTACAATAAGCAATGTGTGGAATACTGTCTTTGATCAAGCATTAAAAGAAAAGTTGGTATCATCCCCCAGTGTGGTATTTAGTAAGGGAAGAAATATTAAGGAAATAGGGCGAAAGAGCCACATATGGAGACCTGTGTCAAAAATGAGTAAATGTGGCTTTTGTAGTACATATAGATATATTAATGACACTAGTAGAAATAGTGACATACAGTAGAAGTTTGCAATGTCCGGGAAGATGCAACTGCAAAACTAGAAATGTGGTATATATTGCAATGTGTTTTTCATGTCCAGCATTCTATGTAGGGAAAACCTTGAGAACCCTACATGAAAGAATTTTAGAGCATACTAGGGACATTAGAAAATGTAAAATAAGTGGTGCCCTTTATATGCACAGTAGAGAATGCACCAACTTTAAGTTTATATTTGATAAAGTGGTGAAAACCATAGAGGGGTTGATAGCGACTTACAGCTTCTGATAAAAGAAACAGAATGGAAGCTGAGATTAAATGCTAATGAAAAAAACAGGGGTAAATGATTGCCTGTCCATTATTAGCATTTTAAAAAGCTAACGAGATATAGGCTTTAAATAGTTTTACCATGATAACTTGTGCTATTTATCATACTGTTATGTTAGCTAAATTGAATTGTGTATAAACAGAACAATATTTTAGGAAACAATTATGGAGGTGCTGATTCTAACAAGTTTGTGTAGTCTGTTTTTGTATTTTAAGCACTATATGTGAAATTTTAACTAATTTTAACTGGAAAACAGGTGGTTAACATTGGCAGTCAAGGAACTTGTCATGATATTGTTATCCCCTACATTTTTAAACAGTGCCTTGCACTACTGCATTTGACTCTGAAGATGCCTTTTTAGCTGTAATGCTAGGTGAAAGCGCTTAGTCAACTGTGTGTCTGTTTCAATTAAAAGTGTGAATTCAGTGGAATAAAAGACCATCCCTTCATTTTGAGCTGCTGTTTTATTTCATTTGCATTTAAGGAGGGAGAGTGGAGTTTGGTTCTCTGTATAGGAGGTACCATTGTGCAGTAGCTCAGAGTAAGTCTGGGTATTGCCGTGGAGACTCTCTACATAACTATAAAAGTCCTTGTGGTTGTCTTTACTATCTGCTGCAATTCTGTTTTCATAGCTAGCTTTAGAGGATTTGATGAGGGATCTCAACTTTTTGTTGAGGCTGATAAGGGAGTTTTTCCAGTCTTGGGACTTCACCTTATTCTGCATCAGTTTCCTCCTGTTGTAGAGTTTATGGCAGGCGACCACCAGATTGGCTTCCTTTTTTTTTTTTTTTTTTTTTAATAGAGGACAGCGTCTTTGTTCTATTGGGTATGGGCGAGATCCATGGATTTGTGCACATGTTCGTACAGTGCATTGGTGTATTATTCGGCTGTCATGCAACAATTCTCCATTTGCATGGTGCCGTAAAGTTAGCCCCCTCTGTTCTTAGGAGCCCAAAGTTATCTTTGGAGAAGTTTTTCATGGTAGTTACCTTTGGGGGGGGGGGGGCTGGGAGGGATGTGCATTTCCAAGGTGATTAGTTTGTGGTCGGATCTAACCAGGGAGAACTTGACTATTGGTGTAGAGCAACAGTCGCACGTGTTAGTAATGACCAGGTCAAGGATGTTGCTTCCTCTAGTGGGGGTAAGAACGAGCTGGTCCAGGGTATTGGAATTTATGAATTTCAGGAAACATTGGCAAGTGTATTGGTACACGAGTAGTTTTCCCAGTTAATGGAGGGGTAGTTGAAGTCGCCCAATATGAGAGAGTTAAGTTGGACCCTAATATTCTCCAGGGTGCTTAGGAATGCGAGTCTTGGCACATGATTGGGGACCTATAGCAGGCTACGACCTGAATCACTTTCTTACCCAATGATTTGTACTATCCCGCCTTTATTCTTGCTGGATGGGTTCTGAACAGAGCATCTGTTCCGACTCTGCCTATTACTAAAGCTCAAGTGCTTCCACTGGCTAGAGGCTATACCCTATCCCATCATGTTTAGGAAAGAAAACCCAGATCTCGTTTGCGCTAAACTAGATTGGGTGCTTCTCACTAGGCTCAGGCTAAGTGAAAATATTTTTTCATTATTACTCTGTTTTCAACAATATATTTTGGATAAATATTCTTGTAGCTAATTGTGTTTTAGGTATCACCTTGTGGTGAATTGGTAGTTTTTCTTTTCCTGGTGTGGTTATTTGTGGCTGGCCGTCGCTTTCGTTAGATCTACAGCTTCTCCCCTATCCTGTTTTCACTAAAAGCTTTATCTTTGACTAACCCGTTTAAGTTAGAGGGGTTTGCTTTTTTCTTTCCTTGCTCATTTGAATTGGAGGGCTCCCCTTCCGCTTAATTCCCTTCCAAGAGGTTTCATCATTTAAGTTAGAGAAGTCTCCTCTGGCTAGAGGAGATAGTAGTTTGAGACCTCTCCTCTAGCCCCTTTGTGATTTGTATATATATGTATGTATGTATATATGTATGTATGTATATATGTGTGTGTGTGTGTATATACATGTATATATGTATATATATATATATATATATATATATATATATAAAAGTTATATAATTATCTTAGTGTGGTCTGTTTAATAGTGTGATAGTTTTTTCTAGTATTATCACTACCATTAACCTAGTTTCCTGGACAGTGTTTTTTTTTTCCACTGTGGTTAAGGAAGGAAAGGAAGTGAAAGCAGTCAAGCTTCAAAAAGTGCGACTCCCTGTTCTCAGAAAATGTACTTGATGGGCACAGTAGTTGTCTACTCTCTAGGTGCGGTACACCTTCAAGACTAGTGTTCCATTTGTCATGGGTTCAGTTCTAGGATACTGCAGGAATGTAGAAATAAACTTATGATCAAGGAGCTGCTTCCATTTGCTGTGGCACTAGAAGGGAACCAGACTTCTAAATTATCTCAATCCCCCAAGTCTGACAAGTCGTCGAAAAGAGCTGCTGCTTTGCCAGCTAGAAAGCTATCCAAGGGTACTACTTCAGACCCAAAGGCTTACGGGCCTGAAAAGGTTACTACTCAGGTTCCACCAGTTTTATCAGACCCGACTAGGAGCCATATACGGAACCGATCCCCAACCTTGAAACCGGTCCCCTTAGTTCCTCAGTCACCTATATTAGTCGGGTAGTGTAAAATCCTTGACCCCGTCCTCCCAATACTCCAGGAATCTGTCGGATGACAACGTGGAGCGGGTGGGTAAGAGGTTGCTTCGGAATCTGGCTCTGCACCAAGATCCTTTTGAGTCCAGCCCAAAAGGAATTGTAACCAATTACTGCTACTGCCCTTTCTATTCCTCCTCAGACCCAAGTGATTTCGGAGCCAGAGTGCTTGGATGTGTTTGTGGTGGAACCGTTTGATCAAAGACTCTCCACAGGCTTTTTGGCCCCAACATCTGCTTCGACCTCTTCTGTACCATCATCTGTCGAGGGGTCTGTGAGCCAATGCTCCCCTATCTGGTCTAGGGAGAAGAGTCTGGGCGGATTTCTGTTTGATCCGAATCTGCCTTTCAGGGCATCGGTGTTAATGAGTTCGCCTACATCAGCCTCTGAGCTTGTCTCCTTGGTTTGAGAGGGGTTTCCTGGCCCTTTGGAGCCAGAGGCTTCCTCGGATCTGGGTTGTGGTGCCTTCAAGGCTATGAGGAGTGTGCTGTCACCCCTGATGGCTCTGCTCTTGGATCCAAGCACTCTTCCCCCAAAAGTGCCTGTCTGCCTCTTTACCACCCCCTCCCCCCAAGCATAGAAAACAGATTTCCCAGGATGCCCCATTTTGTGAGTACCTCTCTTCTGAAACCTCCCCAGAGGACCCCTCTGAGGGAGGTCCCTCGAAAGAGAACATGTAAGAGGAAACATCTAGACACCCATGAGGAGTCTCGCGTCTGATACGGACTTGGATGATTCAGAAGGGTCCCCACAGTCAACCTGTGAGGATGTCTCCTTCTCAGACCTCCTAGAGATCCTGAAGGAGAGAGGTGGCTGAAAAACCTTACCCCTTCTGAAGATAAGTTCATATACCTGGCGGCATTTCGTTCTCGACCCTCCACCTCTTGGATGTCTCCATTCTTCGACCAGCTCCTCAGCATAATTGGTCGAAAGGCATGGGGCTCTCCAGAATCCATGGAACTGGTTCCGAGGAGGCACAACAAATTTATAACTGCACTATCGGATAGACTTTTTAACCAGATGTGTCCCACTAGATGCTATGGTGATGGCGCCAACCACCAAAAAGGAGCTGGCTGAGACTTCATCTGCCCATCCACCAAATGAGTCTCTAACGTTGGACCGATATGGGAAGCATACGATGTTAAGTTGTCAATCTCGCCTTCATTCTTGCTGATGGGTTCGGAGCCGAACCTCGGCTCCGACTCTGCCTAATACTAAAGCTCGAGAGCTATTTTTACCGGCTCGAGGCTATACTGTGTCCCATAATGCTAGGTGTCGTATACCCAGATCTCGTTTGCTGCTTCAGCTATGAGGTTGCGTTTTCACTGGCTCCAGGTTGTATTTAAGATTTTTTATATTTATAGTTAGTTTTTGATAGATATTTTTCCCTGAGATCTTTTCTAGTAGTTAGTAGTCTCTCGACTAGTCTTCCCTCCCTTTATCAATAGGTTTCCTTACTCTTCTCCACACTTAAGGTGGTTAGGCCTTTACTCCCCCCCCCCCCCCTATAGTAGTTTTGTACAGGTTCCATTCAGAGTGTGTGTGTGTGTGTGTGTGTGTGTGTGTGTGTGTGTGTGTGTGTGTGTGTGTGTGTGTGTGTGTGTGTGTGTGTAATTTTGTTTTGTTTTACTGTAGTAAACTTAATTTTTCTTTGAGAGTGTCTTTTCAAGTGTTTGTTGCGTCTGGTATACTTGTCTAGACTTTTTTGTCCCATTCCTGTGGTATCATGTCTAAGGATACCAAGATATCTGGATTCAAGAAGTGTGACTCGTGCTGTCAGAAGATGTCTCTGACAGATGGTCACACTTCCTGTATGTATTGTTTGGGCCCTCTGCACCTGCAGGACTCTTGTTCCATCTGTCATGCTTTTAGTCCAAGAGTCCTGCAGGAACGCAGAAATAAGCTCATCCTAAGGGGCTTATTAAAGCCCGAAGGTTCTCCTACCAAGCCTCTGTCAGGGAAAACCTAAGCCCACCAAACCATCGGCTCCATGTCCGGAGCCGGCGCTGAGCGCACCTTCTGCCTAGTTGGTTCCAGCTGGAACTTGATACATCGAGGCCTCAGTCGGCTCCGACCTTGGTGTCGGAGCAGTCTCCAAGCCGAAAGCGTTCCCGATCTCCTTCATTGGAGTCTGTCAGGTCGGCTCCGAAGTCCCCTTTGCTAGCGGAGCCATAGGTCTCACTCCTCTAGATCTTCCAGGCTTTTGGACCATGACCTCGAGAGGGTAGTCGGTAGACTTTTGAAGTCGCAGGCGCTCGCCCAGTTATTGCATAGCCCGTGTCAACAGACAGCGGCTTCCCCAACGCCTACTCCATTTCCTCCTCAGACTGTTCCTTCGAGCTTGGAGCCGGAGGCCGTCGGGGTTGGTACCGTGGGGGCGTCTGAACCGATTCCATCCTCATCAGTTCCTTCGTCGGCTCCGATCCCTTCATTGTCTCCGTCCTTGGAGGGATCCGGGTGCCGGGACTCCCTTGTCTGTGCCGAGGGGGCGAGTGGCATCGGACCCTTGTCCGACCCCGTTCTCCCTCTCTGAGCATCGGCGCAGGTGAGTTCAGCCCCGACATCGGCCTCGGAGCCGTCCCTCTCTGTGCCAGGAGGAGCTCTCTTCAGAGCTGGGTCCCTCTTCTCTGCCGGATAGGGGCGCCTTTGAGGTCATGAGGAGCATGCTGGCTCCTATACCGGCGCCACAGTCTGCCCCATCGGCCCCTCCTTCCATGGTGCCTGCTTTGGCCTCTGCCTACCCTCCCGAACCCAAGCGTGGAGAACGAACGCTCCAGGTCGCCCCATTGGGCGTATCCTCCTCTTTTGAAGCCTCCGCTGATCCTGCGGGGGAGCCCCCTCGGAAGAGGACATGCAAAAGGAAGCATGTGGACTCCCCGGAGTCAGTAACATCTGACACAGACCTGGATGATTCGGAAGGGTCCCCGAGGTCCCCCTTTGAGGATGTCTTATTTTCTGACATCCTAGAGATCCTTAAACAGAGGGGGAACTAGTCTGCCCTCAACCCTTCCAAGGACGAGTCTGTGTACCTGGATGCGTTCGGTTCTCGCCCTTCCACCTCCTGGGTGTCCCCGCCTTTCGACCCACTCATGGAGGTGGCTCAGAAGTCAGTGACTGCTCCGAATACTATGGAACCAACTCCCCGGAGGCCCACAAAATTTATTACAGCCCCTTCGGATAAGCAGCTTCTCACTAAGGGTGTCCCCGTTGATGCCATGGTGGTGGCGGCGGCCACCAAGAAGAAGTTGGCTGACCCTTCAGTTCCTGTCCATCCTCCTAATAAGGAATCTAGGACTATGGATAGGTACGGCAAGCGGATGTTTTCTTCAGCGACCTTTGCCATGCGTTCGCTGAATTATTTGTGCCATTTCACCAGTCTTCAGAGAGACCTTCTCAAAGAACTAGGCGATACCTAACAGGACCCATCAGCTGCGGGGTCTCAGGAAAAGATACACTCACAGCTGGGGACCCTGAACTCTATTGTAAACTCCTCCATGCGGCTCATTTCCTATGCTGCCGGTGGAGCGAGTAGGGCTTCAGGCACAGGCCTTGCTCTGAGACGCCTGGATGCGGCTTTGCAACTTTGCCGACCCCTTCAAGGCATCCTTCACTAACACCCCCTTTGACGGTTCTGTCTTGTTTGGACCTCAAGTGAAGGATACATTGACCAGGTGCAAGCAGGAAGGCAAGACTCTCTCTGCCGTGGGAGTCCGTTTTTTCCACTCCTTCTAGACCATACCCTAAGGGTCAAAAGGGTGGAAAAATGTGGTTCCGTAAATCCCAGGGAGTACTGCCTGACGCACGTGGCATTTCCTTCCAGTGGCAGAGGAGGGAACAATAACAGGCATCACCCTAGGGGCAGGGGCGGTCCGCAAAATCAGGGTAGCAGAGAATCTTTCTCTGACAAAAACCCTTCCAGCACCCCCTGAGGAGCTGCCTGACTGTCCACCTTCAGAGGCAGTCGGGGGAAGACTATCACTGTACCCAGAAGCCTGGCATTCCCTCACGCAAGACAAATGGGTACGGTCGATCATATACGAGGGTTACAGAATTCCCTTTATTCACACCCCACATCAGCCAGAAGAGCCCCTTCCCAGACGTTCCACCCGGTCTGAGATATCAAACAGCACTAGAAATTTCAAAGCTGCTAAGAAAAAGGGCCATCCAGCCAGTACCAGCAGACCAACAAGGATCCGGAATCTACTCCAAGTTCTTTTTGGTGCCAAAAAAGACAGGGGACTGGAGACCTATTTTGGATCTCATCAGGCTGAACAAGTCGGTTCAAAGAACGAAGTTCCAGATGGTCACGCTACAGTCCATTTTCCCCTTTCTGGGTTAGGACAATTGGATGTGCTCTATAGACCTTCAGGATGCGTACTACCATATCAAGATGAACAGGCGCACCAGAAGGTTTCTCCGCTTCCGGCTGGGAGCCAGTCACTACCAATTCAGAGCCCTGCCCTTTGGCCTCACCACAGCCCCCAGGGCGTTTACCAAATGCATGGCAGTGGTTGCGGCTCACCTGAGACAAGGATTCCAGGTGTTACCATATTTAGACGACTGGCTCCTTACTGCCACCACCAGGCACCACCTACTCCAATCCAGAGATTACGCTGTACAAATGTGCAACGCGCTAGGTATCTCTCTAAATTTTGAAAAGTCTGCGTTGTCGCCTTATCAGTCTATTACCTTCATAGGCGCCGTTTTAAACACAGTGGAGCTCTCTGCAAATCTACCTACACAGAGTTTCAGACATTCGCAACCATGTTTAGATCCTATTACAGGAGAGCAGAGTCCAAGCCAGATTTGTACTAAAACACTTGGTCTCATGGCAGCAGCAATCACTTTACTCCCCCTAGTGCGTTTTCATATGCAGATCCTGCAGTGGATGCTATTTTCCCAGTGGTCCTTTCAGCAGCTCCCCATGTCGCACACCATTCTAATCACTCAGTCATGCAAAAGACACCTTTCTTGGTGGACTGTCTCCCCTCAGGTACTCCAGGGCAGACCTGTGGTCCTTCCTCCTCCTGTTGCCACTGACAACGGATGCCTCCCTGATCGGGTGGGGGGGGCATTTTCAGGGAAGGACAGTCCAGGGCACATGGCAACCCTTCGAATGCCACTTGCGCATAAATGTCTTGGAAATGAGAGTGGTACTTTTAGCGTTGCAGGCCCTTCAGGACTCTCTACCCACCGGGACTTTTGCAATTCAAACAGACAATATGTCTGTAGTGTGGTACATCAACAAGCAGGGTGGAACCAGATCCTATGCCCTATGTCGAGAAGCACTCAGACTTTGGCAATGGGCGATCTCTTCTCAACGGTTTCTGGTAGCAACGTATATTCCTGGGAAGTCCATCATAGCGGACAGACTGAGCAAAGCCATTCTCATGCCTCACGAGTGGTCTCTCAACCAGATAGTAGCGGAAAGAATTTTCAGAAGGTGGGGTCAGCCTTGCGACCTTTTTGCAACACTTCTAAACAGCAAGTGCCCAGACTTCTTCACCCTCTTCCCTCTACCAGGTCTACCCCCCAGAGATGCTCTAGTTCATGATTGGCCCCAGGGTCTTCTGTATGCATTCCCCCCTTCCCCTTGATTGCTCAATTAGTCCAAAAAGCGACTGCCTTGAGAGCCAGAATGATCCTCATTGCCCCTTACTGGCCTCGACAAATTTGGTTTCCGTTCCTGCAATGCCATCTACTGGAGCAGCCCTGGCATCCGGACCCAGTGCCAGATCTTCTGACCATCAATCGGGTGGGCTGCATCAGTCCCTTCGATCTCTCAACCTCACAGCTTGGTTGCTCCACTTCCAACCCTAGCCAGGCTTCCCCTTATCTCTCAACCAGTTGGCGATATCATCCTCGCTTCTCACAAGTCTACTACCAGAAAAACTTATGCTAGCAAATGGAAGCGTTTCTCTGTCTAGGCAGGGGAAAAACACGTGGACCCTTTTACGGCTCCTGTCCAGACAGTTCTAGAGTTTCTAGCAGGACTCTTTCGATTGGGCTCCTCCTCGGCCACCATCAGAGTTCAACTGGCAGCTATTGCAAATTTCCACGTTGGCTTGTCAGAGACCAGCATCATATCCCACAAACTTTGCAAAGCCTTCTTAAAAGGAACCCTTTTACTTAGGCCCCCGGTTAAGGACCCTCCCCCACCGTGGGGCTTAAGTTTGGTACTGTCTTATTTAATTCTTCCAGCCTTTGAGCCGGCGGCTTCTTGTTTGTTGAAGTTGCTCTCATGGAAAACACTCTTCTTAGTAGCCATCACCTCAGCAAGACGGGTTTCGGAACTTCAAGCCCTTTGCGTTCACCCTCCTTATCTTGTTTTTCACAAAGACAGTGTGTCACTTAGGACTAATCCATCTTTTTTACCCAAATTAATCTCAGAGAAAAATCTGAATCGGACCATAGATCTTCCAGTCTTCTTCCCAAATTATACCAATAGAGCTGAACGAAAGTTGCATAGTTGGGACGTTCACAGTCAATTACGCTTCTACCTGGATAGAACTAAGCAGATGAGAAAATCAAACCAGCTCTTCCTGTCTTATGCGGAAGGGAAGCAAGGCCAACCAGTCTCTAAGGTAACCTTGTCCAGGTGGTTGTCCTGTCTTATGTTGGTCTACCAGTTGAACAGGGAACTTCCTACTAAGCCTAGAGCCCACTCAACCAGAGCTTTAGCTTCAATAGCCTTTCAGGCAAGATTGCCGATGGATTCCATTTGCACAGCGGCCACTTGGGCCTCTCCTCATACCTTCATTTCTCATTACAAGCTCAATATGGCCTCCAGAAGTCGGGCTGATTTTGGTTCCAATGTACTCGAGTTTGTTCCATTGAGCCACCCAGGACTTAGGTGCAAGGGACGCTGTCCCATCCAGCAAGAATGAAGGTGAGATTGACAACTTAACATCGAGACGTTATGTACTTACCATAACGTTCCATGTTAGTTGTCTTCTCGCTGCCTTTCTTGCGTCCCATCCCCCTAGCCTGGGAAGATCTAGAGTACCTTGTGAGAGTTATTGCCACCTCAGTTATATCCCCATCTAGCTCCCTTTTCTTTGCTAGCTCTTCTAGAAGGGTTTATATATATATATATATATATATATATATATATATATATATATATATATATATATATTTGTAGCTATGATTAGGTGGATTATTCTCTGTTGTGGTGGGACGTATATGTCCATAGTGTTAGCTATCAAACGAGATCTGGGTATAGGACGCCTAGCATTATGGGACATAGCATAGCCTCGAGCCAGTAAAAATAGCTCTCGAGCTTTAGTATTAGGCCGAGGTCTGAGCCGAAGTTTGGCTCCGAACCCTTCCAGCAAGAAAGAAGGCGAGAAGAAGACCGCTAACATGGAACGTTATGGTAAGTACATAACTTCTCATTCTTGTCCTCTGCTTTTACACTTAGATCGCTGAACAATTTGACCCATTTTACCAGACTTCAGAGGAATCTCTTAAAGGAGCTAGGTGATATCCTCAAAGGTTACACAGCTGGTGGGGTTCCAGACAAGGTGACCGCCCAACTTGCTACTTTAAATTCAGAAGTCAACTCCTCTATGCGGTTCATTTCTTATGCAACTAATGGTGCAAGTAGGGCAGCTGGTACAGGAATTGCTCTAAGGAAGCATTCCTGGATGCTCCTTTGCGAGTTTGCTGAGCCCTTCAAGTCTTCTTTCACTGACTCCCCTTTTGACGGCTTGCCCTTGTTCGGGCCAGAAGTTCGAGACTGACCATGTCCAAACAAGGCAAAACTGTCTGCAGTGTGAGTACGTTTTTCCCGCCCTACCAGGCCTTATCCCAAAGGCCAGAAGGACAGGAAAATGTGGTTCCGTAAATCTCAAAAAGCTTTGCCAGACACACATGGTGAATCTTCCTCCAGAGGCAGAGGGGGAAGTAATGGAAAATGCTGACCCTGCAGCAGAGGGGGTCTGCAAAATCAGGGAGAATTATATGTTTTCTGGCAGACCCTTTCATCACTCCTGAAAGGAGGCCTGCCTGTCCAACTCTGGAGGCAGTCTTGGGCAGGCTATCACTGTACCCAAAAGCCTGGCTAAACATAAGTCAAGTCAAATGGGTACAGTCAATAATATCTAGGAGATGCAACATACCCTTCTCGAACCCACCCCAAAAATCATGATCAGTCCCTGACATTCCACCCTGTCAAAGGGATCAAGCAACCCTAGAGATAAAAAGGTTGTCAAGAAAGAGTCCAAGAAGTTTCTGCAGACCAGACTGGATCCAGAACTTACTCTAGGTTCTTTTTAGTTCTAAAGAGAACTGTGGACTGGAGACCCATCTTGGATCTCAGCAGGCTGAACAAGTCCGTAAAAAAAAAAAATCAAAGTTCCAGATTGTGACACTGCAGTCTATACTCCCTTTTCTGGGGAAAAAAACAATTGTATGTGCTCAATTGTGCTTCAGGATGCGTACTACCATATAAAAATGGCCAGATGATCAGGAGACTTCTCCAGTACTGGCTGGGAGCCAGCTATTACCAGTTTCGAGCTCTACCCTTTGGTCTCACTACAGCCCCCAGTACCAAATGCATGGCAGTTACGGCTCACCTGAGGCATCTAGGATTCCAGGTGTTTCCGTACTTAGACTACTGGCTCCTGACTGCCACCACTGAGCATCTACTAACCAAGGCAAGAGACCACCATTCATCTTTGCTCGGAAGTGGGCATTGCCATAAATTTTGAAGAATCTGCCTTGTTGACATCACAGCGTAGTACATTTATAGGAGCAGACATAAACACAGAAGACATGGTAGCACAACTGCTTCACGGCAGGGTACAGACACTGTGCCATCACATGTCTATCTTGCTCTAAATGAAAGTTCAGGCAAAATTGGTTTTAAAGGTCTTGGGCACTATGGCAGCTGCTGTAACATTAGTACGTTTGGCATGTCTACATACGAGTGACTACTCTTCGCTTAATGGTCCATGCAGGAGTCGCCCATGTCCCACAATATCTTCATTACAGACTTCTGCAAGAAAAACCAATGTTGGTGGCTGCAATCCACACAGGTAACTCTAGGCAGGCTGTTCACGCTCCCTCTACCAGTAGCTACAGTGACCACAGATGCTTCCAAGATAAGGTGGGGGGGCATTATCTGGGAAAGACTGTGCAAGGAACTTGGCAGGAACACGAGTACCACTTGCACATCAATGTCTTAGAGATGAGAGCGGTGCTTCTGGCATTGCAGGTATTGCAGAAATCTCTTCCACCTGGTATGATTGCAGTATAGACTGACAATATGTCTGTGGTGTGGTACATCAACAAACAAGGTGGAATCAGATCCTACCCCCTGTGTCGCGAGAGGCTCAGAGTATAGCAGTGGGCAGTCTCTTCTCAGCGTTCTCATTGCAGTGCATATTCCAGGGAAATCCAACATGATAGTGGACAAATTGAGCTGAGCAATTCTAATCCCTCACGAGTGGTCCCTAAAACAGGAAATTGCAAACCGGATTTTTCACAAGTGGGGCCGGCCTTGCTGTGATCTGTTTGCCATGTCCATGAACACCAAATCCAGCAGCTACCTTGCCCTAATCCCCCCGCCAGGAGAGTCACCAAGGGATGCACTTGTTCATGATTGGCCCCCGCGACTGCTTTATGCCTTCCCCCATTTCCTCTAGTCCCCAAAGTTCTACAGAAAACCAAATCTTTGAATTGCAGGTTAATACTCATCATTCCATGCTGGCCTAGTCAGATCTGGTTTCCTTTCCTATGGCCCCATCTCAGAGAAGAGCTGCGGATACTGCACCCGGTACCAGATCTGATTCATCAGTCAGGAGCGCTCTGTTCCAGATCTGATTCATCAGTCAGGAGTGCTCCGTTATCCCCTGCAGTGAGATGCATTCCAATTTCAGCTCGTAAGGCAACATCTATGAAGCTTTATGCTAGCAAATGGAAATGGTGTTCTTGTTGGGCCTGTAAGAATCACAGACCCTTTCACAGCCCCTTTAAGTACAATTTTAGATTTCTTAGCTGAAATTTTTAATGAAGATGCAGCAGCAGCTACCATACAAGTACAATTAGCTGCCATATCTAACTACCACATCGGAGGCAATGAGGTCAAAAATGTCTCACAGGTTAAGCAAAGCTTTCTGAGAGTCTTACTAAGGCCTCCAATAAGGGAACACAAAACTCCTTGGGACCTCAATTTGGTGCGGTCTACTCTGATTCTCCCACTATACGAACCAGCTTCCTCTTGACAATTAACATTTCTAATCTGGAAAACAGCCTTTCTGGTAGCCATTACTGCAGCTAGGACGGTTCTTGGGTAGGTACTAGGCTATTGGCCCAAGGGCCTATGAAAGCCTAACAAACAAGGTTCCCTGGATTTCGCCACCCACAAAAGTTATTTTCCTGTGCCCATGTTGAGCAGAGCCACAGAAATGATCCCAGAGGTGAATTTCTCATTTCCCATCCAATCAAGATTTTTCTTGAGTGCTAATGAACTCTGCTTGACATACATAGGTAGCCTGTTCCAGAGCATGGGAAGTCTCTGGGACAGAAATCTATCCCTCAAGCATGTTCTGTTTATTGTGGTGATGAGGTTTAGGTCCCTAGAGCGTGCGTCTCGGAGGGAATGGAATTTCCTTCGCTGTAGCATGCCAGCAGCTCTGGGTTTGACATAGCTTTCTATGTTGGGCAGAGGTCACCTCCGAGTAAGCGATATGCTACAGAGTAAAGCTGGAGTTTTTTTGAGGCTGTCTGCGTAGGACATCCGTGTCCCGTAATCCTCTGTGAGGTACTTCTGTGGCCTTTTCCAGCTGTTGCAGATGTATTTAGGTACATTCCAAAAGGGGTGTTGTACTCTGTCTGATAGCTGGCTAGAGGGGAACAATGACCTCTCTTCCTGGATGAGAACCCTTTCGTGATGGTGTTCCATATAGGATTTCCTGGCTACTGTGGCAATGTGATTATCAAAGGAGAGACTACTGTCCACCTGAGTCCCAAGGTCACTTATCACACCTTTGGCATTAAGTGGACTGCCGCCTGTGTGGTAGTTCATGGGTACAGAGTTTACCAAAGAGGATGACTATGCCTTTTTGATGTTGAGCTTGAGGCTATGGCTCTAACTCCTGGCATCTGTCTGTGAGGCCCTTCTGTAGGATGTCTATTGTTTGAGGACTCTACTATGGCACCTACTTTGCAGTCATCTGCAAACTTAGTCAGCCAGAGGCCCTCTGTGTTAGCCCGTACTTCAGAGAAGTAGATTCCAAGCATGAGGACCCAAGACGACCCTGTGGTACTCCACTTGTTACTGGTTTGAAGTCAGAATTGAAGTCTGCAACTTTTACAGTGTGTTCTGTCAGTCAGCCAGTTGGCAGCCCATCTTGTGATGTATGGATTTATACCCAGTTTAGTGAGTTTATCTGTAATGCCAGAATGGGGGATGGTGTTGAAAGCCTTGGCAAGGTCAAGATAGGCTGTGTGAATTGCCTTACCCTTGTCTATAGCTTTGTTGACTGTTTCAAAGAAGTGAGTCGGGTTCAGGAGGCATGATCTGCCTTTCACAAACCCAAACTGGGTGGGGTTCAGAGTTTGGAGGTTACGAATGTCTGAGTTCCATGATATATTCCATGGCCCTTGCAGACCAGGCTTGTCAAGCTAATAGGGTGATAGTTTCCGGGGTCCGTGGTGGCTCCCCCTTTCTGGAGTGGTATAACTGTTGCTGTGCCCCATTGAGTGGGTGCAAAGCCTGATGTGAGGCTAGGAATGAACATTGTGCACAGGTGGGGAGCCAGTTTGTTTTGAAGTTCATGTAGAACGCAGCCCGAGATGTTTTCCGGTCCCAAGGATGCTGTGTTCTTGGCTTTGTAGAGTGCAGTTTTTACCTGCGCAGTTGTGATTGCAGGGGCTCTGCATTCTTCCAGTATGGATATGGGCCCTTTAGAGGGTGAGAGGGGGGGTAAAGTTAGCACTGAACCTGTATGCCAGGATGTTGGCAATAGCCATTCGATGTTCTTTGTGTTTCACTGTTGCAGTCATTACATTTGGGTAATCTGGTGGCAGGTTGCCCTCAGTCAGCCTTAATTCCAAAGTCTTGGGTCCTATGTCAGTTGCTGTCTCGTCTTCCATGACGTCAGGGGTATAAAACATGCAGCAGACGCCATTTTCTTTAATCTTTCTTGCCGCGCGGTGCCTGAAGCGGAAGCATTTCGCTAGTGCAGGTCGGTCGACTACTGAAATATTTGAGTTTGTTTCAGAACCGAAGTCTTCACTAAAGCTAAGTACCCCGTTGGGGAAACTTTTTTTCTTGCTCCATACCGATGTCAAAAAAAGTTAATTGTATTACTTGTGGGAAGCAAATACCTCCATAAGGATTTCCATTTATACTGTATTCCTTGCCTAGGCCTTGATCACAATGTGCCTGGCTGTCTGTCTTGTGCTAGATTTAACCAACGCACTATTAAGCGTCTGTATATTTTTGCCTCAAAGTATTTTGGAAACCGATTTAACTAACCAGAAATGTCATTGGATAGCAATCAGACTACCGGAGTACATAAATGCAAAGAAAAGGACAGAGAAAGGCAGTCGAGATCAAAACTGACGATGAAGCTTCTAAGCCAGTCGCTGGTACTCTGAAATGCTTTTGCAGCTCCTGATACCTGCTGCCTTTGAGTCGCAGGCCTCTACCGACACCCATGTGGAGTCTGGCATGCCGCAAGATACTCAAGGTATTGGACCGACAGATGTATCTCCCTCTGATGGGTCCGGAGCCACTGAGCAGGCACCGGCTTCTGAGGGGGTGTGTTCAGACCTCAACATTTGTATATCAAACCGATGACAGCTGCAAAACCAGACAAAAGCAACTTCTAAAACTAAAAAGCTGACGCATGAGCCACGTGCACAGGCCTCTATGCCTAAAAAAACAGATCAAAATGGCCGAATACCTTATTACCTTTATCAGTGGTACCCATCCCCCTCCAGATAAGAGGCCTAGGCAAGACACTGATTATGAATCTTCAGATCAGGTTTCTATTACTTCTGATTCCTCTTCTGATCAGGAATTATCTATACCTCCCTATGAGGATTCTGAAGCGGAGGAGTCTATACCATCTGCTTCTCCTCCTGAGGATTATTCATTTGGGGAAACCTTGCATACTTTGAGGGAGCATTTTCACTGGCACAGGCATTTCCTTCTCCCTCAGCACAGGCCTTTAGCCATTCCCCCGGTTTTAGACATTGTGGATGTGTTTTCGGAGTCGAGCTTGACCCCCTGACTCCTTCTCTGGCTCCCAGTAAGCCTGACTGATATTACAGGGTACCTGACTCGCATAAATTTTTATTTAGAAACCCTGCTGCTGATCCTGAAACTATATTTCACAGGGTCCAAAGGGAGTTAAGGCCTCAACAGCAAAAAATCCTACTTCCTCTGACAGATTCAAGAGCACTGGACAGATGGGGAAAAAAGTTTTATATATCTGCAACCTTGGCAATCAGAGCCTTAAACTGTCAATTTCATATGCTTAAGTATCAACAGGTTATGGGATTGCTAAAACAGAAAATGTTGATTTCTGAATGTACAGAAAATAAAGAATTGCAGGAATTATTGCATGCAGCTGAACAGGTTGGAAAGCATACTTTGCAAT
Source organism: Protopterus annectens (assembly GCF_019279795.1). NCBI lineage: Eukaryota > Metazoa > Chordata > Ceratodontiformes > Protopteridae > Protopterus > Protopterus annectens. Next base: position 567,047,125 of record NC_056749.1, read on the forward strand.
GTGGTTTTGACTCCTCAGAGGCCTCCTGCAGGGCTGCAGCTACTGGATCTGTGATTAGGAGGCATGCCTGGCTAAAGGAACAAAATTTGCCTAATCATGTTAAAGCTAAATTGCTAGATGCACCTTTACAGCATGATGCTCTGTTTGGTGTTAAGGCAGAAGAGGTTTTACAGGAAAATGGAAGACCAAGCTAAGTCCATGCAAACTGTTAGACTTCTTATAAGTGCAGCCACCAAGATTCAGTAGACACTGGCCTACAAAGAATTGGTTCTTTCCTGTGTCAGAGCTCAAAGGGGCAAATCCAGAAGCCCTATGGGTTCCAGATACCAGGTGCAAGATTCATACAGGTCAAAGCAATGGGGCGCTTCTACCTCCAAATCTGGAGGAGATAAAGCGCATACCTACAGAAAACAGTCCCAATGACCTCCCTCTGCCTACACCAAGCACTTATCTTTTGGCAACACCCTTAGGGGGAAAATTAGCACTTTTTGCTCAAAATTGGCAGTTAATAACCCAGGACAAGTGGGTACTAAACATAGTATCACAGGGATACAGATTCCATTTCCACACTCTGCCAATGGTCAACAGTTGGCCAGATCTGCCCAAAAATCAATGGGCAGAGGCACAGAAACAGGTTAAATCACTCATGGATATGGGGGCCATTCAGCCAGTACCAGAACAGGAAAAAGGACAAGGTTTTTACTCAAGACTGTTCTTGGTACCCAGAAAGGCCTGGCGGCCAATACTGGATTTATCAATTTTGAACACATACCTGTACATTCCAAAATTCAAGATGCTGACTTTACAGCAGCTTCTGCCCATGCTGGGCAAGAATGCTTGGCTTGTGACATTAGACCTAAAAGAGGCATACCTGCATGTCCCAATAAGACAATCGTGCAGAAGATCTCAGATTCAAGGCTGGCTTAATGCATTACCAATTCTCTGCACTGCCATTTGGCTTATCTACTGTGCCCAGGGTCTTCACAAAGTGCCTGGCACCAGTAATTGCATTTTTCAGGCAAAAAAGTATACAAATATACCCTTACTTGGACGACAGTCTCATTCAAGCAGCGAGCAAGGACATTCTTCAACACCTGGCATTTGTGAAAAGGCTTCGAACATGCCTAGGATACACAATAAACGAAAAGAACTGGTACCCTCTCAAACGATAACATTCCTGGGTGCAAGCTTGAATACAACTGCCCAGATGGATTACCTCACGCCAGACCCGCAAAGGCAACTGACTACTTACTTCAAACTGGCGACAAAAACCCAGTTATTTGCAAGACAAATTCTGCAGGCTTTGGGCTTCATGGCATCCTGCATCCTACTGATTCCATATGCGGGACTGCATATGAGGAAACTTCAATGGTACCTAAAAAGTTTATGGAGTCGTCATTCTCAGTCTGGAAACAATGATTCCTTTCATACCCTGCCTACGACAGGAGTTGCTATGGTGGGCAAAGGCATGTCACCAAAACATGGGACGGGCCTTCACTCTACCCCCTGCCAGCCAAACCTTAACAGACTCATCAGATTATGCCTGGGGGGCCCACATGGCAGGAAGATGCATTCAGGGCATATAGACCCCAAAACAAATGCATCTACATAGCAACCAGAGATGCTAGCTGTTCAAAATGTCCCATTCAAGGACTTGCTTCATCCAGGACAGCTACTAATAGACGGACAACATGGTCATGTGGTATATAAGCAAGCAAGGGGGACACCCTCATATACCCCCTTTGCAGATTAGCCATGACACTGTGGGACACAGCTTTGACCTACAAAATACATCTCCAAGCTCAATTTCTGCCAGGAAAGCAAAATACTCTGGCAGACTATTTAAGCAGAAACCTTATGGACCCTCACGAGTGGAAACTAAATTCACAAGTCTTCAGCATGATAGAGAAATGGGGGATCCCAGACATAGATCTATTTGCCTCTCCTCAAAATTATCAATTGAAAAGATTCTGCACAAGGATTTATCATAGACAAGCATGGAAAGTGAACACTCTATCCTTCAGTTGGAAAAACCTATCAGTTTACGCCTTTCCTCCTCTGCCTCTTCCCAAGGTCCTCCTAAAAGTCAGACAAGAGAAACAAAAGATACTAATTGCCCCGGACTGGCACCACCAATACTGGTACCCAGTCCTAAGGAACTTGTCTCAATACCCAGCTTGGACCTTGCCTCAAAGACCTCAACTACTGTCCCAGCAAAACAATCAGGTCCTGCACAATCAACTCCAGACACTGAACCTAGCAGCATGGCTGATCAAGTAGTTATACAAACAACAATCAGTAAAGCGGTGATGGATGTCATTTTGTTAGCCAGAAGGCCTAGTACTAGAAAGTCTTGTGCTGAGAAATGGAAGAGATTCTGTGCTTGGAATAAAGCACAAGGAACTGATAAAGCAGAACCAAATATTCCTCTGATGTTACAATACTTTACTGAGATGCTTGCCAGCGGCCTATCTTTCTCATCAATTAAAATCTATGCCTTTGCCATTTCTGCTCATTACAATACAGAGCCACCAATCTTTTCTCATCATTTACTAAAGCAGTATCTTAGAGGAGCCAAAAATGCAAGGCCTCCTAGAAGAGCACCATTACCTGCATGGGACCTCAATTATGTATTGGAAAAGCTCACCCTTCCTCCATTTGAACCAGCTGCTACCACTGATATAAAGTTCTTATGTAAAACTGCTTTGCTACTAGCATTTACTTCAAGAAGAGTTTCAGAGCTACAGGCCCTCATGGCTATAGAGCCTTTTATCATATTTTACCCAGACAGGGCGTCTGAGGACAAATCCTACATTTATGCCTAAGGTGGTTTCCAGTGTGGCTCTTAACCAAACTATTCATCTGCCAACCTTTTATCCAAATCCGCAGAACAAGGGGGAGAGAATTCTGCATTCCTTGGACGTACACAGACAGCTTAGATTCTTCTTGAGCAGGACTAAAGCTCTAAGAAAAACTGAGCAGTTACTAGTGACATATGCTGCAGGATCAGAAGGAAAGGCTATTTCAAAGCAGACCATTTCAAAGTGGATAAGCCACTGCATCCGTTTCTGCTACTTACACCACGGTAAACCTGTGCCCAAGGACATTAGGTCTCATTCCACCAGAGCTGCAGCTACTTCAGCAGCCTTTCTCAGAGGAGTACCAACCAAAGACATTCTAGAGGCTGCTACTTGGAGTTCTGTTCACAACTTCACAAAGCATTATCATTTGCCTCTCTACGTCCAGGGCAGGCTTTGCCACTGCAGTTCTGCAGGGCCTTATAGCCGCACCTAATTCCGTTTAGCTCCAGCCTCCCAACAGTAGCTTTGGGATTCTACCCAAATGTAATGACTGCAACAGTGAAACACGAAAAACATAGTACAGTTGTATACACTTACCATAAATGTAGATGTTGGTGTATTCACTGTTGCAGTCCAGGTTACCCGCCCGCCATCCCCCAGTCATTCTGGAGTTTCTTTCCTTCTCTATCTTCTACAACCCAGCAGATTACCCAAATGTAATGACTGCAACAGTGAATACACTCGAACATCTACATTTATGGTAAGTGTACACAACTTTACTTTCTGTAATTTTCATGCCAATGTGCTGTAGTTTTGCCATTGAGATTCTTGATGTAGCTATAGAATGCTTTGTGGTTGTCCTTAGAATCTGTGGCAGTCTTGTTTTCATAGCTAGCTTTGGAGTATTTTGAGGGATCTCAGCTTCTTACAGAGGCTGACCAGGGAGCTCCTCCACTGATGGGTTTTTACTTTCTTTTGCAACAGTTTCTTCTTTCTGTTGTAGAGTTTTATAGCAGGGGACCACCAGATTGGCTTCCTTTTTTTTTTTTTTTTTGGAGGATAGCATCTTGGTTCTGTTCGGGGTAGCACAATCCATGCACTCATGTAAGTGCTTATAGAGTGCATTTGTGTAGGATTCGACCATCATAACTGTTGTCCATCAGTATGGGTGTCGTGAAGTTTGCCACTTCTATCTTAAGAATGAAGTCTGCATTGGAGAAACTTTTTACAGTTTTTTCCTTAATGGGGCGTGGGGCGGAATATGGATATCTATGATGATTAGCTTATGGCCGGATCTGACCAACAAGGAGTTGACTTCAGGTGTGGAACACCACTCATGTTGGTATTGACTAGTTGTCTTATATTGTTGCCCCTGGTAGGGGTGTGGATAAGTTGATCCAGAGCATTGGAGTTTAAATTCTAGAAAGCATTGAGCGAAGGAGTTGGTACATGAGTAGTTTTCCCAGTTAATGGTGGGATAGTTGAAATCTCCCATTAGGGTGTTTAGTTGAACCCTAATATTTTCAGTATATCGAGAAAACAGGAGCGGGAATGCTGGGGCATGGTGGGGGATTTGTAGCAAGCTACAATTTGAATTTCAGCTCTGTCCAGAGTTAGTTGCACTTGGATAATTTCTGATGCATTATGTTGGACAACTAGCCTGGACGTGTGGCTATCCTTCATAAATATGCGAGAAAAAATCAAACCACTATTCCACGGCTATTCAAAAAATGCAAAATTTATTTAAAATGATCAACACACTGTGGGTGTTCAAATTTGTTAGCAGTCAGCTCAAGCTTTCTATCAGCAAAGATGATGCAAAGTCCAAAACAAACAAGTAAGTATGTCCTTCAGTTCTGGCAAATAAGCAAAATCCTCAAATGCTCCTCGCAGTACACTGGGTACCCCCGCGGTTTGAACCTCTTGTTACGAACAGTGGGCAAATCCTTGCTCAAACTAAAACAAAAACTGAAGCTTGCCAATGCTGTTTTATACCTTACAATGCCTCGTGTACTTGGCGAAATGTGTTCTGCGTGACAAAAAGTTCAACGTCTCAGAAATTTCCAAACTGCATACAAACTAGGTCCCGAACAGAATTCTCCAAAATTAAAACGGGTATAATATCCCAACTGATGTACGATGAGCGCTTTCGGTAAAACCTTCATCAGATCATACTGGTCAGGGACACCATTACTCATATTTATACTGAAACTTTAACCAATAAGGTTTAAAATAAAAGACAACACCTTCACAATTATTTGCAGCCATTCAACATAATGGTTCACTGACACACCTAACTAGCCAATGGTAGGCCTCCTGGCTTTTAGTACTGGTTTCAGAGGAATAACTGCGCTCAATCCGGGAGCTCTATCTGCTCGTAGATCCACTATCCATTTGGTTTCACATCTCAGTTTTGTTAGTGACATCACCTCTTCTATTACCTTCTGGTATTTTCTCAATAACTTTAAATAGGAAACCATGATCAGGAAACCTTGACACATTTACCGCTAAAGCATTATGAACATCCCCTCTCCGAATATCTCCTAGATGTAATAATCTTTCTAAATATCTGATTGGTTTTGCCTACATAAAATGATGTACAATCTTTGCAGGTAGCCAAGTAGACATTTTTGGTGGCACATGTGGCCTTACAATTAAAGATGAAGTCTCTATCCATGCCTGGACGTCTGTAGATATTACTGCTATCTGTATGGTCACAAGCGGAGCAGTTACCACACTGAAAACTTCCTTTGCGTCCCACCACAGCAGGTATCTGAAAACCATCTTTCATATATAAAAGACGTTTGATATTTTTCTTATTTCTGTAGCTGTAATGCAGACCATCACCTACTATAGAGCGAAGTTTTGGATCCTGAGTAAGGATCGGCCAAAATGTATTAACTTCCCTGATTTGCTTATTGTCAGTACTATATGTGATAGTTAATCACATAGGTGGTGTATCATGCTTCTTCCCTACCAAGGGTACTTTCAGAATGCTGCAATCTCCTCATACGAGGCTTATTGATGTGTAAATTAGTGTGTCTCTGAGTAGCCTCGTGTCCGTAAACGTTCCTGCAAATCAGCCACTTTCTGCTGGATTACTAACTCCTGCGTGCATCTCTTAGTGATTCTAGAGACTTCATTCTTCATATTGGCCACATGCCTCGGATGTATGATACTTTTATGGAGGTAATGATTCCTCCAAGTGGATTTCCTATAAAGTGATGTCTCTAATGACCCATCTTTACTGAGCATGACTTTTAGGTCTAAGAAACTAACAGAATCACGTGAAAACTGGCTTGTAGTTTCATTTAAATACTGCAAGAACAGCAAAAAATGGGTTTCATCCCCTTCCCAAAGCAGGAAGAGGTCATCCACAAAACGGCCTTAGAAGTGGCAGGCAATAAACCTGGAAACCAGCTTTCACACCTGTTAATAGTTTTTTAAACCAGAGGAACAAAAGATCTCTAGCTTTATTCAAGAAAAGCAAGCTGAATTAGAGAAGTTAGATCTAACCAATTCTCGGATAGCGAAGTTAGAGACTCTACAGTTTAATCTGAATATGTATGAATCAAGACTTAAAGATCAGAAGATTAAGAAACTATCTAGAGATATTACAGATTTTAGGAATGGACTGATATTTGAATGGCCTAGAGAAGAAAGAAGAAATGATTCACGTCCACCAAGGAATGCCGAAAAGAGAAATAACCTGGGAAATATCACTGTGGAACGGCAGTTAGCAGGTACCGAAGAACCAATACTCCTAGAGGAACTGCAAACTGCACAAACCCATTTGGACTCCTTGGATGGGACGGGTCTTTGTGCTACCACCTCTATGGAAATGGGAGACAAACCCACTGAGATAGGCACTTCTATATGAATGATAGATGCATTCACTGAGATAGGTACTCTTCCTAAGAAAGGAGTGAATCACATCCCATTGAATCACCACTTGCCGGTTTTCTTGAAACAGAACCATTACAGGAACCCGTGGGCCATGAGCCAAGACAGATAACGAAAGAAAACAATGAATTGAGCAAAAACTCATTAGTTATTAATCTAGCTACGTATTCTCTGAAGACTGATGAGATCAGTCTACTGGAAAAAGGTCTCACCTTCATTCCTTCTTTAAAACTGGATCTAAGTGAGTTTGTTTTAGATATGAAGTATTTTGCTCGCAATGTAACCTTGAAGAGTATTTTTGGAAACGAGAGTAAAGTACTTCGGAAACCTAGTACATTTGTACCTATGAATCATCCGGCAGTAGTAGATCTATTTTCTCGAATGTGTACTGATGCAGTAAAACAAATAGTGAGCAAAGGTGCTCAGCATTATTATAATTTAGTATCTCGAGAAAGACCAGCTTTGACAGATCTGCAGCATAATAATGAGATCGTATTTAAACCAGCAGATAAAGGAGCTATTACCATCTGAATGGTACAGGAATAAGATGGAAGAGATGTTGAAAGATATAACAACTTAAGGAGGTTAGTACCAGTTGTTTGGATAGACACACCAGAAAGATTCAGGAACGGCTGTATACCATGCTTATAGAAGGCAGTATAGACAATGATCAGTTTATTTTTTTTAAGATTGATCACCCAACTGTTCCCTCGATTAGTGGGCTTCCTAAAGTGCATAAAAATCCTATTGATCCACCACTTCGCCCTATTGTATCTGGGCAAGGATAGCTAACGGAATCCATGTCCCTGTTTGTAGAGAAAGAACTGAAAGAGATTTTGCTGAATATTCCCAGTGTCATCAGGGACACAGATGACTTTCTGAAGAAGCTAACAGTAGCTTTAGGTTTATTAACAGAAAAAGGTTTACTATTGACTACTATGGATGTCACGAGTCTATTTACCTCAGTACCTAATGATTTTGGAACTGAGGCAGTAAGAAGAGTAATCAGAGAAGTGAGCAGTAGTAAGTATGCCAGTTTAATATGTTCTCTATTAGAGATCATAATTGATGCCAATTTTTTCATATATGGACAGTCTATTTACTGGCAGCACTGGGGGTTTGCAATGGGCACCCCCTGCGCCAACAGTTATGCGAACATTGTCCTATCAGACTGGGAAAATAAATTCATCCTAAGTGATACTAACCCTTGGTTCCAATATGTCAAGTTCTATGGCCGTTTTGTGGATGACCTCTTCCTGCTTTGGGAAGGGGATGAAACACATTTTTTGTTCTTGCAGTGTTTAAATGAAACATCATTTTTAAAATTTACAAGCCAGTTTTCACATGATTCTGTTAGTTTCTTAGACCTAAAAGTCATGCTCAATAAAAATGAGTCAGAGACATCACTTTGTAGGAAATCCACTTGGAGGAATCAATACCTCCATAAAAGTAGCATGTATCCGAGGCATGTGGCTAATATGAAGAATGAAGTCTCTAGAATCACTAAGAGATGCACGCAGGAGTTAGTAATTCAGCAGGAAGTGGCTGATTTGCAGGAATGTTTACGGACACGAGGCTACTCTGAGAGAGACACTAATTTACATATAAGCCTCGTATGAGGAGATTGCAGCCTTCTGAAGTACCCTTGGTAGGGAAGAAGCATAATGCACCACCTATGCGATTAACTATCACATATAGTACTGACAATAAGCAAATCAGGGAAATCATTAATAAATTTTGGCTGATCCTTACTCAGGATCCAAAACTTTGCGCTATAGTAGGTGATGGTCCGCATTACAGCAAGACTGCTCTGCAAATTGTAGCATGTTACAGGCCACCCTCACAAACTCAGGAACCTCACATGGCCTTCCTGAAAACACTAGAGGGGATAAATGTATCACCAAACACCATCATACTAGGTGACTTCAATTACCCTAATATAGACTGGGAACACTACTCAAGCCCAAACACCCTAGCCCAAAAGTTCCTGGAATTCATAAACTCAAATGCCATGGAACAACTAGTCACCATCCCCACAAGAGGAGAAAACATACTTGATCTCATCACGAACATGGGAGCACAATGTTCAACACAGGAAGTATACCCCTCACTGGTGAGATCAGATCACAAACTAATCTTGCTGGAGGTCCTCATCCCAGCCCCACCTGAAATAAAAAGACCACAGTAAAGAACTTCTCAAAGCCGACTTCACACTTCTAAAGGCTAGTGTGGTCTCCTTTAAGGCCCCGAGGCATGGAAAACAGTACTCAAGCCACTGAATCACTTACAAATGCCTTCTACCAGCACCTGCAGGACTGCATGGATAAGGCAATCCCAAGCAAAACAAAGACTCTTTGTACCAAAGGCAGCGTCTAGTCTGGTGGACCCCAGCCATAAACAAACTCTACAACAAAAGGAGGAAGCTACTACAAGATAGAGCAAAATCCTTAAAAGGTAAGACACCCTTGATCACTATAAGTAAAAACTAAGAGCTCTCATAAAATCATCCAAAGCAAATTTTGAGAGAAAAATAGCTAAAGACTCAAAAGACAATCATAAGGCCTTCTTTAGCTATGTTAGAAACCTGGGAGGAAACTCCCAGATATGCTCAGAACTAGTTCAAAATGATGTGAAGATTACTGATCTTACAGACATTGCCAACATACTGGCTGACAGGTTCAGTGCAAACTTCTCCCAAAGGAGAGATATCTATACCAAGCGATTGCAGCCCCCAAACATCTCCAACGCCCAAGTGAGAACTGCTCTCTCCAAAGCAAAAACACAGCATCCATGGGACCTGATGGTGTCCCCGGCTGTGTGCTCCACGAACTCAACGAGGAATTAAACCCACAGCTAGGACAGCTGTTTAATCATAGTCTTACCTCTGGATACGTACCCAAGGAGTGGCGCACTGCAACTGTGGTCCCACTTCACAAAGGCGGTGCCTCCACCGACCCTGGAAATTACCGGCCTATTAGCTTGGCAAGCCTTATCTGCAAAGCCATGGAGAGGATCATAATGGACCTCATAAATAAAGACATAGGGAACTTGCAGACTTTGGATCCATCCCAGTTTGGCTTTGTCAAAGGCAGATCATGCCTTCTAAACTTGGTTGACTTTTTCGAAACAGTCACCAAAGCCATTGATGAGGGAAAGGCAGTCCATACAGCCTACCTCGATCTGGCGAAGGCCTTCGATACAATACCCCACTCGGGTATCATTGAAAAACTCATCAGCTTAAATGTTAACCCATATATCACAAGATGGGTTGCAAACTGGCTGAGTGACAGAACCCACAGGGTCAGAGTTGCTGGTGCCATGTCAGACTCAAAGCCTGTCACAAGTGGTGTACCACAGGGCTCAGTCCTGGGCCCACTCTTGTTTGGCATCTACTTTTCCAAGTACAAGCAAACACAGGAGGGTTATGGCTGACAAAGTTTGCAGATGACTGCAAACTGGGCGCCATAGTAGAAAACACATCTGACACAGATATCCTTCAGAAGGGTCTCACAGAAACGGATAACTAGTGCCAGAGCCATGGCCTAAAGTTAAATGCCAAAAATGCATAGTCATACCCTTCGGGAAAAACAAGGTTACCCCTAGCTACCAAATAGGTGGCAATCCACTGAGCACAGAAGAAGTTATCAGGGACCTGGGGACCCAGGTAGATAGTAGTCTGTCATTCGACACCCATGTAGCTAAAGTAGTTAGGAAGACCTTCTACATTGCCCACCTTATCATGAAGGGATTCTCATCTAGATCAAGGGAGGTCATAGTCTCCTATACTCATCACTCATCAGACCAATGATTGAGTACAATGCCCCATTCGAATGTATCTGACCCGACACTTGCAGCAGCTGGAGAGGCCACAAAGTTCCTCACCAAAAGGATAAAGGGTCTCAAACATCTGTCCTATGCTGCCCGACTGAAAGAACTCCAGCTCTATTCATTAAACACAGCTGCTCAGAGGTGACCTTTGCCTAACATACAAGGCCATGTCAAACCCAGATTTGATGAATATGCTTCACCTCAAAAATCTAGATCCGTCAGAGCCACAAGGCGGGAGACTTAAACCTCTACACTATTAATAGGACGTGCTGGAGGGATAGATTCATCACCCAAAGACTCCCTATGCTGTGGAATAAAATCCCGGTATATGTGAGGCAGAGCACCTCGCTGGCCTTGTTCAAGAGAAATCTTGACCAATGGATGGGAGATCGCAGATATACCCCAGGGATTACCTCAGTGTCACTGCTCGACAGAGGCACAGCAAAATAATGGGTATAGTTCCCCATACTAAAGGGGTGGCGTAAGCCACAAAACTATGGGCTAGGCTTGTAAATGCCCTCGGGCAGATAGCCTAGTATGAACCTATGAACCTAAAAATATCAAACGTCTTATGTATGAAAGATGGTTTTCAGAGACCTGCTGTGGTGGGACACAAAAGCAAATTTTCAGTGTGGTAATTGCTCTGCTTGTGGCCATGCAGATAGCAGTAATATCTTCAGACGTCCAGGCATGGATAGACTTCATCTTTAATTGTAAGGCCACATATGCCACCAAAAATGTAGTCTACTTGGCTACCTGCAAAGATTGTACATCATTTTATGTAGGCAAAACCAACCAGATACTTAGAGATTATTACGACATCTAGGAGATATTCGAAGAGGGGATGTTCATAATGCTTCAGCAGTACGTGTCAAGGTTTCCTGATCATGGTTTCCTATTTAAAGTTATTGAGAAAATACCCGAAGGTAATAGAAGAGGTGATGTCACTAACAAAACTGAGATATGTGAAACCAAATGTATAGTGAATCTACGAGCAGATCGAGCTCTCAGATTGAACGCAGTTATTCTTCTGAAACCAGTACTTAAAGCCAAGAGGCCCTACCATTGGCTAGTTAGGTGGTGTGTCAGTGAACCATTATGTTGAATGGCTGCAAATAATTGTGAAGGTGTTGTCCTTTATTTTAAACCTTATTGGTTAAAGTTTCAGTATAAATATGAGTAATGGTGTCCCTGACCAGTATGATCTGATGAAGGTTTTACAGAAAGAGCTTATCGTATGTCAGTTTGGGACTTTATACCTGTGTTTTAATTTTGGAGAATTCTGTTCGGGACTTATTTTGTATGCTGTTTGGAAATTTCTGTGACGTTGAACTTTGTCACGCAGAACACATTTCGCCAAGTACACGAGGCATTGTAAGGTATAAAACAGCATTGGCAAGCTTCAGTTTTTGTTTTAGTTTGAGCAAGGATTTGCCCATTGTTCCTGACAAGCGGTTTAAACCATGGGGGTACCCAGTGTACTGCGAGGAGCATTTGAGGATTTTGCTAATTTGCCAGAACTGAAGGACATACTTGTTTGTTTTGGACTTTGCATCATCTTTGCTGATAGAAAGCTTGAGCTGACTAACAAATTTGAACACCCACAGTGTTCCACGTTTTAAATAAATTTTGCAATTTTTTGAATAGCCGTGGAGTAGTGGTTTGATTTCCCCCCCACCCCCTCACATTTTCATTTCTGCTTACTGCTACCTTATTAGTGAGTTGTGCATTTCAGTAATAATCCTTAAATATAGACACACCTCCGCCTTTGTTGCTCCGGTCCAGGTTACCTGGCTGAAAGCTATGGTATGAGTTATAGCCTGGTAATGCAGGGGTTCCCTCTGGAACCTTGAACCAGGTCACTACACAGATATATATTTTCTCCATTTTAAGGAGTGCCTTGAAGTTGGTGCATTTTGAGATTTGGACGTCTAGTGTTGAGTAACATTACCCTCAGTTTTTGCTTGCCTGTACCTGCTATGGTTGTGGGTTTGTCATTTGAACCTTGCCTAAAAAGGCACTATAGGGGCTGCAAGAGCCTTATCCAGTCTCACTGATAAGCAGAAAGGGCTCTCACTACCACAACAAGGTCTGGACCCACTCAGAAACAGACTGAAGTCCTGAAACCAGCAGATCTGGGATCCGGACTATTCTAGTATAGGAAAGTGAGGGAAATGAGCAGTACAGATAGTACTATTTTTTTATGAAATTATGCAGAAAATAGCAACTTAAACGGCAACAATGTTCAGAAAAGGCTGTTATACTGGAGTGACACCTACAGAACTAAATGCCGTTTAAATATTTAATTTTTAATCGGATAAAACAAGTGCGCACACAGTAAAACGGTTTAACAGTAAAATGCAGCAGAAATGCAACAGAACCACAGTAAAAATGGCTTTTAAAAGTGCTATAAGCAAAAACAGTTAAGAGAAAGCCAAAAAGGTACTTAGAATCAGCAAAAAGTCTCTCCTTCTCATTTCTGGTGCTGTAGTAGTCTGAAGAGTGCCCAAAGAGGATCCGCTGAGCTCTCTCCATATGCCCTGTTTTTCAAAAGACAGAGTCTCTCTTAGGAAAAATCCTTCAATGTTAAGTTGTCTGTCTCGCCTTCGTTCTTGCTGTTTCGGATCGGTGCCAATCCTCTGCTCCGACTCTGCCATCTTCAATAGCTCGAGAACTGTTTACTGGCTCGAGGCTACCCCTTATCCCATGGTGCCTAGCGAAAGCTACCCAGATCTCACTTACCGCTTAAGCTACGAGGTGTCATTTCTGGCTCAGGCTTGTATACTTTTGTATATTTATATTTGTTAAAACTTCTTAAAACTAGAGTATACTTCCCCTTATAGTTTTATTCTCTGTGGGTGGTGGTTGTGGACGTTGCTTCTTTCCGCAGTCCCTTTTTTCTTCTCTCATTTAAATTAGAGAGATGTTCATCGTGTTACACTGCTGCAGTCATCACACTTGGGTTATCCTGCCGTCGGGCGGTCCCGCAGTTGCCAGAGTTCCAAAGTCTTGGTCCAGCGTCGGTTGCTTTCGCCTCCTCCCTGACGTCAGTGCGACAGGGGTATAAAAGATGCAGCCGATGCCAATTTTTTCAGTCTTTCTTGCCGCGCGGTGCCCAAAGCATTTCGCAAGTACCGGTCGGCCTACTCCTGAGATTTTCATTCCGAATCCAGAACCGATGTCTTCTAAAAAAGCTAAGTACCCCACTGGGGAAACTTTCTTGCCTCAGACCGATGTCAGTAAAAGTTAATAACTGTATTTCTTGTGGGAAGCAAATACCTCATAAGGATTTCCACTCCTATTGTATTCCATGCCTAGGCCCTGATCACGACGTCACTGGTTGTCTGTTTTGTGCTAGGTTTAACAAGCGCACTATTAAACTGTTTGATTTTGCCCAACATTATTTTGGTAGAAAATTCAATTACACCATGCCGTCGGAAATTCCGATGACTGCAATGCATGAAAAGCACAAGGACAGGCATCAGAGGCCCAAAACTGACGACGAGGCCTCTTCTAGTCCGGTCGCCGGTTCTCCGCTTTTCAGCAAGGTGCCTACGCAGCCCCTGACTACCGCTTCCACAGAACCGCAGACCGCATCAGACTCCCACGTGGAGCTGGCTGGGCCTTCGGACGCACTAGGCCTTCAGCTTACCGATCCTAAACCTACTGAGGGAATCGAAGTAGCTGAGCAATCCACAGTTACAGAAGATGTTTTCAGCCCTACCCAGTTAACCAATAAAAACCCTCTGTTAAGTCTAAGCCCCCCTTAAAAGCAAAGAAACAGACACAACTCTCTCCAGGACAAGCTTCCATGCCTAAGAAACAAATGCTAAAAATAGCTGAGGGCCTAATCACCCTTATCAGGGGGGTCCCATCCCCTTCCTGATAAAAGGCCCAGACAGGATGCAGACTATCAATCTTCTGACCAGGTGTCCATTTCCTCTGACTCTTCCTTGGACCTAGGATTTTCTTTACCACCTTATGAGGATTCTGATGCTGAGGAATCATTTCCGTCAGCCTCTCCGCCTGAGGATTATTCCTTTGGGGGGAGACCTTACCATGAGGGAGCATTTCCATTGGGAAGGTCAGGATTATTCAGAATCCAAGAAAAGGCTCAGAGACCTCCTTTTATTGCCTCAACACAGACCCCTTGCTATCCCGCCAGTTCTTGACATTGCGGATGATGTGTACACTGAATCCAGTTTGAATCCGGACTCCTTACCCCCAGCCCCAGTTAAACCAGATAGAGTCCCTGACTCTCAAGTTTCTGTACAAAAGCCCTGTTGCTGACCCTGAAACCATTTCTCAGGTACCCAAAGGGATTAAGGCTTCATCAGCATAAAACCCAGTTCCCTCTGACAGATTCCAGAGCTTTAGATAGATGGGGAAAGAAGGTATATACGTCTGCAACTTTAGCAATGAGAGCCTTGAATTGCCAGTTTCACATGCTAAAATATCAGCAATTTTTGATGTCTCAGTTGAAACAAAAGATGCTTCCAGATTTAGATCCTCCTAACTTAAAAGAAATGCAGAATTTATTGCATGCTGCTGAACAAGTGGGAAAACGTACTTTGCAATGTGGGTTTGACTCCTTAGAGGCCTCCTGTAGAGCAGCAGTTACAGGCTCTGTCATTAGAAGGCATGCTTGGTTAAAAACATACATTACCAGATCATGTTAAGGTAAAATTATTGGATGTACCTTTGCAGCGGGATGTGCTGTTTGGAGTTAAGGCAGAGGGGGTATTAAAGATGGAGGACAAGGCAAAAATCTATGCAAACTGTGAAAGATTTCTTACAGGTTCAGCCTCCTCGTTTTAGCAGAAATTGGCCAACAAAGAATTGGTCCTTTCCAGTCACAGACAGACCTCAAAGGGGCAGATACAGACGTCCAAGAGGTAGAGGTCAGACACAAGGCCCTTACAGGTCTCAACAGTGGGGCACACCAGGCCAGAAAGAAGACAGGCCCCAATCTTATAAAAAACAGACTCGATGACTTTACACTACAGCTGCCAAACAGCTCTCTTGGCAACCCCCTTAGGAGGAAAACTGGCACTTTTCTATCACAACTGGCATTGCATCACCAAAGACAAATGGGTTCTCAACATTGTATCTCAAGGTTACAGGTTCCATTTTCACACCCTGCCAAGGCTAAAAGGAATGCGAAATCTGCCACCAAATCAATGAGCAGAGGCTCAAAGACAAATTACAGCACTCAAGGACATGAGAGCTATTCAAAAGGTACCACCACAGGAACAAGGACAAGGATTTTACTCAAGACTCTTTCTGGTTCCCAGAAAGGACAAAGACTGGAGACCCATTCTAGAGCTTTCTACACTAAACACTTACCTGGGTATACCAAATTCAAGATGTTGACACTACAGCAGCTTCTTCCCATGCTGGGCAAGAAAGCTTGGCTCGTGACATTGGACCTCAGAGGCGTACCTGCATGTCCCTATCAGACAAAACTGCAGAATATACCTCCGGTTTCTAGCTGGTTCAATGCATTATCAAATCTCTGCACTGCCCTTTGGCTTATCTACTGCACCCAGAGTTTCACTAACTTCTCATTCACCTATTAACTCAGTTTACCAGCCATCAATAGTAGCAGTAATAGTAAAATAGCAGTTCAAGTCATCAAACTCGATTTATGCGATTTATAAGCGATAAGTTCGCAATTACTGCATACAGTGTGCAAATAGCAATAAAGTTTAGCTACTAATTTTTTTTGTTGTAAATGCTTTAGCTGCTGTTTCTCGATAGCTAACATTTAGTGACTCCTGACAAAAAGTGATGTTTGTTAAACGACTAAGACTATATTGTGAAAAAAAAAACTATTTGTAAACTTTATCGGCGCTTATAAAGCAAACTAATTTTACTGCTTGCTATTTACATTTGGTCTTGGCTTTGCTGTCTGAGTAAGGGTGGAGCGCTGTGTGAACTTCAAAATCTTTGTTTTTAAAAGTTTGTCAGTCTTCACAAAGTGCCTGGCACCAGTGATTGCATTTTGCAGGCAAAATGGAATTCAAATTTATCCATACCTGGACGACTGCCTGATTCAAGCAGAGAGCAAGGACATTCTACTAAAACATCTGGCGTACGTAAAAAAGTTAAGTTGCCTGGGGTACACAGTAAATGAAAAGAAATCAAAACTAGTGCCCTCACAACAGATAATATTCCTGGGTGCCAGCTTGAACACAACGGCCCAGATGGCTTATCTCACGCCAGACAAGCAAGGACAACTGACTCAATATTTTCAATTAATGGCAACAAAGACCCAACTCCCTGCAAGAAAAATTCTGTAGGCCTTGGGCTACATGGCATCTTGCATACTACTAATTCCATATGCCAGACTGCATATGAGGAAACTACAATGGTACCTAAAGAGCATATGGTCTCAACACTGTCAAAGTTTGGAAACAGTTATACCACTAATTCCTTGCCTCAACAAGGGACAACCTTTCACTCAACCCACAGCCAGGCAAACACTGACAACAGATGCATTGGATTACGCCTGGGAAGCACACATGGCAGGAAAATGTATCCAGGGCGAGTGGCCCAGAGAGCAAAGACATCTCCACATCAATCAAAAAGAGATGCTAGCTGTACAAAATGCTATTATAGCTTTCAAGAACCTACTTGCATCCAGGGCAATTACTACTAAAGACAGACAACACCACAGTTTTGGTACATAAACAAGCAAGGGGGCACACACTCCTACCTCCTCTGCAGACAAACCATGACCTTGTGGAACACAGCTCTAAACTACCAAGTTCATCTGCAAGCACAATTCCTGCCAGGAGAGAAAAACACACTGGCAGACGACCTAAGCAGAAACGTTATGGACCCACACGAATGGGAACTGAACCCACAAATATTCAGAATGATAACACAAAAATGGTGGAACCCGGACATAGATCTGTTTGATTCCCCAAAGAACTGCCAATTACAGAAATCCTGCACAAGGAGCTACCATCCACAAGCATGGAAAGTGGATGCCCTCTCATTCACCTTGAAAAAACTACAAGTATACTCCTTCCCTCCTTTACCTCTCCTTCCAAAGGTGCTCATAAAAGCCAGGCAGGAAGAGCCAAAAATGATCCTGATTGCACCAGACTGGCCACGCCAGCACTGGTACCCAATCTTACAGAACTTAACACAAGAACCACCCTGGAGTTTGCCTCAAATCCCACAGCTGCTGACACAGCACAACAATCGGATATTTCACAGCCAGCTAAAGGCCTTAAATTTAGCTGCATGGAAAATTCCTTAGCCAAGCAAGCAATGCCTCTCTCCAAAGTTGTCACGGATGTCATTCTGGAGGCCAGAAGGCCTAGCACCAGGAAAGCATACTCTGATAAATGGAACAGATTCTGTGCCTGGAGCCAAGCACACCGCCTTGACCCTCTTGTCCCAAACATTCCTCAGATACTGCAATACTTAACTGAGATGCTGGACAAGGGCCTCACTCTCTCATCCATCAAGATCCACGCCTCCGCTATCTCTGCTCATTACAACACGGATCCATCATTTTTTTTAATCCTTTGCTCAAACAATACCTCAGAGGGGCTAAAAACATAAGACCGCCCCGTAGAGCACCCACACCAAATTGGGGCCTCAACTTTGTTTTGGAAAAATTAACTTTACCTCCTTTTGAACCAGCTAACGGCAGAATTAAAATACATCTTTTGGAAAACTGTTCTGCTACTGGCAATAACATAGGCACGAAGAGTTTCAGAATTACAGGCACTAATGGCAGTGGAACCTTTCCTCATCTTCCACCAGGACAGGGTGCCTTTACGAACTAACCCTACGTTTATGCCAAAGGTGGTATCAAGTGTGGCTCTAAACCAAACTATTCACTTCCCAACTTTCTATCCAAAACCACAGAACAAAGGGGGAGAGACTACTACATTCTTTGGACATTCACAGACAGTTACGCTTCTACTTCGACCAAACCAAAGCTTTCAGAAAAACTGAAAAATTATTGGTAGCATATGCTGCAGGAGCAAGGGAAAAGACATTTCAAAGCAGACTATTTCAAAATGGATAGGACACTGTATACGTTTGTGCTATACCCACCATGGGAAACCTGTACCTAGCAGCATCAGATCTCACTCCACCAATGCAACATCCACTTCAACTGCCTACCTCGGAGTACCTACCAAGGATATTTTGGAAGCAGACACATGGAGTTCTGTGCATACTTTCACCAAGCATTACTATTTGCCTTTATACTCCAAATCCAGAGCTGGCTTCGCCACTGCTGTACTGCAGGGCCTTATAGCCACCCCTAATGCTTTATAGATCCAGTCTCCCTACCTTAGCTGTGGGACTCCACCCAAGTGTGATGACTGCATCAGTGTAACACGATGAACATAGTACAGTTTTGTATCTACCATAAATGTTGATGTGCGAGTGTAAGCACTGCTGCAGTCCAGGTTATCCTCCCTCCTTCCCCTCTTATTTTCTGGTAGTTACCTAGGGCATCTACCCTTTATTACCTATGGGGAGTATTTGCTGGTAACTAAAAATGGTTGTTTGCTTTTGTATTTTTTACTAGCAAGTAGAATTGCCTACCTATTTGGGGGCACCTGACATCTGGGGCAAGAAACACTGAAGAAAATGGCATCTGCTGCATCTTTTATACCCCTGTCGCATTGACGTCAGGGAGGAGGCGACAGCAACTGGCACCGGACCAAGACATTGGAACTCTGGCTGACTGCGGGGACCGCCTGATGGCAGGATAACCCAAGTGTGATGACTGCAGCAGTGTTTACACTCTAATGTCTACATTTATGGTAGGTACAAAACTGTACTTTCTCCCCTCTCCCCTCCCCTTAGGACAGCCGTTTAACTTAGAGGTGCTCCTTCCCTTCCTTTTTGTATTAAAAAAAAAAAAAAAAAAACTGTTTAGTAGTGTAGAGATTTTTTGTCTGTATTGTGGTACTTGGATTCTGTGTAGTGGTAGTCAATGTCCAAGGATAAGAAAGTTTCTGGCTTCAAAAAGTGCGACTCATACCGTCAGAAAATGTCTCTGACAAATGGGCACACTAGTTGTGTTTATTGTTTAGGCGCTGTTCACCTGCAGGACTCTTGTTCTATTTGCCACACCTTTAGTCCAAGGGTCTTGCAGGCACGCAAAAACAAATTAATCCTTGGGGGTTATTGAAGCTTCAGGATTCACCGACAAAGAGTTCTCAGCCAGTGAAATCCCCTAAATCTGTCAAACTGTCAGCTCCACCTTCGGAGCAGACTCCTGTACTGGAACAACAGAGTATGTCTGTTCCGGCTGACACCGACAAGACAACTCCTCCGTCTGCTCCCAGATGTTTCGGAGCAGTCACGGAGCCATAAGAGACTGAGGTCCCCTTCTTTAGAGTCCATCCACTCAGCGCCTCTGTCACCATTATTACAAAGTGAACGTAGCCACCATTCTTCACACTCTTCTTGATCCTTTAGGCTTTCAGATCATGATGTGGAGAGAGTAGTAAGGTTGCTTAAGCCACAGTCACTAGCTAAATTACTATCCAGCCCACCAACAGGTATCTGCTCCAACTGCCTCTATTTCCATTCCTCCTCCGACTCCATTGAGTTCGGAGCTGGAGTTCGTTGCTGTGCGGGTAGTGTAACCGTCAGCTCCATTCACCATCTCTGCTTCGGCTTCGATTGTTCCTTCTATCGGGGAATCTGGATGCCAGGGCACTCATCTGTTTCGAGGGGGGGAGTGGCATCGGACCCTTGTCGGACCCCGTTCTCCCCCCTCGGAGCTTCGGCGCAGGTGAGCTCGGCTTCAACATCGGCCTCAGAGCAGTCGCCCTCTGCGCAGAGAAAGATTCCTATTTCTTTGGAACCGGAGCTTTCTCTGCCTTGAGGTCAGGATGCCTTCAATGTCATGCGGAGTGTGCTGTCCCCCGAAACAGCTCCACTACCAGCTCCATCCCCCATAGTCTGTGCCAACCTCTGCTCCTCCTCCAGACCCCAAGTGTAGGGAACATATGCCCCAGGACACCCCATTGAGTGTTCCCTCTTCTTCCGAGGCCTCCCCTGATTACTCAGAGGAGCCCCCTTGGAAGAAGTGCAAGAGGAAGCACATTGACTACCCTTAGTCTGTCACTTCAGATATAGACTTAGATTAATCGGAAAGGTCCCCCTCTAAAGAAGTTTCCTTTTCGGACATCCTTTAAATACTTTGGCAGAGGGGGGACTGGACTTCCCTAGCCCCTACCGAGGATGAGTCTGTTACTGGACGCATTCGGTTCCCAACCTTACACCTCCTGGGTTTCTCCTCCTTTCAACCCACTCATGTCTGTGGTGGCTTGAAAGGCTTTGTCAACTCCAGACACTGTGGAACCAACTCAGAGGAGACCTAACAAGTTTATTACAGCCCCCCAGGATAAGCAATTGCTTTCCGAAGGTGTGCCCGTTGATGCCATGGTGGTAGCAACAGCCACCAATAGAGTTAGTAGAAACTTCTTCATCTGTTCATCCCCCTAACAGAGTCTCGGACGATGGACAGATACAGAAAGCGAATGTTTGCTTCAGCGACCTTCTCGATGAGGTCCCTGAACTATCTGTCATTTTACTCGTCTTCAAAGGGATCAATTGAAAGAGCTTGGAGATGCCCTTCAAGATCCTACAGCTGAGGGAGTACAAGCCCAAAGTAGCTTCCCAACTGGTGACTCTTAATTCCATAGTCAACTCCTCCATGAGGCTGATTTCCTATGCAGCCAATGGAGCGAGCAGAGCTGCTGGCACAGGTGTGGCCCTCGGGAGACATGCTTGGATGCGGCTGTCAGTTTGGGGAACCCTTTCAAGCGTCCTTCACCAATACTCCCTTTGATGGCTCCTTTCTCTTTGGGCCTCAAGTGAGACACGTTGACCAGGTGTGAGCAAGAAGGCAAGACTCTCTCTGCCATGGGAGTCCATTTTTCCACTCCCTCTAGACCTTACCCCAAGGGTCAGAAGATTGGGAAGATGTGGTTCCAGAAATCCCAGGGATCCTTGCCTGACGCACGTGGTGATTTTTCCTCCAGAGGCAGAGGTAGAAACAACAATAACAGACGCCGCCATCGTGGCAGAGGGGGGTCCGCAGAACCAGGGTGACAAAGAATCCTTCTCTGGCAAGCCCTTCCAGCATCCCTGAAGGGTTGCCCGGCTGCTCACCTCTGGAGGCAATTGGGGGAAGACTTTCGCTGTACCCAAAAGCCTGGCAAAATTTAACAAGTGACAGATGGGTACTAACCATTATGTCCGAAGGTTACAAAATTCCCTTGCATCAATCCCCCTTACAGTCAAAAAGGCCCTTCCAGATGTTCCACCCAATCTGTGGGAGCAAGCAGTCATAGAAGTTTCAAAACTACTAGAAAAAAGAGCCATTCAGGAAGTCCCCGCAGACCAGCTCGGATCCGGAACTTACTCAAGATTCTTTTTGGTACCAAAAAAGACAGGGGACTTGAGACCGATTCTGGATCTCAGCAGACTAAATAAATCTGTACAAAGAGAAAAGTTTCGGATGGTCACGCTACAGTCCATTCTACCCTTTCTGGGTCAGGACAATTGGATGTGCTTGATCTTCAGGATGCGTACTACCATATGAAGATGGACAGACGCCCCTGGAGATCTCTTCACTTCCGGGTAGGGGCCAGTCATTACCAGTTCAGAGCTCTGCCCTTTGGTCTCACCTCAGCCCCCAGGGTGTTCAAGTTTATGGCAGGTAGTCATGGCTCACATGAGGCGTCAAGGTTTCCAGGTGTTTCCATGTCTAGACTGGCTCCTCACTGCTACCAGCAGGCATCAACTCTTACAAGTGCTGGATTATACAATCACATCATGCACTCAACTAGGCATCGCAATAAATTTCGAAAAATCTGCTTTGTTGCCCTGTCAGTCTATCATTTACATAGGAGCAGAATTAAACACAAGGGAAATGTTTGCAAGATTACCACTGGAAAGAGTTTCCACAATTTGTCAAGTGTTAATCCTCATGCAGAGCAAAAGGATTCAAGTCAGATATGTCCTTAAAGCTCTGGGCTCCATGGCAGCTGCCATTATTCTAGTTCCATTAGTGCGTTTCCACATGAGAATTCTTCAGTGGCTTCTTTCCACGCAGTGGTCCTTTCAAGCGCTTCCCATGTTTCACATGATCCTGATTACAGAAACATGCAAAAGGCACCTGTCTTGGTGGATGGTCTCCCCACTATATTCTCAGGGCAGACATTTCTTACAGCCTCCACCGGTAGCCACAGTGACCACGGATGCCTCCCTGATAGGGTGGGGGGGCATTATCTGGGCAGGACAGTCCAAGGCACTTGGCAACCTCACGAGTACCATCTGCACATCAACGTCCTAGAAATGAGCCGTGCTTCTGGCATTGCAAGCCCTTCAAGACTCTCTTCCTTCCGGGACCCTTGCAATTCAGACATGTCAGTGTTGTGGTACATCAACAAACAGGGCAGAACCAGGTCCTACCCTCTGTTGAGAGACACTCTGACTGTGGCAATGGGCGATTTCCTCCCAACATTTTCTGATTGTGACGCACATCCCTGGGAGAGCCAACATCATAGCGGAAAGGCTCCGCAGAGCTATTCTCATGCCTTATGAGTGGTCTCTGAATTAGGAAGTTGCGGATCTAAATGGGGCAGCCTTGCTGCGATCTGTTTGCCACCCCTCTCAACAGCAAATGCAGCAACTACTTCTCCCTTCTTCCGCTTCTAGGTCACATACCCAGAGACGCTGTAGTCCACCATTGGCCGCAGGGACTCCTTTTTGCTTTTCCCCCAATAGCAAGACTCCTACAGAAAGCAAAATCGTTGGGCTGCAAAATTATCTTCATTGCCCCTTATTGGCCTTGACAGATATGGCTTCCGTTCCTGCACCCCTACCTTGTCTATCAGCCCTGGATTCTGGACCTGATTCCAGATCTGATTCATCAATCAGCCGGGTTGCAGCAATCCCTCCAAACATTCCAGCTTAAAGCTTGGTTACTCCACTTCCAACTTTAGCCAGGCTTCCCGGTATATCCCCAGCAGTCCATGATATTATCGTTTCCCCACATAAGTCTACTATGAGAAAAGCGTATGCTAGCAAATGGAAGCAGTTTTCTTACTGGGCAAAGTCTAGAAATGTGGATCCTTTCTCAGCCCCAGTCCATGAAATTCTTGAATTTCTAATGCAACTTTTTCAGTCCAGTGCCGCTTCCGCTACTATTAGAGTACAGTTAGCGGCCATTTCAAATTTACATATCTGATTGTTGAATTCTAACATAATGTCTCATAAGCTCTGTAAGGCTTTTCTGAGAGGAACATCTCTTCTTAGACCTCCAGTGAGAGATCCCCCACCTCCTTGGGATCTCTTCCTTAATATTGCCTCCTTTTGAACCGGCAGCATCATATTCCCTTAATTTTCTGTCTTGGAAGACTCTTTTTCTGGTTGCTATCACTTCAGGTAGACGTGTCTCAGAACTTCAAGCACTATGTGTTTTTCCTCCTTACCTGGTGTTTCACAAGGACAGAGTTTCTCTGAGGACCATTCCATCCTTTCTTCCTAAGGTCTGCTCAGAGAACAATTTAAATCAATCCATAGATCTCCCAGTATTCTTTCTTAATCACAGCAGCAAGGCAGAATACAAGCTCCACCAACTGGATGTTCACAGACAAGTGCGTTTTTACCTTCATATAACTAAAGAACTAAGAAAGTCAGACCAGTTATTTCTCTTATGCCTTCAACAAACAAGGCCTCCCAGTTTCCAAGGTGACCTTATCCAGATGGTTATGTAATGCTATTACCTTTATTTACCAGTTACGGAATAAAGTTACCAGCTAAACCAAAAGGTCATTCTACCAGGGCATTAGCCACCTCCATAGCTTATCAGTGTTATAAGTAAAAACAGTTGAGAGAGCCAAAAAGTTACTTAGAATCAGCGAAAAGTCTCTCCTTCACATTTCTGGTGCTGTAGTAGGTAGTCTGCAGAGTGCCCAAACAGGATCCGCCGAACTCTGTCCATATGCCCTACCTACTTAGTTTTCACAAAGACAGAGTCTCTCTTAGGATGAATCCTTCATTCCTTCCCAAAGTATGTTCTGAAACCAACTTTAATCAATTCATTGACCTGCCTGTTTTCTTTCTAAACTATGGCAACAAGGCAGAATAGTCGCTACACCAATTGGATGTCCACAGGCAGTTGCGCTTCTACTTACATAGAACAAAAGAATTTAGAAATCTGACCAGTTATTAGTTTCCTTCTCAGATAACAGAATAGGTACACAAATATTGAAAGTTACCTTGTCAAAACGGATCACTGACACCATTACCCACGCATATGTCTCAACATAAACTGCCAGGGAAGATTAGATGCCACTTGAGCTAGGTCAACTTCGACTGCCTTTCAGGCCAGATTACCTATGTCCTCAGTCTGTGCTGCAGCCACATGGGTCAAACCTCATACCTTTATCACTCATTACAAAGTAGATGTGGCCTCCCAGAACAGAGCATGTTAAGTTGTCAATCTCGACTTCATTCTTGCTGGTTGAGATATGGGATTGGAGCCGATCCTCTGCTCTGACTTTGCCATCTTCTATAGCTCGAGAGCTGTTTACTGGCACGAGGCTACCCCTTATCCCATGATGCCTAGCTCTAGTTACCCAGATCTCGTTTGCAGCTTCAGCTGCGAGGTACCTGGCTCAGGCTTGTATAACTTTATTAATCTGCCTTTTTTTTGTCAGATTAGGGCTTTTTGCATAGTAATTGTTAATGATAGGCGATAACTTGTAGATTTAGTTTAGTATGTTTAGTGTATTGTAGTTTTCCCCTTAGAACTCGTTTAAATTAGAGAGTTCTCCCCTCCCCCCCTTTGCCCTCTGTAGTAGCGTGTTAGTCTTTGGTTAGGTAGCCATTTGAGTTGGAGGCTTCCTAATCTTTAAAAAAAAAAAAAATCCATCTTGTATATTTTTTTTTTTTGTGGTAGTGTCCGTTTTAGTTAGTGTTGCTGGCCTGTTGGCCAAAGTAGTTTAGAGTTGTGATTTCTCCTTTTACTGGATATGTCTAAGGAATCCAGTGTCTGGATTCAAGAAGTGCGACTCATGCTGTCAGAAGATGTCTCTGACAGATGGGCACACTTCTTGCGTCTATTGCCTAGGCGCAATGCACCTGCAGGACTCTTGTTCTATCTGCCATGCATTTAGCCCAAGAGTTGTGCAGGAGCGCAAGAACAAATTTATTTTGAGGGGTCTTCTTAAGCCTCAGGATTCACCGGCCAAGGTTCAGCCAGTGAAATCCCCTAAACCGGCCAAATCGTCTGCTCCCAGCTCGGAACAGTCATTGGCCCAAGCTTTGCCTACTACCTCTTTGGTCCCGGCTGGAACCGAGGAGACTGCTTCCTCGTCTGCTCCACTAGTACCCTCTGAGCCGTCAAGGACACAAAAAAGGCTGGGGTCCCCTTCGCTAGAGTCCATTCATTCGGCTCCTCTGTCTCCCCTTTTGCAGAGTGACCGCAGTCATAGATCTTCACACTCTTCTTGGGTCCTCTAGGCTCTCTAACCACAATGTGGAGTGGTCAGTAGGTTGAAGTCGCAAGCACTGGTCAAAATGTTGTCCAGCCCTCCTCGGGTGTCTGCTCCGTCCGACCCCACTCTCCCTCTCGGAGCGTCTGCGCATGTGAGCTCTGCTCCTACATCAGCCTCGGAGCCATCTCCCTTGGTGCGGAGGATTCCAGTCTCCTCGGAGCCTTCTCTGCATCGTGGCAGGGACGCTTTCGATGTCATGAGGAGTGTGCTGGCCTCCCAGTCAGCTCCACTTTCTACCCCACTAGCTCCATCCCCTGTAGTGCCTGCGTCGACCTCTGTCCCTCCTCCAGACCCCAAGCGTTGGGGAACCAGTGCTCCAGGGCACCCCACTGGGTGTTTTCTCTTCCAAGGCATCCCCTGATCATTCAGAGGAGCCCCCTCGGAAGAAGTGCAAGAGGAAGCACATTAACTCCCCTGAGTCTGTCACTTCGGATACGGATTTGGATGAATTGGAAGGGTCCACTAGATCCCGCTCTGAAGATGTTTCCTTCTCGGACATCCTAGAGATACTTAAGCAGAGGGGGAACTGGAATACCCTAGCCCCTACAGAGGATGAATCTGTATTCCTGGATGCATTCGGTTCCCGATCTTCCACCTCCTGGGTTTCTCCGCCCTTTGATCCACTAATGTCAGTGGTGGCTCAAAGGGCTTGGTCAGCCCCGGATACAGTGGAACCAACCCCGAGGGGGCCAAGCAAGTTTATCACTGCTCCCCCATACAGGCAGTTCCTTACTAAGGGTGTTCCCATGGATGCCATGGTGGTAGCAGCAGCCACTAAAAGGGAATTGGCAGAAACTTTTCTCTGTCCATCCTCCTAACAGAGTCCAGGACCATGGACAGATACGGGAAGCGAATATTTGCTTCAGCGACCTTCTCCATGAGGTCACTGAATTACTTATGCCATTTCACCAGGCTTCAGAGGGATCTCCTGAAAGAGCTTGGAGATGCCCTTCAGGATCCATCAGCTGTAGGGGCTCAGGCTAAAGTGGCTTCTCAGCTGGCAACCCTTAACTCGGTAGTCAACTCCTCCATGAGGCACATTTCCTACGCAGCCGATGGTGCAAGTAGGGCCACAGGCACAGGCGTGGCACTTCGGAGACATGCATGGATGCAGCTGTGTAACTTTGCAGAACCCTTTAGAGAGCGTCATTCACCAACACTCCCTTTGATGGTGCCTTTCTTTATGGACCACAGGTGAAAGACAGTCTCACTAGGTGTGAGCAGGAAGACAAGACTCTCTGCCGTGGGAGTCCGTTTTTCCACTCCTAGACCATACCCCAAAGATGTTAGTGTTTCACTGTTGCAGTCATTACACTTGGGCTATCCTGCTGGCAGGCTACCCGCAGTCAGCCAGAGTTCCAAAGTCTAGGTCCGGCATTGGTTGCTGTCTCCTCTTCACTGACGTCAGTGCGCCAGGGGATGCAACCAACACCATTTCCTTCAGTCTTTCTTGCTGCGCGGTGCCCGAAGCAAAAGTTTGCAAGTGCTGGTCGGCCGACTCCTGAGATTTTCAAAATAGTTTCAGAACCGAAGTCTTCAATAAAGCTAAGTACCCCGTTGGGGAAACTTTTTCTTGCTTCAGACCGATGTCAGTAAAAGTTAACGATTGTGTTTCTTGTGGGAAGCAAATACCTCATAAGGACTTTTACTCTTACTGTATTCCTTGCCTAGGCCCTGACCACGACGTTACTAGTTATCAGTTTTCTGCTAGAGTCAACAAATGCACTATTAAGCGTCAGTTTGATTTTGCTCTACATTACTTTGGCCGAAGATTTAACTACATTATGCAGTCTGAACAACCGACTGGAATTCATAAAAAACGCAAAGACAAGGACAGGCATCTGAGGTCCAAAACCGACGAAGCCTCTTCTAGGCCAGTCACCGGTTCTCAGTGAGGCGCTTTCGCAGCCCTTGACACCCGCTACCTTAGAGCCACAGGCCGTATCAGACTCCCCACATGGAGACACCTAGGCCTCTGGAAACTCAAGGTATTGGACATGCGGAAACTATTCCCTCAGATGGGTCTGGAGCCGCTGAGCAGGCATCAGCTTCTGAGGGTGTTTTCAAACCCTCACAGCTTACTATTAGGTCCACTGCAGCAGCCAAGGCAAAGTCAAATACACCATTAAAGAAAAGGAAACAAGTACAGCATTCTCCTGGACAATCCTCCATGCCAAAGAAACAGATGCTTAAAATGGCCGAAGATTTTATTACCTTGATCTGGGGTTCCCATCCCCCTCCTGATTGCCTAGGCAAGACCCTGATTCCTCTGACCGGGTTTCTATTTCCTCTGATTCCTCTTCAGATCAGGGATATTGTCTCCCTCCTTATGAGGACTCTGATGCAGAAGAATCTATACCTTCAGCCTCTCCACCTGAGGATTATTCTTTTGGGGAAACCCTGCACACCATGAGGGAGCATTTCCATTGGGAGAGCCAGGATTATTCGGAATCCAAGAAAAGGCTCAGAAATTTTTTTGCCTCAGCACAGGCCCCTGCCTATCCCCCTGTGCTTCATATTGTTGATGTTTTCTCTGAATCCAGTCTGTCTCCTGATTCTTTACCCCCTGCACCAGTCAAGCCAGACAGGTACTACAGGGTCCCTGACTTTCATAAATTTCTTTATACAAACCCTGCTGCTGACCCAGAAACAATTTCTCAGGGTCCCAAAGGGGTTAAGGCTTCCACTGCTAAAAACGCTGTCCCCTCTGTTAGGGATTCTAGAGCTCTGTATAAATAGGGGGAAAAGTTTACACTTCTGCTACTGTAGCTGTAAGGGCTTTAAACTGCCGGTTTCACAAGCTTAAATATCAACAGTACCTCATGTCTTTGTTAAAACAGGAAATGCTTACAAACTCAGAAAATCCTGCCCGTAAGGAAATGCAGGATTTATTGCATGCAGCTGAACAAATGGGAAAGCATACTCTGCAATGTGGTTTTGATTCATTAGAAGCTTCTTGTAGAGCCGCAGTTACAGGCTCTGTCAAAGGCATGGTTGGTTGAAAGAACAAAGTTTACCTGAACATGTTAAAGTAAAATTATTGGATGCTCCACTACAGCATGATACTTTGGTGTTGAGGCAGAAGAGGTGTTAAAGAAAATGGATAAAGTAAAATTAGTGCAGACAGGTTCAACCACTCAGATTTGGCAGAAACTGGCCTTCAAAAAATTGGTCCTTTCCGGTGTCAGACAGGCCACAAAGAGGCAGATCTCAGCCCCAAGGCTCCTACAGACCTAAACAATGGGGTGCTTCAGCACCCAAAGGAGGAGAAGACAAATCACAACCTTATAGGAAACTGTCCCAATGACTTCACTCTACAAATGCCAAGCATTTACCTTTTGGCAGCACCCCTAGGGGGGAAAGCTAGCACTTTTCTCGCAAAATTGGCACATAATCACCCAGGACAAATGGGTACTGAATATTGTTTCTCAGGGTTACAGGTTCCACTTTCACACCCTTCCAAAATCAAAAGGTATGCCGGACCTGCCACAAAACCAATGGGCAGAGGCACAAAAACAAGTTGCTGCTCTCATGGACACGGGAGCTATTCAAAGAGTACCACAGCAAGAATAGGGACAAGGATTTTACTCAAGACTTTTCCTAGTACCCAGAAAGGACAAAACCTGGAGATCAATACTGGACCTGTTAACCCTAAATGCTTTCCTGGATGTTCCAAAATTCAAAATGTTAACACTGCAGCAACTTCTATCCATGCTGGGCAAGAAGGCTTGGCTAGTTACTTTGGACCTCAAGGAGGCATACCTGCATGTCCCAATCAAACAATCTTGCAGAAGATACCTCAGATTCATAGCTGGCTCAATGCATTACCAATTCTCTGCACTGCCCTTTGGCTTATCTACTGCGCCCAGGGTCTTCACAAAATGCCTGGCACCAATAATTGCATTTTGCAGACAGAGGAATACAAATATATCCCTACTTGGATGACTGCCTTATTCAAGCAGAGAGCAAGGACATTCTACTAAAACATCTGGCGTTTGTAAAAAGATTACTAATTTGCCTAGGGTACACAGTAAACGAAAAGAAATCAAAACTAGTGCCCTCTCAAGAGATAATATTCCTGGGTGCAAGCTTAAATACAACTACCCAGATAGCTTATCTCACGCCAGACAGGCAAAGGCAACTGACTCATTGCTTTCAAATGATGACAACAAAGACCCAGCTCCCTGCAAGAAAAATTCTGCAGGCCTTGGGCTTCATGGCACCTTGCATTCTACTAATTCCATATGCAAGACTGCATATGAGGAAACTACAATGGTATCTGAAGTGTTTGGACTCAACATTGCCACAGTCTGGAAACAAAAATTTCTTTAATTCCCTGTCTACAACAGGAGTTTCGATGGTGGTCCCAGGCCCGTCACCACAACAAGGGACAGCCTTTGACCTTACCCACAGCCAGGCAGATGATAACGGATGCATCGGATTATGCCTGGGGGTCACACATGGCAGGAAAATGTATTCAGGGCACATGGCCCAAGGAACAAATGCATCTTCACATCAATCAAAAAGAAATGCTAGCTGTACAGAATGCCCTGACAGCTTTCAAGGACCTACTACATCCAGGGCAACTATTACTAAAGACTGACAATACCACAGTTATGTGTTACTTAAGCAAGCGGGCATGCATTCCTACCCCCTCTGCAGGCGAGCCATGACTTTGTGGAACACAGCACTGACCTATCAAGTACATCTGCAGGCACAATTCCTGCCAGGAACGAAAAATACATTGGCAGACGAACTAAGCAGAAATCTCATGGATCCTCACGAATGGAAACTAAATCTTCAGGTCTTCAGCATGATAACAAGGAAATGGGGACGCCCAGACATAGATCTTTTTGCCTCTCCTCACAACTGCCAACTACAGAAATTCTGCACAAGAACGTATCACTCGCAAGCATGGAAAGTGGATGCTCTATCATTCAGCTGGAAAATCCTGACAGTTTATGCCTTCCCTCCACTGCCTCTTCTTCCCAAGGTGCTCCTAAAAGTCGGACAGGAGAGGCCAACAGTGATCCTGATTGCCCCAGACTGGCCACGCTAGCACTGGTACCCAGTCCTAAAGAGCTTGTCTCAAGGCCCAGCCTGGCCTTAACCTCAAATTCCTCATCTTCTGACTCAACAAAACAATCAGATTCTGCAAGTCAACTCGGAACCTTAAATCTGGCTGCATGGCAGATAATATAGCCACTCAGACCACACCTCTCTCTAAAGCTGTTATGGATGTCATTTTAGAAGCTAGGAGGCCCAGCACTAGGAAGACTTGTGCAGAAAAATGGAAGAGATTCTGTGCTTGAAACCAGGCACAAGGAACTTGAGCCACTTGTTCCAAATATACCTCAGATTTTACAAAACCTAACTGATTCTGGACAAAGCCCTATCCTTCTCCTCTATTAAGATCCATACCTCTGCCGTTTCAGCTCATTACAATACGGAACCTCCTATTTTTTCACATCCACTACTAAGGCAGTACCTCAGAGGGGCAAAAAACATAAGACCCCCAAGGAAGAGCACCAATACCTACTTGGGACCTCAATTTTGTTTTAGAAAAGCTCGCACTGCCTTCTTTTGAGCCAGCCAGCACAGCTGATATAAGATTCTTATGGAAAACTGCTCTGCTCCTAGCAATAACTTCAGCAAGAAGAGTCTGAGTTACAGGCATTAATGGCAGTGCAACCTTTCATCATTTTTCACCAGGACAGGGTCTCTGTAAGGACAAACCCAACATTTATGCCAAATGTGGTTTCCAGTATGGCTCTTAACCAAACCATTTATTTGCCAACTTTCTATCCAAATCCCCAGAATAAAGGGGAAAGACTTCTGCACGCTTTGGACATGCACAGCTATGATTCTACTTGGACAAAACAAAAGCTTTCAGAAAAACTGAGCAACTGTTTGTAGCTTATGCTGCAGGATCACAAGGAAAGCCTATCAAAGCAGACAATTTCAAAATGGATAGGACACTGCATTTGATTCAGTTATGCACAACATGGCAAAACAGTGCCTAAGGGCATTAGGCCACATTCTACCAGAGCAGCAGCCACTTCAGCAGCCTTTCTCAGAGGAGTACCAACCAAAGACCTTTTAGAAGCTGCAACTTGGAGTTCAGTGCACACTTTCACCAAGCACTACCACTTACTTCTCTACTCTAAAGCCAGAGCAGGCTTTGCCACTGCAGTTCTGCAGGGCCTGGTAGCCTCTCCTAATCCAATTTAGGCCCAGCCACCCAAACTCAGCTTTGGGATTCAACCCAAGTGTAATGACTGCAACAGTGAAACACGAACATAGTACAGTTGTGTACCTACCATAAATGTAGATGTTAGTGTATTCACTGTTGCAGTCCAGGTTACCCACCCACCATCCCCCTTTTCATTGCTGGGACTTTTCTGTACTTCTCAACTCTATACAACCTATGTGTTGTGTATTTGCTTGTAGATGAAGGAATGTTTATTTTAGTACATGCATGCTTTTTGGCATAATTTTTTACAGCCTTCCTATTTGGGGGCACCTGATATCTGGGGCAAGAAAAACTGAAGAAACTGGCTTCTGTTGCATCTTTATATGCCTGGCGCACTGACGTCAGGGAAGAGGCGACAGCAACAGACGCCGGACCTAGACTTTGGAACTCTGGCTGACTGAGGGTAGCCTGCCAGCAGTATAGCCCAAGTGTAATGACTGCAACAGTGAATACACTACAACATCTACATTTATGGTAGGTACACAACTGTACTGTCAGAGTGGGAAAATGTGGTTTCAGAAATCCCAGGGAGCTTCGCCTGACACATGTAGTGATTTTTTTCCTCCAGGGGCAGAGGAGGAAATAACAGATGCCGCCCTCATGGCAGATGGGGTCCGCAGAACCAGGGCAGCAGAGAATCTTTTTCTGACAAGCCCTTCCAACATCCCTGAAGTGTTGCCCGACTGTCCGCCTCTGGAGGCCATCGGGGGAACACTTTCATTGTACCCAAAAGCCTGGCTAAACCTAATGCAAGACAAATGGGTACATTCAATCATATCCGGAGGTTAATAGAATCACATTCTTTCAACCCCCTTTACCGTCATGCAAGTCCCCCCCCCCCTGGATGTTGCACCCAATCTGAGGGACCTAGCAGTTATAGAAGTTTCAAAACTGCTAGAAAAGAGTCATCCAGGAAGTCCCTGCAGACCAACACGGATCTGGAACTTACTCAAGGTACTTTTTGGTACCAAAAAAGACAGGGGACTGGAGACCTATTTTGGATCTCAGCAGACTGAACAAGTCTGTTCAAAGAACAAAGTTTTGGATGGTCACGCTACAGTCCATTCTACCCTTTCTGGGTCAGGACAATTGAATGTGCTCCATAGATCTCCAGGATGCGTACAAGATGGACAGACTCTCCAGGAGGTACCTTCACTTCTGGCTGGGAGCCAGTCATTACCATTTCAGAGCTCTGCCCTTTGGTCTCACCACAGCCCCCAGGGTGTTCACCAAATGTATGGCAGTGGTCACGGCTCACCTGAGGCATCGAGGATTCCAGGTGTTTCCATATCTAGACGACTGGCTCCTCACTGCTACTACCAGGTATCAACTTCTTCACGCAAGGGACTATACAATTTCAATTTGCTCTCAGCTAGGCATTACTATAAATTTCGAAAATCTGCCTTGTTGCCCTCTCAGTCTATTACTTGTATAGGAGCAGAATTTGACACAAGGAGCATGCACGCAGTTACCTTCAGACAGGGTGTCCACAATTTGCCAGCAAGTTCAATTCCATATGCAATGCAAAAGGGTACAAGTCAGGTATGGCCTCCAAACTCTAGGCTCTATGGCAGCGGCAATTCTTCTGATACTCCTGGCTCGCTTTCGCATGAGAATTCTTCAGTGGCTTCTATTCACTCAGTGGTCCTTCCAACAGCTCCCCATGTCTCCTATGATCATGATTACAGAAGCATGCAAAAGACACCTTTCCTGGTGGATGGTCTCCCCTCTAGTGACTCAGGGCAGACCCTTCATTCAGCCCCCTCCAGTTGCTACAGTGACCACAGATGCCTCCCTGATAGGGTGAGGGGGGGCATTATCAGGGAAGGACAGTCCAAGGCACTTGGCAGACTCAAGAGTACCATCTGCATATAAACGTCCTAGAAATGAAAGCCGTGCTCCTAGCGTTGCAAGCTCTTCAGGACTCTCACTTCTGGGACCATTGCAATACAATCGGACAACATGTCAGTGGTGTGGTACATCAACAAGCAGGGCGGAACCAGGTCCTACCCCCTATGTCGAGAAGTGCTCAGACTCTGGCAATGGGCGATTTCCTCCCAACGATTTCTGATTGTGACTCTCATCCCGCGGTCATCCAATGTCATAGCGGACAGGCTCAGCAGAGCTGATGTTCATCGTGCATACAGCTGCAGTAATCGCATATGGGTTCTCCTGCCGTCAGGCGGTCCCTCGGTCGGCCGAATTCCAAAGTCTAGGTCCAGCGTCGGTTGTTGTCCCTTCTTTCCTGACGTCAGTGCGACAGGGGTATATAAGACACGGCCGGCGCCATATTCTTCAGTCTTTTTTGCCGCGCGGTGCCCGAAGCAGAAGCAGTTCGCAAGTGCCGGTCGGCTAGCTCCTGAATTTATGAAAAATTGGAAACCGAAGTCTTTTAAGCTAAGTACCCCGTTGGGGAAACGTTTCTTGCCTCAGACCGATGTCAGACAAAGTTAACAACTGTATTTCTTGTGGGAAGCAAATACCGCATAAGGATTTCCATTCCCTCTGCATACCTTGTTTAGGCCCAGACCACGACGTCTTGGGCTGTCGCTTTTGCGCGACTTTCAATAAACGCACTATTAAGCGTCGGGAGGAGTTCGCCCAACATTATTTTGGTAAAGCCTTTGATTATAAAATGTCGTTGGAGACTCCGACTACCGTTTTGTCCAAAAAACACAAGGACCGACACGCGAGGCCCGCGGTCTCCACCGACACCACGCCAAAACCGGCTGCACGTGGTCCGGTTCTCAGTGAGACGCCTATGCAGTCCCTGACTACCGACGACACCTCCTTGGTGGTGTCTTCTGTAACAGAGACCGCAGGTACCTCGGCCCTTACTCAGACTACAAACACCGAAGCCACTGTGAGTGTTGAGCCTCCTAATGTGGACAGGTCTACTTCCACCCAGAGTGTCTTTAGGCCCTCATCTTCCTTTTCCATTAAGGCCTTTACTAAGTCCAAATCAGCCATGCATCCCAAGAGGCCTGTTGTTCAGGGCCCATCCCCAGGCCCCATGCCTTAAAAGCAGATGCTTAAAATGGCTGAGGATTTAATTACTCTCATCAGGGTGTCCCAACCCCCTCCAGACAAGAGACCCAGAGTGGGGGAAGATTCTCCCTCTTCTGAACAGGGCTTCATTTTCTCAGAACATTCTGATGTAGAGGAACACTCGTACTCTCCTTATGAAGATTCCGATGCAGAACAGTCCATCCCTTCTGTATCCCCCCCAGAGGATTTTTCTTTTGGGGAAACCTTGCACACCTTGAGGGAACACTTCCATTGGGAAGGCCAAGACTTTTCTGATTCCAAGAAAAGGCTTAGGGAATTTCTTTTGTTACCTCAACACAGACCTCTGGCTATACCTCCTGTCTTGGACATACTTGATGTTTACTCTGAGGCTTGTCTCAATCCGGATTCCCTCCCTCCTGCCCCAGTCAAACCTGATAGGTACTACAGAGTTCCCAACTCTCTCCAATTTCTTTTCAAAAGCCATAATGCTGACCCTGAAACCATTTCTCAAGGCCCCAAGGGAATGAAGGCCTCTACAGCCAAGAATCCACTACCTTCCAAAAGAGAATCTAGATCCTTAGAAAGGTGGGGGGAAAAGGTATACACCTCTGCCACCCTAGCCATGAGGGCCTTAAATTGTCAGTTTCATATGCTTAAATATCAGCAGTTTCTCTTATCACAATTAAGAAATAAAATGTCT
This sequence comes from Protopterus annectens, assembly GCF_019279795.1. Classification (NCBI taxonomy): domain Eukaryota; kingdom Metazoa; phylum Chordata; order Ceratodontiformes; family Protopteridae; genus Protopterus; species Protopterus annectens. Next base: position 567,083,179 of record NC_056749.1, read on the forward strand.
CAACCTGAACAACCAGATTTGAAGGAATTGCAGGATATGATGCATAGTGCAGAGCAAGTGGGTAAACACACCTTACAATGTGGCTATGATGCCTTAGAGGCCTCAAGTAGAGCTGCTGTTACAGGATCAGTCATTCGTAGACATGCCTGGCTTAGGGAACAAAGCTTGCCTGATCATGTTAAAGCTAAACTGCTAGATGCTCCTTTACAAAAGGATGTACTGTTTGGTACTAATGCTGAGGAGATACTACGGAAAATGGAAGAAAAAGCTAAATCTATGCAAACTGTCAAGGCTTTTCTACAGGTACAACCACCCCGTTTTAGCAGAAATTGGCCTTCTAAAAACTGGTCCTTTCCAGCCACGGACAAGCCCCAAAGAGGTAGATAGAGGCGCTCAAGGATCATATAGTGGCAGACAGTGGCAAACTCCAGCACCAAGAGGTGGCGAAGATAGTGCACCACAATACAGAAAACAAACCCAATGACTTCCTCCTTTTCATGCCAAGCAAGTCTCAGCTGGCAGCTCCCTTGGGAGGAAAGCTGGCATTATTTACAAGAAATTGGCATATCACAACAGACAAATGGATCCTGGACATTATAAACAGAGGCTACAGATTTCATTTTCACACTCTTCCAAAAATGAGAGGCATGCCAAACCTGCCACACAATCAAAGGGCAGAGGCACAAATACAAATTTCAAAACTCATGGGCATGAAAGCTGTTCAAGAGGTACCTACTCACGAACAAGGTCAAGGTTTTTATTCCAGACTATTTCTGGTACCAAGGAAAGGAACCGACTGGAGACTCATTTTGGACTTATCCATTCTAAATACATTTCTACTCGTACCAAAATTCAAGATGCTCACATTACAGCAGCTTCTTCCCATGCTGGGCAAGGGGTTTTGGCTGGTAACATTGGATCTCAAGGAGGCATACCTGCATGTCCCAATCAGACAAAGCTGCAGAAGATACCTCAGATTTCTTGCAGGTTCAATCCACTATCAATTCTCTGCATTGCCCTTTGGCTTATCTACTGCGCCCAGAGTATTCACAAAATGCCTGGCATCAGTAATCGCCTACTGCAGACTTCAAGGGATACAAATTTACCCTTATTTGGATGACTGCCTGATCCAAGCGAACAGCAAGCACATACTTCTGGAACATCTGGCTTATGCAACATGGTTACTGAATTCTCTGGGATACACAATCAATGAAGAGAAATCCAGGCTAACACCATCTCAGAAAATAACTTTCCTGGGTGCCAACTTGGACACAAACACCCAGATGGCCTACCTTACGCGAGAACAACAAGGGCAACTAACTCAGTACTTCAAAATACTAGCAAATTGTACCAGGCTTACTGCAAGGAAAGTCCTGCAGGCTCTGGGCTTCATGGCATCTTGCATTCTTTTAATCCCATGTGCAAAGTTGCATATGAGAAAACTTCAGTGGTACCTAAAAAACCTATTGTCTCAACACAGCCACAATTTGGAAACAATAATACCAATAATTCCATGTTTGCAAAAGGAATTTCTATGGTGGGCCCAAGCATGTCAAGCAGACACAGGTCTCCCATTCTGCAAGCCTCAAGCAAATCAAGTCATCACAACAGACGCCTCAGATTATGCCTGGGGGGCGCACATGACAGGCAGGTGCATTCAGGGCAAATGGTCCCAAAAGGAAAAGCACCTTCACATCAATCAAAAAGAAATGCTAGCAGTGATAAATGCAATTACAGCATTCAAGGACCTCCTGCATCCAGGGCAATTATTGATAAGAACAGACAACACCACAGTAATGTGGTACATAAACTAGGAGGAACACATTCATACCCCCTGTGCAGACTAGCCATGACACTTTGGAACTTTGCTCTGGAATGGCAAATGGAACTTCAAGCACAGTGCTTGCCAGGTTTGAAAAACACGCTGGCAGACAATCTAAGCAGGAATATGACAGATCCGCACGAATGGAAGTTGCATCCTCAGGTGTTTACAAAGATAATCCAAGAGTGGGGGAGGCCAGACATAGATCTCTTCGCCTCCCACAGGAATCACCAATTGGAAAAGTTTTGTTCAAGGACCTTTCATCCAAAGCCCTGGAGGGTGGACGGCCTTTCATTCAGTTGGACAGCATGGACAGTGTACTCTTTCCCACCTCTGCCTCTTCTGCCCAAGGTGCTCTTGAAAGCAAGAGCAGAAAGTCAGAAGATGATACTGATTGCTCCAGACTGGCCAAGACAGCACTGGTACCCACTCCTGAGGAGCCTAACACATACTCCTCCCTGGCCTCTACCTCTAATGCCTCTTCTGCTGACTCAGCACAGCTACAAAACTCTTCAGTCAGCTGAAAACACTCAATCTCGCTGCATGGAAAATTCCTTAACACCACAACAGACCCTACTCCCCAAAGTGGTGCAGGACGTCCTTCTGGAGGCCAGAAGGCCATCTACTAGAAAGGCTTACTCCGCAAAATGGAAACGGTTTTGCTCTTGGAATGAGAAAAAAGGCCAGGACCCTAGAAAACTGAATTTGCCTCCGGTATTACAGTATCTAGCTGAGCTGCTGAACAGTGGACTTTCATTTTCCTCCATAAATATCCATGCCTCAGCCATTTCTGCAGAATTCAACACTGATCCACCGTTATTCTCACCCACTTGTAAGACAGTTCCTCAGAGGGGCTAAGAATATAAGACCACCAAGGAAACCAGTGCCAGCCTGGAATCTAAATTACATTCTGGAAAAATTAACATTGCCTCCCTTTGAACCAGCTGCCTCAACAGATTTGCAATATTTGTCCTGGAAAACAGCTTTCCTTCTGGCCATTACCTCAGCTCGTAGGGTTTCAGAACTACAAGCCCTCATGGCTGTGCAGCCCTTTCTCATCTTCCATCAGGACAGGGTTTCCCTTCGAACCAACCCGTCATTTATGCTTAAAGTGGTATCCAGGGTAGCTTTAAATCAAGCCATACACTTAACTACCTTTTACCCCAATCCTCAAAACAAAGGGGAAAGGCTGCTACATTCCTTAGACATCCATAGACGGCTACGTTATTATTTGGACAGAACAAGACCTTTCAGGAAATCAGAACAACTTTGTGTCCTATGCTGTAGGAGCTCAAGGGAAGCCTGTTACCAAACAGACCATTTCAAAATGGATAGGCCACTGCATACGATTTTGTTACTCCTATCATGGGAAATCTGTCCCTACAGGCATCAGATCCCACTCCACGAGGGCCACAGCTACCTCTACAGCCTTCCTCAGAGGAGTTCCTACCAAAGATATTTTGGAGGCAGCCACTTGGAGTTCTATGCATACCTTCACAAAACACTACCACCTGCCCTTATATTCCAGAAGTAGAGCAGGCTTTGCCACTGCTGTGTTGCAGGGCATTCTGGCTCATCCCAGTTCCACCTAGTGCCTACCACCCTGTGCGTAGCTTTGGGATTCCACCCATATGCGATTACTGCAGCTGTATGCACGATGAACATAGTACAGTTTTGTACCTACCATAAATGTAGATGTTAGAGTGCTAATACAGCTGCAGTACAGGTTTCCCTCCCTCCTTCCCCTCTTGGTAAAGGACTAGTGGCTAACACCTCCTCATACAACCTAATTTGGGTTATCCTCCTATGGTGTATTTGCTTGCAATTACTGTTTTTTTTATTACATTTCATTGCTTGAATATATATTTATATATATATAATTTATGTATTGCCTTCCTTCTGGGGGCACCTGACATCTGGGGCAAGAAAGACTGAAGAATATGGCGTCGGCCGTGTCTTATATACCCCTGTCGCACTGACTGAGAACTAATCCCTCCTTTCTTTCGACATTGTGCTCAGAAAATAATTTGAATCAATCTATAGACCTACCTGTGTTTTTTCCTAACCACACCAACAAGGGAGAATACAAGTTACATCAATTGGATGTCCATAGACAATTGCGTTTCTACCTGCATAGGACGAAGGATATTGGGAAGTCTGACCAACTATTCCTCTCCTATGCTCGAGGCAGACAGGGTCTCCCAGTTTCCAAAGTGACCTTATCCAGGTGGTTGTCTCACATTACTACCTTTATCAACTAAGGAACAAAGACTTGCCTATCAAACCGAAAGGTCATTCTACTAGGGCCTTAGCCACCTGTAGCCTTCCAGTCTAGGTTGCCCATGGACTCTATCTGTGCTGCCACTACGTGGGCAAATACTCATACCTTTATTTCTCATTACAAGTTGGATTTGGTCTCCAGGAGTAGAGCTAACTTTGGTTCCACTGTTCTGAAGAGTCTGTTCCAATGAGCCACCCAGGATTGTAGGTGCTAGGGATGCTGTCCCAACCAGCAAGAATGAAGGTGAGATTGACAAATTAACATAAAGAAGTTATGTGCCTACCATAACGTTCCATGTTGTCTTCATCTCGCCTTCTTTCTTGCATCCCCCCCTCCATCCCCCTATCCTATTGGACCGAGAGGACTTCAAGTTTCACTGGCTGAGTATTCTCTGGTTTGTTTCCTCTACTGACTTGGAGAATAGGACAGGCATGCTTAAACTTTTGTTTGGCGGGATCCTTTCTATAGCTATGTCTAGGTTAGCTATTTCAAACAAGATCTGGGTAGCTAGCGCTAGGCATCATGGGATAAGGGGTAGCCTCGAGCCAGTAAACAGCTCTCTAGCTATAGAAGATGGTCAAGTCTGAGCAGAGGATCGGCTCTGATCCCAGATCTCAACCAGCAAGAAAGAAGGCGAGATGAAGACAAATAACATGGAATGTTATGGTAGGTACATAACTTCTTTTTCCTTTGGTTCCACTGTTCTGAAGAGTTTATTCCCTTGAGCCACTCAAGAAGGAAGGTGCTAGGAATGCTGTCCCAACCGGCAAGAATGAAGGCGAGATGGGACAAAACATTTGTATTCACCATAACATTCCATGTTTGTTGTCCATAATCTCACCTTCATTCTTGTGTCCTACCCTCCTTCCCCCAACCTTTCCTGCTAGAGTATACAGAGGAAATTATTGTTTGTAAATTGTGTTCTCTGCTTCCCTTCTTGGTCTCTTGAGACCTAGGCAAATAAATACTACCATGGGTTTTTTTGTATACGATTTCAAATGTTTACCATTTTGCAAACAAGATCTGGGTTATCTTCCCTAAGCATGATGGGTTAGGGTATAGCCTTGAGCCAGTGGAAGCTCTCGAGCTTTAGTAATGGGCTGAGTCTGAACCAATGCTGTGTTCCGAACCCAACCAGCAAAAATGAAGACGAGATTATGGGCATCAAACGTGGAACGTTATGGGTGAGTACATAGCTTATTAGCTGCACCTGAAGTATCTCTGATGTGTCATGTTGGGCTACCAGTATAGAGGCGTGCGCATCCTTAATGAATATGGAAACACCCACCGCCTTTGGAGTTTTGGTCCACATCCTGGGGCTGAAAGGTGTGGAATGAGTTATAGCCTGGTAGTGCAGGGGTGCTTTCTGCTGCCTTAAACCAGGTCTTTGTTACAGTACAAATGTCAATGTTTTCCATTTTAAGGAGTGCTTCGAGCGACTGAATTTTGAGATTTAGACTTCTAGCGTTGAGCAGCATGCCCCTCAGATTGCATTTGTTTGTAGCTGTTACGGTGGTAATTTGGTCTTTGGAACACCACCTAAAAAAGGCACTATAAGGGTGGCAAGAGCCTTGGCCAGTATCCGGAAGCACAGGGGTGACAGATGCAGGCATCGAGGTCTGTCAGTCATGTCATCCCAGGCAGACACATACTGGATCCCCTTAGAATGACACCAGAAACTTAGCCAGTTGTTGAAATCAATCATTTTCTGCTTGTACTGTGGTATTCTGGGTTATGGTAGTGATGCTGCTCAGGGCTAGGTCATACCCTCCTGGGCTACATAATCCGAGAGCTCCTCCATGTCAACATGTAGTCCAGGGAGGTATGTCTCAGATCATTCACACCTACATGTACAATGACCGAATCATATTTGTGCCTGTTGAGGGACCAGAGTGCGTGTGTTGTGGCGGATCCTGGCACATGACATGCAGCTGACTGTTACTTTCTCCTTATTCAACTTAGTGAGTGGGACATCAGTGTGCCTCACTATCAAGTTACTTATGACTAGTGTGTTGGGCATGCTGTTTTGCCTTAGGGGCTTTGGTTGAGTGGCACACTGTTTAGGAGAGTTGTCTCGTGATTAGTGTGTTGTGGTAGAGTGCATTTCAGCCTTGGAGGTCTCTGCTGTTTGTGTAGATTTTTGAGTGCCTCTGCGAAGGTGGGTGTGTGTATTTTGTGTTTTTATGTGAAGGCAGTGCTGATGTGTGTTCTGGAGGGCTGTGTTCCATGTGGTGTGGTGCAAGTGTTGACTTTCTCCTCTTGACCAGCGGTCTTGGCTGGAGTGAGTGGCTTCCAATTTGAATTTACAAGTGCATCTCTCAAGTTTGAGTGGGAGATAAGAGGAGAGGGTTGTCGATGTACATGAGGCAGTTGCTACATTGCCTCAGGTTGCCCAACTTCACCAGGTTAATAGGAGAAAGCACAGGGAACTGACCTTTAGACATGCCTGGAGGCGTGGGCATTAAGTACTGGAGCAGTTTCCTTATAGAATATTTGGTGCTGGTAGCACTTGTGTGCTGCAACAATTGTTACAAGAAGTCTGGTAAAGTGCTAGACTAATAAGCTAGTAAAAGCGTAGGAGAGGAGAGAACTACCAGATCTAAGGGAGAAATTGAAGAGCAGGCTTTGGCACTACTCAACCTACAAGCAGTCCTGGATACAGCAAATCTGTATGTGGACTAGACTTGTTACAGGAAAGGTGGGAAATGAGCACAAATGTGGGCTTTTAAACCAGAAAGTTGAAAGAGATGGAAAAAAAACCTGCCCAAACTTCCAATAAACTACAATTTCTGGGCCAGAAACCACTGCTCTTGTGGTAGGCTTACCTAGTGCTTACTACTCTCACTGATAAGCTAGAAGGCTTCCCTCCAACACAGGCTTGTGGGGGGAGGGATCAGAAGCTTGCAAACAGTCCTGGATACAGCAAATCTGTATCTGGACTAGACTAGTTAAGGAAAGGCAGGAAACAAGCTTAGGGTTTTTTTTTGTTACAGAAAAGCTAAAACCAAACCAAAAACAATTCGAGTGCAAGCTAGCACACTTGAGTGTGTAACAATATTAAAGCAAATACATTTAAAAAAATACAATTTATTCGCTGTATTCTGAACTGAATTAAATTGTTTTTTTTTCAACTCTGAACAGTTAAAAGGTGCCAAAAATATACTTGTCAGCTGAGAAGCACACACAAGTCAGAACACAAGGAGATTCTAGCAGTTTCTTCTTTTTGTAACATTTATAAAATTCAACCACTTCTCCTGTCTTACCACATCATTAGCTTGTGCTGTAGTATGAATCTATTGGTCAGATGCCCATGGAAGGGCTGTATGACAGGTGATTAAGCTAGTTTCTCAGATGTGTTTGGAAACTTAACTACCACTGTTTTGCATGTGTCAATGTGATCTTCTGTGGAAATTACTTTAACGGTGGCTGAGTGACAGAGGATTGCATTTTTGCTTGTTTGCTGGCTTTCAATGAGTGAGGCTGATTACTTGCAGTTTAAGAGGTTTGTTCATTTATGCCTTACCCAGCATCCCCTTCACATCACTTAGAATGTGCAGCCTTTTTTGCAGAGGTTTGTGTTTGCTAATGATAGTTTGGTTTTCCATGCTATTTTCATTTTGTTTTAATTGTCCTGTGTTATGCTTTAGTTGTGCTGTGCTTTGGGTTCGCAAAGCATTGTTGATTTGAGAGAGTTTTTTCATTGTCAATATTGCAGTTCTGATTCTTTGGTTTTCCTGCAATGCAGAAGCCCACAACTGGCCTGATTTCCAGAGTCTTTAAATTATCCCTAGTTGACAGGTGTCCAAAGATCGATGTTTGGACATGAAGGGTATAAGATGGGTATCTGTTAACACCATCTTCAGTTCTTTGTAGCCGTGCAGTCCAATGTGCTTCTTGTGTGCTCAGTATGCTTACAGTCCGTCGACTGGTTCATTCTTCCAGAAAATCTCTTCAGATAGGTACCCTGTTGAAATTTTTCTACTTATTTAATGTTCAAAAAAGTCAACAAATGTTTGAAATGTGGGAAGCAAATCCCACAAAGGTTTTTCTCTCGTCTGTTCTGCTCGGGGCCTCAGCACAATGTCTCTAAATGTCCTGACTACAAAATTCCATGTGAAAACTCAAAACCTAGGGACCGAGGTACTAACTGGTTGTATGCAGTCCTCTTTAGCTTCCCCAGTGATGTAGCAATCCACTGCTACTACAGGGCCTGTGCAGACTCTGGCTTTGGTCATTACACAAAAAAGGAAAGATAAGGACCTTGACATTCCTAAGAAATCTTTTAACTCTAGGTTATAATTTGACCAAGCCAAGTGAGGCACCTTTGCAACCCCCCTGGTTCAGCAACTCCTAGCCTGAACTCTCTAGTATGATCCTTCTGGAGGCTGCTACAGTCTCTCTGTAAATATCACTAAGGCACCAACTTTGGTCTGGTCTGAGGTCACTCAGCAGTCCTCAGCTTCTGACATTTACACTGTAGGTCTCAAGGGAGCCGCCCGATATTTCTTGACTACTGAAGGTACAACTGCAGTCATGATTGGATGACCTCAACCTTTTAAACAGACACCCAAGTAAAAGTGAAAAAGTTTTTTGTCATCCCTGCCTGTGTCTTCACAGACTAAAGACAAAAAACTGCTAAAAATAGCACACGATTTTTTATGGCCTTTTTAAAATCTAGAGCCCTCTCATGCTCCCATTACTGAGGCCTGTCCTTCTTAAAAGAGCAGGAAATTGGCTTTTCAGGAAGAGGAAGACTCCTGTAACTGAGGATGAGGAGGAATCTACTTAATCTAGCCATGACCTCACAAATTTACTCGTATGACACCCTGTTTTTCACCATCTACCTCTAGGACATTTTCTTTGGGGATACCCTGCATAGAATGAGAGGCTTTCAGATGAGAAAGTAAGCAGTTCTCAACAGGCTCAGACCCACTGTAGGGAACTGCTGCCAAGTTTGCTTTCACCCAGACTGGCTTTTTGTTCTCTGGCCTCTGTTCCTAGGAAACCAGACAGGTTTTAGAGTGCTTGAATTGCACAAGCACCTTTACAGAACCCCAAAGTCTGACCCATCTGTAGTGTGCAGGGAGTCCATAAAAGGTGTCCCTAAGAAACCAACCAAACATCTCTTACCTAATGACAAGGAAAGCAGAGTACTAGACAGATTTGGGAAGAAAGCTTAAACCTGTGCCACCTTGGCATTTGCCAACTTTAATCTGTCTCTCCAAGACAATTGTAGCTAAAACAGATTCTCTTGCAGATAAAAACTTATCTAAAGAAGTCTAGGAAGACAGCCTGCAAAGCTTTACAGATGTCAAGATATGCTAAAATATGGCTATGATGTCGTAGATGTTTCTTGCAGAGCAGCTGCCACAGGATCTGTTGTCCATAGATGTGCATGGCTAAGGATCCAGCCCTTAATTGGATCGGGTAAAGGTTGAATTACTAGATGCCCATTTCACAAGAAATTTCTATTTGGTCCACTAGCTGAACAGGTTTTAAGCTGGATAAATAAGAAAGCTAATTAAAATGGTGAATGACTGACTGTTTAACCTCAGCCTCCCATACCCCTTAGTACCTTCCCCTCCCAGCCACTGGGTAGAAGACTGTCCTCCTTCCTAACCCAATAGAAAACTATCACCAGGGCCAAGTGGTCCTCATAATCCTAGAGAAGGGTACTATATCCAGTTCAAGGAAATAACGTCCTTGAGTATTCCAAAAGAGCAAGAAAGCCTCTTGCCACAGATTTTCAGGGAACTACTTCATGAAGGATCCATCCAGCTCCCTCTTCCAGGACGAGGGAAAATGCTTCTTTTCAAGGGTTTTTATAGCTCCAAGAAAGGAGGGCACCTGGAGATCCACTTTGGACCTCTCAAATCCAAGTTTCTCAACATCCCAAAATTCACCATGTTTTTCCCATTATCTTCCAAGATATCTTTCATGGTTGCACCTTAAAAGATGCTCAACTTCATGTCCCACAACAGACTGTAAAAATTCCTATGGTTTACAGCAACAGATACTCACTTCCATTTCTGTGTTTCACCATTTGGGCTATCTAGTTCCCAGCGTTTTCATAAATTGCCTAGCTCCTCTGACTGAACTCCCAGAGCACTGCAACATACTAATTTACCCCTACTTAAATGATCTTTCCTGAATGAGACAGAGACACTAGACATCATGCTGATCACAGTAGATTGATTTCAGAAATTAGGTTTTACCTTAAATCTTCAAAAATCTCACTCTTCCTCAAAGACCTTTGTTTCTGGGAGCCCTCATATTCAAATTTAGTAAAGCCTTAGGCCTGTCAAAAAGGTAATTTTATCTTGTGGATCTAACAAGTCTGATTATAAAGCAACTCATCACTGCAAGAGAATTCTGATGGATACTGGGGTACATGGTGTGAAGATTGGGGAAAGATGGGCGAAGGCTGCCAGCCCAGTCAAATAGAATTTGATACATAATTCTATCATTTGTATATATACATAAGGCTTGTGTTCTTAAATGAAAGAAAACACTGTAAAATGTGAACTTCAAGATTATTGCAACATTGCCATCTGATGTAAGGAAAGCCAAACATTTCAAATGTTCTTTGAAGTTACAATTATCTAAAAAGTGGTGCCGAAGCGGCTGGCTGAACACATTCTTTCTAGTGTCTTAACTTAAGGAGCAATTGTTAAGAGTATACATGTGAAATGTCTTATTGTTTCCTGAGCAAGTGTTAGCTTGCCCAAATAATGTAGTTTATGGCCTGGGAAATCCAGACTAAGCATCAAAATGATGTAATCTGGGAGGGCCTTAGCAGAGCTGTTTTAGTAAGTTTAAAAACTATTGAGAGGGACTAAAAGCATTTGTCTTGGACCATCAAACCCCAGCAATGCTTATGCTCTTTATGTATGTAAGATTATAGTGCTGTGTTTTCTCTTAAGGATAGCTAAAGATTAGAAAGTTAGATTGTGGTTTTTCTGTGACATCAGACCTGTCCTACTGTATTTAAGTGTGTGTGTGATCTCTGAACTCTTAGATATCTCTGTGGTGTAGTAGTATTGTCTTGTGTTTTTAATTATTTATTATTAAATATTTTTTAAAACCTTTACCTGTGGCTTGTTTGTGTAGAGACAAAGTAAGCTCTAGAGTACATTGCATATTTATAAAGTTCATTGTAAGAAGCCACTCTAAAAAGCCTTAGATTGAATAGTCACATTACCAATTGGATAATATTGCACAGTAATAATTGGACGCCCTTTTAAGGGCCTTTGGGTAGCTGATAAATATTAGCTGGTGGTGGCAGGAATTACTACTGTATAGTCTGGGTAAAGGGGCAACCCAGCCACTGGGGGTGCACAAGCCAGTGCATTTCTTTGTGCCGGTCCCAAGCCCGGATAAATGGTGAGGGTTGCGTCAGGAAGGGCATCTGGCGTAAAACTTCTGCCAAAAATTACTGATGCGGAGAACTTTTCATAATTGCATACCGGATCGGTCGAGGCCCAGGTTAACAACGACCGCCACCAGTACTGTTAGCCAACAGGGTGCTGGCAGAAATTGGGCTACTGTTGGCCGAAGGAGAAGAGGAGGGCGAAGGCATGCCCGAAGGCAGGAAGATAGGAGGAAGGTTAGGAGTGTAGCAGTGAGGGTAGGAACTTTGAATGTTGGCAGTATGACTGACTGGTATAGGAAGAGAGCTAGTTGATATGATGGAGAGAAGGAAGGTTGATATATTGTGTGTGCAAGAGACCAGATGGAAGGGAAGTAAGGCCAGGTGTTTAGGAAACGGGTTCAAATTGTTTTATCATGGTGTGGATGGCAGGAGAAATGGGGCAGGGGTTATACTAAAGGAACAATATGCCAAGAGTGTTTTAGACGTGAAGAGAGTCTGTCCGAGTGATGTTTATGAAGCTCGAAATTGATGGTGTAATGATGAATGTTGCTAGTGCATATGCTCCACAAGTTGGGTGTGCGATGGATGAGAAAGAGAAATTTTGGAGTCAGTTGGATAAAGTTGTGGTGAGTGTACCCAAGGGTGAGAGACTAGTGATTGGAGCGGACTTTAATGGGCATGTTGGTGAAGTAAACAGAGGGGATGAGGAAGTGATGGGTAGGTATGGTGTTAAGAGGAATGCAGAAGGTCAGATGATTGCGGATTTTGCGAAAAGGATGGACATGGCTGTGGTGAATATTTATTTTAAGAAGAGGGTGGAGCATAGGGTGATGTACAAGAGTGGAGGAAGATGCTCACAGGTTGATTATATATTATGTAGGAGGGCCAGTCTGAAGGAGATTGGAGACTGTAAAGTGGTGGCAGGGGAAAGTGTAGTTAAGCAGCATAGAATGGTGGTATGTAGAATGACATTGGTGATCAAGAAGAGGAGGAGGAGTGTGAAAGCTGTGCCAAGGATTAAATGGTGGAAGTTAAAAAAGGGTGATTGTGAAGTGGAGTTTAGGGAAGAGTTAAGACGGGCACTGGGAGGCAGTGGAGAGTTACCGAATAGCTGGGTAACTACAGCAGAACTAGTAAGGGTGACTGCTAGAAAGGTGCTTGGTGTGACATCTGGACAGAGGAAAGAGGACAAGGAGACCTGGTGGTGGAATGAGGAAGTACAGGAGAGTATACAGAGGAAGAGGCTGGCGAAGAAGTGGGATTGTCAGAGATGAAGAAAGTAGACATGAGTATAAGGAGATAAGGCGCATGGCAAAGAGAGAGGTGGCAAAAGCTAAGGATAGGGCATATGGAGAGTTGTACGAGAGATTGGACACTAAAGAGGGAGAAAAGGACCTGTACCGATTAGCAAGACAGAGGGACAGAGCTGGGAAAGATGTGCAGTATGTAAGGGTGATAAAGGATAGTGAGGGAAAGGTACTCACAAGAGAGGAGAGTGTGTTGAGTAGATGGAAAGAGAATTTTGAGAGGCTGATGAATGAAGAGAAAGAGAGAGAGAAGGTTGGATGATGTGGGGATAGTGAATCAGGAAGTGAAACAGATTAGCAAGGAGGAAGTTAGGACAGCTATGAAGAGGATGAAGAATGGAAAGGCTGTTGGCCCAGATGACATACCAATGGAAGCATGGAGGTGCTTAGGAGAAATGGCAGTGGAATTTCTAACTAGATTGTTTAATGAAATTTTGGAAAGTCAGAGGATGCCTGAGGAGTGGAGAAAGTGTTTTGGTACCCATCTTTAAGAATAAGGGTGATGTGCAGAGCTGCAGTAACTACAGAGGGATAAAACTGATTAGTCACAGCTTGAAGTTATGGGAAAGAGTAGTGGAAGCAAGGTTAAGAAGGGAGGTGATGATTAGTGATCAGCAGTATGGTTTCATGCCAGGAAAGAGCACTACAGATGCAATGTTTGCTCTGAGAGTGGTGTTGGAGAAATAGAGAAGGTCAGAAGGAGTTGCATTGTGTCTTTGTAGACTTGGAGAAGGCATATGACAGGGTGCCTAGAGAAGAGTTGTGGTATTGTATGAGGAAGTCGGGAGTGGCAGAGAAGTACGTAAGAGTGGTATAGGATATGTACGAGGGTAGTGTGACAGTGGTGAGGACTGCAGCGGGAGTGACAGATCCGTTTAAGGTGGAGGTGGGATTACATCAAAGATCAGCTCTGAGTCCTTTCTTATTTGCAGTGGTGATGGACAGGTTGACAGATGAGATCAGACAGGAGGCCCCGTGGACTATGATGTTTGCAGATGACATTGTGATCTGTAGTGAGAGTAGGAATCAGGTTGAGGAAACTCTGGAGAGGTGGAGATATGCTCTAGAGAGCAGAGGAATGAGGGTCAGCAGGGCTAAGACAGAATATGTGTGTAAATGAGAGGGAGGGTAGAGGAATGGTGAGGATGCAGGGAGTAGAGTTGGTAAAGGTGGACGAGTTTAAGTACTTGGGATCAACAGTTCACAGTAATGGTGAATGTGGAAGAGAGGTGAAGAAGAGAGTACAGGCAGGGTGGAATGGGTGGAGAAGAGTGTCAGGAGTGATTTGTGACAGACGGGTATCAGTAAGAGTGAAAGGGAAGGTCTACAAGAGTGTAGTGAGACCAGCTATGTTATATGGGTTGGAGACAGTGGCATTGACAAAAAGGCAGGAGGCAGAGCTGAAGATGTTAAGATTTGCAATCGGTGTGACTAGGATGGATAGGATTAGGAATCAGTATATTAGAGGGTCAGCTCATGTTGGACAGTTTGGAGACAAAGCAAGAGAGACGAGATTGCGTTGGTTTGGACATGTGCTGAGGAGGGATGATGGGTATATTGGGAAAAAGATGCTAAGGATGGAGCTGCCAGGTAAGAGGAATAGAGGAAGGCCTAAGATAAGGTTTATGGACGTGGTGAGAGCGGACATGCAGGCGGTTGGTGTGACAGAGCAAGATGCAGAAGATAGGAAGAAATGGAAAGAGATGATCCTCTGTGGCGACCCCTAACGGGAAAAGCCGAAAGAGAATGATGATGATGAGTCTGGGTAAAGGGGCACAGCTAGATAATTTGTCAGCCTTTCCCAGGAGTGTCTGTGAAGTTGTATAAATACTTATCTGTGTGTTTGGTGGGTCAGCTACCTGGGCAGGGACACGAATCACTGGTGGGACAGAGAGGGTACTGGAGGTTAGGTTGCCAGCTAAGCTGAGATCTGGACCCTATAGCTGTGCCAGTGGGGATTGCGGACCTGAAGATCAAGGGAGCAACAAGCCCCAGACTGATCTGTGTTCACTTAAGGGAAATTGTACTTTGTGTGTATTTGTTATCCTTTCCTCTTCTGTGAGACAACCTCCCTGGTGTTAGTGGTGAGGATTGAAGCTCCTTGATTGCTGGGCCAGGGCACGGTCATCACACATGGCATTGTGCATTCTTATGATCCCACTTGCAGAGATGCACGAGGAAACTTCAGTGGTTCCTGAAAATTGCTTGGAAACTGCATCCCCAGTCCTTGAAAACCCTATTGCCTCTTTCCATGTTTGAAAAAGGAATTCCTATGGTGGAAGAAAACCACAGAAAGGAACCCTCAGGTGAATTTCTCTTTACCAGAAGCAGACAAGACCATCACTGAAAGTGTAAGTACTTGGTCTCCTCAGCCGAGAGAATTTCATATAAATCCAAAAGGAACTACTAGTAGTCTACTTGGCCACAAAAACCTTTCAACAAAAGCCTAGGGATCCTGCAAATCTGGACAGACCACAGTGATATGGTATATCAACATGGGAGAGGGACCTCTTGTCCTACTCACTGTGCAGTCTTTCTGGAAAAATTTGTATGCTTGCTCAAGAAATAGAAGTGATTCTCATAGCTTCTTATTTTCCAGGTCAGAACAGTACCCTGACAAATCCTTAAAGCAGGGACCTTCTAGACACCAGTGAGTGGATGCTGAAGAAAGAGGTCTTCCTGGACCGAACATTATAGTGTGGGATCCCTTAAGTAGGCCTTCTCACATTTCATCTGCTCTAGGACTCTATAAACAGGAGTTTGGATTATAGATGTATTTTCCTTCACATGGTTAAACTGGTTCCTGTGTGCATCTTCTGCCCTTACTCCTGATCAACAGGGTACTGGCAAAAATCTAGACACAAAGATCTAGTATTATCCTGGTGGCCACCTCCTGGCCAAGACAACACTGGGTCTTACTCCACCTGATACTTGAGGGGGAGATTCCTAACTCTACTGCAGAAAGTAGATTATCTCAGCCAAGCTAAGGATCCGTCTTCCACCCCCACCTAGCCACCCTCAGGTTAACAGCTTGTTGGATTGAGTTTTGATACCAAGGAATGCATCCTGTCCAAAGGACTATGAAGCCCAATACTAGGAAATCATGCCTGGCAAAATGGAAAAGAATTTCCACATGGTGTCAAGGCAAAATCACTAACTGTTAGACATTCAGTCTTGCTGTTCCTGTTCACCGTCTTTAGACAAAGACTTTCCTATTCTGGCATTAAGGTACATGCATCAGCCATGTCTGGTTGCATGCACAGTGCCCCACCTATTTTGTCACACTGCCACATGAAACCTTTTCTGAAAGGAGTGATTCACTTGAAACTACCCAGAAGGAACTGTATTCTGGCATGGGAACTAAAAATTGTTAGACAAAGTAACTTTTCACAGTCTTCCACAGTGATAGGGGGCACCCTTAGAACAAACCCATCTTTTATGCCCAAGGGTGGTATCAGAACTTTAAACCAGGGAATCCACTTACCAGGCTTAAATTCACAGAACAAGACAAGCAATTTGTCCACTCCCTGGGTGTACTCAGGCGAGACTGGGTACTATTTAGGTAGGGCAAAAAAGAAATTATAGAGCCTGTTTGTAAACAAACCATTTCAAAATGGATAGCTAACTGCATCAATTGTTACTCACGCCATGGAAAAGCTGTACTTGGGTATATTAAAGCCCATTCCACCAGGACTAGGGCAACTACTACTGCTTTCCTCAACTGAGTCTCAACCCAAGTCATCCTAGACGCATCCGTGTGTGACTCTGTGCACATGTTTACAAAACACTATAACCTAGACAATGTCTCCAGGACTGGAGCAGGTTTTGCTGCTGCCATCCTGCAAGATCTGGTTTCCTAAGGTCATACAGATGACCCACCACCGAAGTTTAAGCTTTGGGAGTACTCCCAAGAATCAGTACTGCAGTATTGACTTATGAATAACATAGTGTAGTTGTGTCCCACTTAGCATAATTGTAGATATTTGAGTAGATCATTGTTGCAGTACATACGCCCAGTCTGCAACCCCTCTATCTGATGACCACTTATTTCCCCCTTACTGGGTGAAAGTGGTAGAAGAGTTATTTCTTGCAGATAGTCCTCTTCTCTCCATCATTCCCTCTCTGCCTCCTATGTTTTCCCCCTCCTTACTTTATTTCAGGCAACTGGGGAGATTGTGCTGTCCTTCAATTTCAAACTGCTCATTCACTGCTTAGAAAGACCTGAAGATGGCACCAAGTGATATTGTACCCGTACGTCTAGACATCAGTCTTTTGGATATCCGTTGGCTAGTATGATGTCAAGAGTCTGGAAATCGGGCCACACATGGGTTTCTGCATGATAGGAAGACCTAAGAATCAGTACTGCAGCACTGATATACTCCAACATCTACAATTAGGGTAAGTGGGACAACTGTACTTTCTTAAATTCTGACAAAAGAAGTCAGAGTATCTTAATTGCCAACAGTTGAAAAGGGCAAAGTATGGATGTTGCTTTAGCATGCTATGGCTGTCCAGCATTGCTGGCAATGTACATTATACTGAACCTTTTTTCGGCATGCAGAAGTGGCAGGTTAGGAACCGTGCTATGTTTCTACCTTTAGATGCATGTCATACTTTGTGACTAATGTTGGTAGAGTTTCATTTATGTAATATTTCCTGCTGTCCAAGAATGCGTCCTGAATGGTAAGGTTTCACCCCATGCTCGAAGTGCTCCTCTAGAGCTCAGGTCCGCAATGTGAAACATTTGTTGGCATGTGACTGGCGTTGTGACTTGGATACTTTAGAGTATGACCAGAATTTATAGTGCGTTTAAAAACACAACACTTGAATTGGGATGCATGGCGATGCTTAATTTATGTTCTTATCAGGAAAGCTATGCCCATGAAAAATATTTAACTTGCTAAAGGAATTGAAGCAAATGCTTCCTGACGTTTTGGGTGTTGCCCCCCTAATCCAGGGCATCACAAATGGATCTTTTACAGGATGAGTGTAATGGCTACTGCTAAAGTCCAATTAATTTTTATGTGAAATGGGGAATCGTATACTTAAGGATACACTGTTTGCATAATATGATAATTTTTAGAAAACCAGTGATTGTTTCATTATACTGGAGTGGATGTGGCAGTTAGCTAGATGCATCTAATTTGTTACACATTCAAGGAGGTGGTGGTATCTTTTCTCTTGTGTTTTGTCCACTGGGGTCCTGTCTTCAAAGTTTTACTTTTTTAATATCTTTTGTTACTGGCACTAGAGCCATCCAGGTGCCTCAGATAGTGATCATTTATAGTGGATTGTGAAGTGCAATTTTTGCCAGTCTAAGCTTGCTAAAGAGGCCAATTTTCCTGTGACGTCTATGCAGCTATGGTCCTGCACTGTAAATAAGACACTTTTTTTGTCTTTTGAAAGTTAATTATTGTAACACCTTTGAGTTTAACTTTTTTTCCCTTTTCTCAACCAGAATTCTAATGTCCGGCTTACCAGTTTGAGACGAAGATCATGGACTGACATTACTGATTTCCCACAAAAAGGTTTAACCACTGAAGTCCGTGCCAAAGGATTCTTGCGCAAACCGACACAGGTTTGGCTACCACTGAAGGATACACAGGAGAATGTACAAAAGGTGAAATAGTTTTAAAGCAGCCCTGATCCACTTGTGCTTATTGACTTTTTGAAGTGCATTTAAATGCTCAAAAATAGGAAATGTAGAAAGTGTAAATGGTATTAAATGTAGGGGATTATGATCGGGTTACTGACCATAATAGGTTTGTGTTTGAAAAGTGGATTAAGTGAGTCAGTGCAAATAGCTTTAACAACTTTAAAAGCAGTAACACAAAACACTGCTAGTCATATGGGGCTAGAAGTGAAGTGTTGCTATAATCAGTCCACAACTTTAAAGGAAATGTGCTAGATACATGGCTGTTACACACTTGTTAAATATTACAGCTTTCAGTTCTAAGCCACAAAGTTTCCAACATAGTTGGGCAAGGTTTGCTTTTTGTATGGCTATGCAAGGCTTGATGATGACATTGAAGTCTGCATGGGGACCTTGCCATAATGAGATTTTAATTTTGAAACAGGAGCATTACAAACCAATTGTTCAGCTAAATCTGAAGAACTCTGGAGATGCAGTAAAATGTTAGGCTTTGGCATTTCATCTTGTATTCTTCATAGTGTTGGAGTTTTGGTCTTGTGTATTTCTATAAACGATGCAGAATATGCTACCCACAAGAGCTACTCTTGCTTAGTCTTTGGCTGTGCAGTGATTATACCTAAAATGTGTGGCCAACTGCATTTCACAAAAAAAGATTTAGTGTCGAGTGTGACATGCTTGGGATCACATTCATTATTTCTAACTCTGCTCTTACTACTTTCCTTGGAAAAATGGATTTCTGTCTGCAGGTGAGGGGGAGCTTGCTCCTCATGTGGAGGAGTCCTAGCATTTTGGGGGTTTTATTCCTGAGTAATGGGAATTGAGAGACTGACCCTGCAGATGTGTGTAGTGATGAGTCCTGCAGGCATGTTTTTGGACTGGTGATAAAAGGGGGGAACAATCATTGGAGAAAGATCTCTGCTTGCTTAGTCTGTATCCCTATCTTCATCTGTGACCATGAGCTTTGTGTAGTGACTGAAAGGATGTGATGACGGATGCAAGTGACAGAAATGAAGTTCCTTCTCAGGGTAGCTGGGCTCACACTTCATAACAGATTGAGGAGTTTATCTGAGTATGGCCCTCCATCTATTGGATGTACACAGCCAACTCTGGTATTCAAAACAAGTGCATGAGTTAAGGAAGACAGGCTTTTTGTTCCTTTGCTACGAGGAGGGGGAGGACTCATGGTTACCAAGAATACACTTCTAAGGGAATTTATTACTGCATATTTTTCCTTTGTTAGCAAAGTTGATTTCCTAGTGCCTGTTACAACAGTGTCTACACTGCAGACTGTAGTGCCATGGCCGCTTGGTCTTCGATACATAACTTTCAGTATTTTTAGCTTGATCACAGCCTGGGGAATAAAGCATCTTTTGGACAAATATTTCAGGACTCTGTGCTCTTTGTATGGTCCTTTAACTCCTTCCACCTTGAAAGTAATTGGTTTCATTTAAGCTAGAGATCCACCAAGGAAGGGTTTTCTTGTTGGTCATTTGGTATATTAATATATCATAAGCGTGCAGCAACTCTGTTTAAGTTAAAACTCCTAGTGGCTAACCTCTCTTTCCCAAAGTTGTGATCAAAAGTAATGTGCTAGATCTTCAGATCAAGAAATAGTTGAAACGCTTGCCCACCTGATAGTGTGGAAATGCATATGTGAAAACTGTCCTGTGTAATAGGTGGGAGTAATAGCAGTCTATCATAATGGCTAATCTGTTCATATCATGTAATGTAAATGGCCTTTAAGGGATAGACAGAGTATTGAATTATATTAAGAAATATAGGATGCAAATAGCAATGCTGCAGGTGATGCATTTGGATAGAAACGAGCATATGATTTTGGCAAATGTGATTGGGATGGATGTTCAGCAGAATGCCTGGAGCAAAGGAAATGAGTAATACTGATTGCTAAAGGAGCTGCAATAGTAATAGAAGAGGGGAAAAAAGACAATAAAAGTTAAGTAGCTATTGGTAAAGATGGATTATCGTGTTTATATTCCACCAAAAACTGCTGTTATTGAGCTTACATTTTGGTAGAAAGTCACTTTCAGCAGGGAATGTTTATGGATGGGGACTGGAACTTGATTTGCAATAGTGAGGATGTATCTGGGAGTCCTAGAAGGGAAAATAAGAGTGTAGAAAGAAATATATATTTCATGTGGAATATAAATTTAATAGAAATTTTGACAGAATATTTCCAAGGTACAATAACTGGACTAGACTGAAAAAATTTCATAGCACATGTATTTAAAGGAAAGCTTTGACACAACCGATGACTCTCAGATTGTGCTAAGCTAAATATGCAGGGTAAGGAAGTAGAAATGAGACACTGGCACTTTGACACTTTCCTACTTCTCTGAGAGGAATGGGTAGTGTAAGTTTGAGAATTATTAGGAAAGACAGGAATTTCTTCAGAGGGGGTAACCGCAGAGTAATATAAAATGAAAATGGATTTTAAAAGTAGGGTAGACCTAAATGAGAAAGATGGGACATGGGGGAAAAAGTATTTAGAGGGAATGACAAATGTTAGTGTTGCAGAATAAGGGAGATCTGATAGAACAAGAACAGGAGCTAAAATTAAAATAAGTCAATATTTGGATATGTATACGTTTAGAAAGGCACTGTTAAGCAGCTATTTTCAACAACTCCAGCTTACCAAAACTTTTAGCACTTGGCAACAGAAAGAAAGTTGAGCCAAATTTAGGAAGCCTATGGCAAGAACATTTAAACTAGAGATCATGTAGAGGTATTAAAAATATTTTGGAAATGTTATAACTGTATAAAGCAGAGGAATGTTGAAACCAAAGGCACAAATGAAAATATTTATGGAAGACGTGATTGTGACATTGTTAGATGAAGATGAGGCTTGACAATTAATAGCTAAGATCGGAAGAGATGAAAGTGTTGATTATACAGCTAACATGAACAGACTGTATTCCTGTAGAGGTTTGGAAACTATAAAGGGAAAAAGTGATAAAGATCTGGAAGGTTTTGTTTAACAATATTTTAAGTGAGCACCGACATCTTTGAAGAAACACTGTGCTTGGGTGTATTACCTAAAAATGGTAAAGACCCTTCAGATAAGTTTTAAGCCTAATTATAAAGGTTTGTCTATACTGGCTAAGACAATGACAAAGATGTTGCCAAAGTGGGTAGATATTGATCAGTGTGATTTTGATAATGGTAATACGTTCATTTGATCGGTCTGTGGATGGCCTACCGGTGAATGTTCGAAAGCAGTACAGCAAATTCTGGAACTGACTTCGGCAACCCGAAAATAACTTTTGTCAACCAAAAAAAGTTAGCGACTGAGAAAACTGAAAGTAGCCACAAAAACAGATGGATGTTAGCGCTTTCTTTCACTTTATTCTTATCGTGAACTTCCTCAGAAAACCAGGACGCCTCCCAAACA
Organism: Protopterus annectens; assembly: GCF_019279795.1. Lineage (NCBI taxonomy): Eukaryota > Metazoa > Chordata > Ceratodontiformes > Protopteridae > Protopterus > Protopterus annectens. Next base: position 567,105,023 of record NC_056749.1, read on the forward strand.
TCCTGGTTTTAAACCCGTTAAACAGGAAATGATGTTATAATATTAAATATCTGTCACAATAATGAAATGTACATTTTATATGTTTTTTAAAAATGTACTTTTATATATGGGGGGAAAAATGCTTTGGCTGAGTAAACTAAGCCTAAAACTGAAAAGTAAGGGCTATCACACCTGTCATACTATTTAGCCTTGTGTTTGACCTGTGGAAAATATTACGTCGGGAAAACCGAACGTAAGTTAAAACAGCGGGTCTATGAACATATAAGAGATATAAACAAAAGAAATGTTAACGCCCTTTTTAGGCACACTGAGGTATGTATAAAAGCCAACATTAAGTTTTGGGTTCTTGAAGAGGTTACAAGTGACAGGGGAGGTGATTGGGAATCCCTACTTGAGTACAGAGAAATGATTTGGCAACTCAGGCTAGATGCCTGTGGTTCCAATGGGATGAACGATCACCTCTCCATAAAACCTGCCTTAAAACTATTATCCAATAACCCTAAATTGAGTTAAATAGTTTTGAGTGGGTATATTGGATCTGGAAGGAGGATGTTTTTGATAAAATAGACAAAATAAATTAATGAAATAATAAGATACTATTCTCATATGTTTATATACAGTATACATAAAATACACCTATATATATATATTTATATATAGATAGTGGTTGTTTTCTGTATTTTTGATGACATCTGGAGCACTTTTTATGTAATTTATGTATTCAACCTACTTTAGTTATTTATTGTGGTATTTTTTTACAACATTTAAGACCATACATGTATTATAATAAAATGTTTTTTAGGGTTATACATATATTTAAATTTAAAATGTTTTTAATATATTTTTAGATTAGTTTTTTAATATTTGGCACTTAGAAAATGCTCGTATTTTGTATTAGGTTGTGGATTTTTTGATTCAGCATTATGTATTGATTTGATAGGATAACAATCTGGTTGTTATTCAATTAATTAATCAGCTGGTATTGTATTTAAGGTCAGTTAACATAGGATACAATGGATTCTGATGAAGTCTTGATGAGATAGATGAAAGCGCGCTCAATCCCAATTGTGTTTGCCATGCTGTTTTTGGTGTTCTATTAAATCTACAGTTTTTTATACTGCGAGTGGTTCACATAATTTTGTGCTACGATACTTAATGTTCACTGGTGTCTGACGTGTTACTGGAGGATACCCTTTATGGTTAAAGCAAGCGGAGGTGTTTTTGTTTCAGTTTATTCTTTCTGGCGTGGAGGAGTGGTTGATTTGGTTTTTTTTGAAAGTGTTAGGATTCTTTGGCTTGGGTTTCAGGATAACATCCAAAAGTCTGTTTTGACTTTTCACATGATTGTTTTCTTGGAATGTCTTTGTTAAAGGAGTTTTCACAGGAAAAAAGTAGATCTCTATATGTATTGCTGAGGTTTTCCACTCAAACTAAGGCCTCATCAAGGAAATTTCTAATGATGTAAGGATATTCATGTTTCACTGTTGCAGCCCTGAAAGCCCTCAGTCGGCCCAACTACTAGAGAAAAATCCTTCCAGCTAACAGGTTGGCGGGTACTAAGACCGACATCCATACGCTCAGGTATAAAGGTAGCCAGCCTATGTCAAAAGCAGTCTTTTCTTGCCGTGGAAGACCTGAAGCACAGAAGCAGCATTCAAGTGCATTTGCCTGCTCATGTCAGAGAGAAGTGTCGACAGACAGGTAAGAACTTTGGGGAACTTTTCCTTTCTTTGCACATGTCAGATGGTCAATAATTCACTTTTGTGGCAAGCAGATCCCACACAGCCTTTCACTTTGTGTTCCTTGCCTAGGCCCTGATCATGACTTTGCTGTCACTTTTGTGCGTGTTTTAATACTAGAACTATCAGGCATAGAGCTGATTTTCTTGCAAAGTTTCTTGGCCAACAATCTGTTCAATTATCATTTATGGCATCCATTAGTTGTACCAAATTTGATTAGCCTAAGTGTATAAAAAGATAAGCTCAGGCCTTCAGACAACCATCCATCTAATCCTGACTCCCTTCCAGGCTTGTGATTCTTGAACAAGTTGAGGCCTAGGAGCCCCCTTCACTTCTAGAACCAATGACTGGTCTCTGTCAGGACCCTTTTGGAGTCTGACACACCATCTCTCCCATCCATTTCCACACAAGCCTTCGACAATAGTTCATCTGTTGGGCTCAGGACTGCTCAGTAGGCCTTGGCTTCTGAAGAGCATGCACCGCCTGGAGACTTGACAAGGCCTCTGCCCACTACAGCTCTGTTGCATTTTCACCATCCTTGAGAGATGGGCATGAGGGTGCTGGACACTCCTAGGCATAAAGACCTTTGTCACTCCCAGGAGGCCTTTGGTCCCTAGGTCTGCAGGGCTCAGCATCACAGGGTTCCCAGCAAGACCTTATCAGACTGGCAGAAGATCTTTCTCAAGTCTAGACAAACTGTTGCCACTGGTGAAAAGAAAAAAGATGAACCTTCTGAAATTTATCAGGATACCCCCATGTCCGGGGAAGACTCTGACTTTGAAGTCTTTGGATCTGAAGAAAGTCCCTCATTCACTTCCTATGAGGACTTTGCCTCTGAAGAGATCCTCCCTTTTGCCTCCCCACCAGAGGATCTCATCTTTGAGGAGATCCTCCATGCCATGAGACAATATTTCAAACGGCAGACTCAGGATTACCCACAGGCTAAGAGGGAGGATTGGGGAGCTCCTGGACTTAGCATAACATAAGCCTTTAGCTATCCCTCCAGTTTTGGAAGTGGTGGATGATTTCCAGGAATCTTCTGTTAAGCCTGACTCACTCACCACCCGCCTCTCAAATGCCAGACAGGTTTGACCATGTTCAAGAATCCCAGAAATTTCTCTAAGAACCCCTCTGCTGACCCTGAAGTGCTCTCCCAGAACCCAAGGGAGCCAGTTCTTCCAGAAATCCTATTCCTACAGATAGAGACCAGGGCCCTTGACAGGTTTGGAAAGGTCTATACATCTGTGACACTGAGGGCCCTCAACTGCCATTTACATATGATTAAGTACCAGGCTACCCTTAACCAACTTAAACAGAAGGTGTCTACCCTGGAGGACAAAAACCTTTCCAAGGTTTTGTCAGAACTCAGTCATGCTAGTGCACATGTAGCTAAGCATTCTCTACACTGGATATGGTGCCATGGAAGCATCTTGCAGAGCTGCCTGCTACTGAGTTGGTGATTAGTGCTTTACTCAGAACAAGCCCTTCCAGACCATGTTAAATCTAATCTGTTAGATGCCTCCTTTGACAAGAATGTTCTTTTTGGCCCAAAAGCAAAGGAAGTGCTGAAAAAGATGCAAGACAAAGCCAAGTCTTGGCAAATGGTGAAAGACTTTCTCCATGTGCAGCCTCCCAGGTTTAGTAGAAATTACCCCTGCTAAACACTGGTCCTTTCCTCTTTGCCTAGAAGTAGCCAGGGGAAACCTCAAAGGGAAAGACCATGTAGACAGAATGCAGCTCCCCCAAAAAGCTAGATAATAGACCTCAGAAACCATAAAACAAGGGAGTTCTAGACCCCAAGTGACTCACAATGACTCCGCTGTCGCACCCTCAACCCAAACCCAGGAGGAAGGTTGTCTCTTCTATCATACCTGCGCCCTAATATCAGACAAGTGGATTCTAGACATTATTGCAAATTACTACAAGCTCATTTTCAAAATGCAATTAAAACCTTCAGGTTTTCCAGATGTCCTAAATGAAATGGCAGAAGCCCTTGTTCATATTCAAAATCTGAGCGCAAGGAGCAGTAGAGCCAGTCCCCCCTCTTCAGCAAGGAATCTGATTCTATTCCAGACTATTCCTGGTTCCCAGGAAAGAAGGCTCTTGGCGCCCTATCCTGGACCTGTCAAAACTCAACCGGTTTCTCTTGGTTCCCAAATTCAAAATGTTAACTCTTCAAAAGCTCCTTCCCATGCTGTCCCTGCAGGCCTTCATGATCTCGCTAGACCTAAAGGATGCCTACCTTCACATTCCTATACAAGAATCCCAAAAGGCATTCCTTCACTTCAGGGCAGGATCCAGTCATTATCTATTTTCTGCTCTGCCCTTTGGCTTATCTACTGTACCAAGAGTGTTCACAATATGCCTGGCTCCAATAATAGCTTTCCCTACCTGGATGACTCCCTTTATACAGTCAAAAGATCCTTCCAAACTACTCTAGGATCTCAAATTCATCCAGAACCTCTTATCTTCTCTGGGGGTTCACATTGAACCCCCACAAGTCCATCACTTCACCAGCCCAAAGGATTGTTTTCCTGGGGGCCTTCCACGACACCACTCTGAGTGCTTTCTCCCCCCAGAAAAAGTGCATTTCCTGACAGATTACTTCCAAAGGATCCAAATGAAGGATTGGATTTCAGCAAGGGAGTTCTTAAGAGCCCGTGGCTTTATGCATCCTTATGGTTCCCCTCGCAAAACTGCACATGAGGAAGCTGCAGTGGTATCAGGAACATATGGTGCCAGAACTCCAAACCACTAAAGATAGCTTCCCCTCCTTCCTTGCCTCAAACTGGAGTTTGCATGGTGGGCACAGACTTGTGCCCTCAACCCAGATCTCCCCTTCATATTCAGTCTTTAGAGACAGACCCTTACAACAGATACCTTAGAGACAGCCTGGGGGGGGGGGTCACTTCCACAACCTAGGGCATGTGGGAAATCAACTTCAGAAACGGGCACCTGAATGGGAAAACTCGTGGCTCTACAAAAAGGCCCAATAGTCTCCAAAGAAAAATGGACTTCAGGTGTCTTGCTAGTAAAGACAGACAACACCACAGTAAATGTGGTACATCAACAGACAAGAAGGAATACCTTCCTACCCCCTGTGCCATCTAGCAATGCAAATCTGGGAAATAGCACACACTTTGGGACTGCATCTCATGGCGCAGTACCTACCAGGAGTTCAGAATGTTCTTGCAGACTGCCTCAGCAGGAATCTTATGGACCCTCATGAGTGGCACTTGCACTCAGAGATTTTCTAGACCATAATCCACTCCTGGTGGGGGGGGGGGGGTTCAAATGGATACTTTTGCATCCTTGCAGAACATGCAATTGCCAAACTTGTGCACTAGGATCAAACAGGAGACTGCCTGGAAAACAGATCCCATGGACCCATCTATCCATTTATGGATCCCGCCATGCTCCTAATTTCTTGAGTACTGTTCAAGATAAGGGAGGAAGGCCCACAAGCAATATTGATAGCCCTAGACTGGCTCAAACAGCATTTGTACCCTCTCCTCCTCCAGCTCTCCAGCCAGGAACAGTGGATTCTGTCAGAGGGTGGACCTCCTCACTCAAAGCAAGGGAAGGGTGGTTCATCCCAACCTGCAGAACCTCTGCTTGGCATCATGGATGATCCCACAATAGCCTACACAGTTGCCACCCTAAGTAAACAGGTGCTAGACATCCTCAGGGAGCCAAAGACCTAGCATTAGGAAGTCTTACAAAGCCAAATGGAAAAGGTGCTCTATTGGGTGCAAAGACCACCACCTTAGAACCAAAGTCAGTTCACATTTCCAGCATTTTGGAATACATGACTTCACTGCAAAATCATTGACTTTCCTATTCAATTAAAATCCGTACTTGTGCCATTTCTGCTTGTGTGCTTACATGCACTCGTAGCTTTTTTCCACCCACTCTGACAATTTCTCAGGGGGGGGGGGGGTCATACACATCAGGCCTCCCAGAAGTATTTCTCTGCTTCCATGGGACCAGAACTTTGTTTTAGAAAATTGACTTTACCTCCCTTTGAACCAGCAGCATCTGCTGACTGCGAGACTGCAAGGTAGCCTACTTCAGATTGCAATATATTCACATTTTTCCTTATTTAGACAACTTGCTTGTTTTCTGCAGTCTTTTTTTGAAAGTGTTAGGATTCTTTGGCTTGGGTTTCAGGATAACATCCAAAAGTCTGTTGTGACTTTTCACATGATTGTTTTCTTGGAATGTCTTTGTTAAAGGAGTTTTCACAGGAAAAAAGTAGATCTCTATATGTATTGCTGAGGTTTTCCACTCAAACTAAGGCCTCATCAAGGGAATTTCTAATGATGTAAGGATATTCATGTTTCACTGTTGCAGCCCTGAAAGCCCTCAGTCGGCCCAACTACTAGAGAAAAATCCTTCCAGCTAACAGGTTGGCGGGTACTAAGACCAACATCCATATGCTCAGGTATAAAGGTAGCCAGCCTATGTCAAAAGCAGTCTTTTCTTGCCGTGGAAGACCTGAAGCACAGAAGCAGCATTCAAGTGCATTTGCCTGCTCATGTCAGAGAGAAGTGTCGACAGACAGGTAAGAACTTGGGGGAACTTTTCCTTTCTTTGCACATGTCAGATGGTCAATAATTCACTTTTGTGGCAAGCAGATCCCACACAGCCTTTGACTTTGTGTTCCTTGCCTAGGCCCTGATCATGACTTTGCTGTCACTTTTGTGCGTGTTTTAATACTAGAACTATCAGGCATAGAGCTGATTTTCTTGCAAAGTTTCTTGGCCAACAATCTGTTCAATTATCATTTATGGCATCCATTAGTTGTACCAAATTTGATTAGCCTAAGTGTATAAAAAGATAAGCTCAGGCCTTCAGACAACCATCCATCTAATCCTGACTCCCTTCCAGGCTTGTGATTCTTGAACAAGTTGAGGCGCCTAGGGAGCCCCCTTCACTTCTAGAACCAATGACTCTGGTCTCTGTCAGGACCCTTTTGGAGTCTGACACACCATCTCTCCCATCCATTTCCACACAAGCCTTCGACAATAGTTCATCTGTTGGGCTCAGGACTGCTCAGTAGACCTTGGCTTCTGAAGAGCATGCACCGCCTGGAGACTTGACAAGGCCTCTGCCCACTACAGCTCTGTTGCATTTTCACCATCCTTGAGAGATGGGCATGAGGGTGCTGGACACTCCTAGGCATAAAGACCTTTGTCACTCCCAGGAGGCCTTTGGTCCCTAGGTCTGCAGGGCTCAGCAACACAGGGTTCCCAGCAAGACCTGATCAGACTGGCAGAAGATCTTTCTCAAGTCTAGACAAACTGTTGCCACTGGTGAAAAGAAAAAAGATGAACCTTCTGAAATTTATCAGGATACCCCCATGTCCGGGGAAGACTCTGACTTTGAAGTCTTTGGATCTGAAGAAAGTCCTTCATTCACTTCCTATGAGGACCCTGCCTCTGAAGAGATCCTCCCTTTTGCCTCCCCACCAGAGGATTTCATCTTTGAGGAGATCCTCCATGCCATGAGACAATATTTCAAATGGCAGACTCAGGATTACCCACAGGCTGAGGGAGGATTGGGGAGCTCCTGGACTTAGCATAACATAAGCCTTTAGCTATCCCTCCAGTTTTGGAAGTGGTGGATGATTTCCAGGAATCTTCTGTTAAGCCTGACTCACTCACCACCCGCCTCTCAAATGCCAGACAGGTTTGACCATGTTCAAGAATCCCAGAAATTTCTCTAAGAACCCCTCTGCTGACCCTGAAGTGCTCTCCCAGAACCCAAGGGAGCCAGTTCTTCCAGAAATCCTATTCCTACAGATAGAGACCAGGGCCCTTGACAGGTTTGGAAAGGTCTATACATCTGTGACACTGAGGGCCCTCAACTGCCAATTGCATATGATTAAGTACCAGGCTACCCTTAACCAACTTAAACAGAAGGTGTCTACCCTGGAGGACAAAAACCTTTCCAAGGTTTTGTCAGAACTCAGTCATGCTAGTGCACATGTAGCTAAGCATTCTCTACACTGGATATGGTGCCATGGAAGCATCTTGCAGAGCTGCCTGCTACTGAGTTGGTGATTAGTGCTTTACTCAGAACAAGCCCTTCCAGACCATGTTAAATCTAATCTGTTAGATGCCTCCTTTGACAAGAATGTTCTTTTTGGCCCAAAAGCAAAGGAAGTGCTGAAAAAGATGCAAGACAAAGCCAAGTCTTGGCAAATGGTGAAAGACTTTCTCCATGTGCAGCCTCCCAGGTTTAGTAGAAATTACCCCTGCTAAACACTGGTCCTTTCCTCTTTGCCTAGAAGTAGCCAGGGGAAACCTCAAAGGGAAAGACCATGTAGACAGAATGCAGCTCCCCCAAAAAGGCAGATAATAGACCTCAGAAACCTTAAAACAAGGGAGTTCTAGACCCCAAGTGACTCACAATGACTCCGCTGTCGCACCCTCAACCCAAACCCAGGAGGAAGGTTGTCTCTTCTATCATACCTGCGCCCTAATATCAGACAAGTGGATTCTAGACATTATTGCAAATTACTACAAGCTCATTTTCAAAATGCAATTAAAACCTTCAGGTTTTCCAGATCTTCTAAATGAAATGACAGAAGCCCTTGTTCATATTCAAAATCTGTGAGCGCAAGGAGCAGTAGAGCCAGTCCCCCCTCTTCAGCAAGGAATCTGATTCTATTCCAGACTATTCCTGGTTCCCAGGAAAGAAGGCTCTTGGCGCCCTATCCTGGACCTGTCAAAACTCAACCGGTTTCTCTTGGTTCCCAAATTCAAAATGTTAACTCTTCAAAAGCTCCTTCCCATGCTGTCCCTGCAGGCCTTCATGATCTCGCTAGACCTAAAGGATGCCTACCTTCACATTCCTATACAAGAATCCCAAAAGACATTCCTTCACTTCAGGGCAGGATCCAGTCATTATCTATTTTCTGCTCTGCCCTTTGGCTTATCTACTGTACCAAGAGTGTTCACAATATGCCTGGCTCCAATAATAGCTTTCCCTACCTGGATGACTCCCTTTATACAGTCAAAAGATCCTTCCAAACTACTCTAGGATCTCAAATTCATCCAGAACCTCTTATCTTCTCTGGGGGTTCACATTGAACCCCCACAAGTCCATCACTTCACCAGCCCAAAGGATTGTTTTCCTGGGGGCCTTCCACGACACCACTCTGAGTGCTTTCTCCCCCCAGAAAAAGTGCATTTCCTGACAGATTACTTCCAAAGGATCCAAATGAAGGATTGGATTTCAGCAAGGGAGTTCTTAAGAGCCCGTGGCTTTATGCATCCTTATGGTTCCCCTCGCAAAACTGCACATGAGGAAGCTGCAGTGGTATCAGGAACATATGGTGCCAGAACTCCAAACCACTAAAGATAGCTTCCCCTCCTTCCTTGCCTCAAACTGGAGTTTGCATGGTGGGCACAGACTTGTGCCCTCAACCCAGATCTCCCCTTCATATTCAGTCTTTAGAGACAGACCCTTACAACAGATACCTTAGAGACAGCCTGGGGGGGGGGGGTCACTTCCACAACCTGTAAACCCAGGGCATGTGGGAAATCAACTTCAGAAACGGGCACCTGAATGGGAAAACTCATGGCTCTACAAAAAGGCCCAATAGTCTCCAAAGAAAAATGGACTTCAGGTGTCTTGCTAGTAAAGACAGACAACACCACAGTAAATGTGGCACATCAACAGACAAGAAGGAATACCTTCCTACCCCCTGTGCCATCTAGCAATGCAAATCTGGGAAATAGCACACACTTTGGGACTGCATCTCATGGCGCAGTACCTACCAGGAGTTCAGAATGTTCATGCAGACTGCCTCAGCAGGAATCTTATGGACCCTCATGAGTGGCACTTGCACCCAGAGATTTTCTAGACCATAATCCACTCCTGGTGGGGGGGGGGGGGGTTCAAATGGATACTTTTGCATCCTTGCAGAACATGCAATTGCCAAACTTGTGCACTAGGATCAAACAGGAGACTGCCTGGAAAACAGATCCCATGGACCCATCTATCCATTTATGCATCCCCCCATACTCCTAATTTCTTGAGTACTGTTCAAGATAAGGGAGGAAGGCCCACGAGCAATATTGATAGCCCTAGACTGGCTCAAACAGCATTTGTACCCTCTCCTCCTCCAGCTCTCCAGCCAGGAACAGTGGATTCTGTCAGAGGGTGGACCTCCTCACTCAAAACAAGGGAAGGGTGGTTCATCCCAACCTGCAGAACCTCTGCTTGGCATCATGGATGATCCCACAATAGCCTACACAGATGCCACCCTAAGTAAACAGGTGCTAGACATCCTCAGGGAGCCAAAGACCTAGCATTAGGAAGTCTTACAAAGCCAAATGGAAAAGGTGCTCTATTGGGTGCAAAGACCACCACCTTAGAACCAAAGTCAGTTCACATTTCCAGCATTTTGGAATACCTGACTTCACTGCAAAATCATTGACTTTCCTATTCAATTAAAATCCGTACTTGTGCCATTTCTGCTTGTGTGCTTTCATGCACTCGTAGCTTTTTTCCACCCACTCTGACAATTTCTCAGGGGGGGGGGGGTCATACACATCAGGCCTCCCAGAAGTATTTCTATGCTTCCATGGGACCAGAACTTTGTTTTAGAAAATTGACTTTACCTCCCTTTGAACCAGCAGCATCTGCTGACCTCAAGTTTCTGATTTGGGAAACAGCTCTGCTACTAGCTATCACTTCAGCTAGGAGGGTTTCTGAACTGCAGGCCCTCATGGCAGTTGAACCGTTTATTTTTTCACAAGGATAGTTTCTCTTGGGACCAACCCATCCTTCATGCCCAAGGTAATCTCTGACACCACCCTGAATCAGGCAGTCTATCTACCAACCCTCAAAATAAAGGGAGAGAATTCTGCGTTCTTTGGATGTTTGCAGGCAGCTATGTTTTTGCCTGGATAGGACAAAAGCTTTGAGAGAAACTGAGCAGCTTTTCATTACCTCTGCCCCTGGTGTGGGAAGCAAACTAGCCTCCAAGCAAGCTACTTCCAAATGGATCTTCCATTGTATCTCATTTTGCTATAGCTTTCATGGCAAGGTATCCCCCAGTTGGGTATTGGATCTTACTCCGCCAGAGCTACTGTTACTTCTGCTGCCTTCATCAAAGGGGTTCCCACCAAGGGCATTTTGGAGGAAAGTCATCTGGTCCTCTGTGCATACTTTCACCAAACACTACCATTTAGCATCCTTTTCTAAATCTAGAGCAGGGTTTGCCACTGCTATCCTGCAAGGACGTCTTCTCTTCTTCCTAGCATCCTTCCATGCTCTTTTCTGCTTTGGGAATTTTCCCTAGTAGTCTGCGCTGCAGCAGTAAAACATGAACATAGTACAGTTGTGTACACTTACTATAAATGTAGATATTGGAGTGTATGCCCAAAACAGCAAACTCAAGCTGAGCTGACAGAAGGAGTTTGGGCACCAAGTACTTCAAGCTTTCCTGCCACTGAAGAGCACTCCTCTTTCGGTCTTTTGATAAGTGGTCCACTGTCGTTTTCCATTGCTGTGAAAAACTTAGACATTTACTATTGACAAACTCTGTGAAAATACACATTTTAAGATGAAATGTTTTTCCATGTCAACTGACTTGATAACATTTTGAACAGGCGAATTACTTTCACGTTTGTGGAAAAGTTTAACTTTTACCTTTTCTGAGATAAGTGTATTTTACTTTGGGGCTGGGTAAGACTTTAAAGTGCCTTATTGTGCTTTTGGTAGAAAGTTACTAACTAGTTTTAATAACTACTGCTGCCAGGCTTCCCTAGGAATTGGGAATCTTTCTGCTTAACCGTGGAACAGCCTACAGGTTCCTTGGTTCTTTTTTTCACACACAGAAAGGAATGTAATAAACAACTTTTGCCAACACACAAGGGTGCTAAATGTCTCTGCCACAGTCTTCTATGGCCATTTCTGGTTCCTCCGATCATTCACCATTTCCTTGGCTCCTGTGGTCTACTCCTCAGTCTCCATTGACTGGGAGTCAGACATGTTCTCTGGCTGTTGGAGTGCCCTTGGTAAGCAAGGGAGAATCTACTCTATCTTGAGAGACTGGGAAGGGAAGCACCCAACTGACTAGCCAGAGTGTTGCACCTATCTCTAGGGAGGTTTTTACTGATGTGTTTAGAAATTCCTGTCTAAAAGAAGCAAAAAACATATGATGTACATCTCTGACTGGCTTAGTTACTTGGGATAGGAGGGATTTGTTGGGCTTGGCTCAGGTTTTTGTACAGGTTCTTGACTGCTCCACTTAAGCCGTTTTTCTTTTTCTGAAGAGGTTTGTTTTTGAACCACAAAATGTGAAGGGACTGACAGGATTTTTCAGAAGCTACTCCAAAACTCCTGATGTTATGTAGTCTAGTCTCACCTACATTCTTAGCTGTGGGTTCGGAGCCGAATGTGTGCTCCAACTCTGCCATACTTTTAGCTTGAAGTCTTTCTATTGGCTGGGCTAAGATGGTATCCTATGCTGCACTGCCCTCTATCCCCAGATCTCGTTTGCCGCTCGTGTAGCTCAGACATGGTCTCGTTCTTGGCTGTGGCTAAGTACCCTTTTTCTTCTTTATCAGAGAAGTTTTTTTGCAAAAAAAGCTATTTTAATAGCTATTGTGTGTGTTCTTGTCTGTATGAGTGTTTATTCTGTGGTATCACACTAGCTGTTTCCAACGGACTAGGCCCATTTCAGTTAGAGGACCTAGTCTGTCCCCTTACTTTCCTTGTGTGCTATGTCCAAAGATACTAAGGCGCATAAGCCCTCAGGCTTCAAGAAATGCTCTAGGTGCAGTTATAAAAATGTCCATTACCGATGGACACTGTGTGTGTACTGTCTGGGAGCGATTCATCTCCAGGAATCGTGCAGTTTCTGTCATGCCTTTAGTCCGCGTGTTCTTCAGGAAAGGAAGAATAAATTGATTTTGAAGGGACTTCTGAAACCCTCCTTTGAGGAGGGTCTGGCGAGTACTTCCAGCTCTTAGGCAAAATCCTCAAAAGCAAAAAAGCGATCTCAGTCTCCCCTGAGCCACCGGAGAAAATAGCAAAGTCTGCATCGACATCCTCTGCTCCATTGTCCTTGGTTTGCATCGACATCCTCTGCTCCATTGTTCTTGGGGCTGCAGGAAGTGTCAGTTGTTATGGAACCTGCTTCGGCTCCAATCTTCTTGGAACCTGTTCAGAGCTGATCGCCTAGCATTAGCCCAGTATCCTCTCCTCACAGGTCCCCTTCAGAGAGGAGGTCTCAATCTCCTCTTCTATCCTCCAAATCTTCCAGGACCTTATCAGATGTAGATGTCGATAGTGGTGCAGAAACCTTTTCAGTCATCGGTACTGGCAAAATTGTTCTTTGCTCCAACCCAGTCTGCTCCGGAGCCAGTCCCTCAACCTGCATTGATACTTCCTCCTCCAAGCATATCTCTGCTTTCGGAGCTGGAGTGCTCTGCTCCGTGTGATGTCCCTAGGTCAGTTCCGACAGCCCCTCCTGGCTTATCAGTTCAGACGTCAGCTCCAACCCCGTTGGCGCTGCCCACGGGGTTCAGGACTCTGGATTCTTTTGTCTGACCCGAGGGAGAGGTTGCAGGACACCTCTCTGCTCCTAGTCTCCCTCTTGGCGCTTTGGCGCAGGTAAGTCTGACTCCTGTTTTGGCTTCGAAAAACGACCAGCCTCCGGACCCGGGAGGACCAGCCTTCAAGGCCATGGGGAGCACGCTGGCCAGGTAGTTAGTGGTATCATACGGGGTCAGTCATTCTGTCCCCTACTACACCGGTGCAGGTCTCTGATCACCATCTATCTCTGGAAAGCGGAGCCCCAAGGCCTCAGGGTACCCCCACGAGTAGTCCCCATATTTCTGAGGGCCCCTCAGAGTTTTTGCCTGAGGAGCCACACAGAAAAAAGACTTGCAAGAGGAAGCACATAGATTCGCAGGATGAGTCTCTCGCATCAGACACTGACCTTGAGGAATCGGAGGGGTCCCCAAAGTCATCCTCTGAGGATGTTTCTTTCTCTGACATCCTAGAGATTTTGAAGCAAAGAGGTGACTGACCATCCAAAGCCCCCTCCAAGGAGGAATAGGTCTTCCTGAAGGCCTTTGGTGCTCAGCCCTCCGCCTCCTGGGTATCTCCGACCTTCAAGCTTCTGGATTTGGTTTGTCGAAGAGTGTGGGAAACCCCTGACTCTGTGAGACCAGTCCTCAGGAGACCCGATAAATTTTTGTCTGCTCCTCCTGATAAGGAATTTCTGTCCAAGGGAGTCCTGGTGGATGCCATGGTAGTGGCAGCTGCCACCCACAAGGAATTAGCCAATACTACTCCCACCGTCCATCCCCCTAACAAGGAGGCTAGGACTATGGACCTGTACAGAAAGCGTACGATGTCCTTCAAGAATGCAACTGCAGTCCTTACATATGGGTTGTCCTGCCTCAGGCAGCCCTTCGGTCGGCTGGATTCCAAAGTCTGGGTCCAGCGTCGGCTGATGTCGCCTCTTCCCCGACGTCAGAGCGGCTGGGGTATAAAAGCATTAGTCGACGCCATCTTCAGTCTTTCTTGCCGTGTGGTGCCCAAAGCAGAAGCAGTTTGCAAGTGCCGGTCGGCCAGCTCCTGTGTTTTCAGTTACCGAAGTCATCAAAAAGCTAAGTACCCTGTTGGGGATCCTTTTCTTGCCTCAGCCGATGTCAGATAAAACTGCAAAAGTTAATAACTGTTTGTCTTGTGGTAAACAAATACCTCATAAGGACTTCCATTCTTACTGCCTTCCCTGCCTTGGCCCAGACCACGCCGTCTCGGCCTGTGCTGCCTGTGCTTGCTTCAATAAGCGCACACTCAGGCGCCGGGCAGAATTTGCTGAAGATTTTTTTGGGGAAAATTACTCCTATATCATGCCATCGGAACAACCGACAACACATTTCCAAAAAAACGGAAGGACCGGGACTGACATTCTCGGCCCGCGACTTCCACCGTCTCCACGCCAAAACCTACCACGAGTGCATCGGTCTCTTCGGAGGCGGTACTTCTACCGCTCCAGTACGACTACACCGCTTTACTGATCACTTTGGCCCCGGAGGCTACTCCGGTGCCGGTTGTTAATTTTCCTCCTGAAACCGAAGCCCAAGATTTGCCTGACACCATACTGGTGGACAAAGTTACTCCAGCACGTGGGGCAGCTAGGCCTCCGGTGTTTGTCCAAGGCCTACACACGTGCTAAGGCTGCCAGCCAGGCTGTTTCACCCTCCCAAATCTTTTTCTCAGGGTCCCACTTCTGATAAACAGATCATGACTTTAGCTGCAGATCTAATTTCCTTAATCAGAGGCTCCCAGGCTCATCCAGACAGAGGTTCTCAGCCGCCTGCAGACAAAGGCCTACGGTTGAGCAGACAGATACCCTTTCCTCAGATGAAGCCTCTGGTGACTCAGACCATTCAGATTCCCAGGAAGAATCCTTCCAGGCCTACGAGAATTCTGATGCTGAGGAATCTATTCCATCTGCCTCTCTTCCTGAGGATATTTCTTTCGGGGAAATTCTCCACTCCATGAGAGAGCATTTTCAGTGGCAGGGCCAGGAATTCTCTGACTCCAGGAAAAGGCTTCGTACTTTCCTCAAGTTACCCCAGCACAGGCCTTTAGCTATCCCACCAGTGTTAGATGTATTGGATGATGTGTACTCAGACTCGAGTGCTTCTCCTGATTCTCTCCCTCCTGCTCCTGTCAAGCCAGACAGATATTACAGGGTTCCTGAAGCCCATAAACATCTCTTTAAGGCCCATTCTGTTGATCTAGAAACTATTTCCCAGGGGCCCAAAGGAATGGCCACTTCTACGGCCAAAAATCCTTTGCCCGCAGACAGGGAATCTAGGTCCCTGGAGAGGTGGGGCAAAAAACTTTATACCTCAACCACCCTTGCCATGAGGGCCCTTATCTGTCTTTTTCATATGTTTCAGTATCAGGATTTCTTGATGAATGATTTGCAGAAAGTTAGCCTCTCCTGAGCCTTCAGATAGAAAGGCCTTACAGGATTTGGTTCATAATACACAGCAGGTTAGCAATCATTTCCTTCAGTGTGGTTATGATGCATTGGAAGCTTCATGTAGGGCAGCTATGACAGGGGCCGTCATACGTAGACATGCTTGGTTGAAAGAACAGGCTTTGCCAGATCATGTTAAAGTATAGCTTCTAGATGCACCTCTGGAAACGCAAGCTATTTGGTGCTAATGCTCAGGATGTGTTAAAATCAATTGAGGAAAAGGCTAAATCAGTATAAACAGTCAAAGATTTCCTCCAGGTTCAGCCTCCAAGTTCCAAAGGGGAAAAAACAGGCGTGCTCGAGGTAGGGGGCAATACCGAGGCTCTACAGGGGCCGCCAATGGCAACCGGCTAATCAGAGAAGTGCCACAGCAATTTCTACTGCTCCACAGGGACAATCACAATGACTTGACTTTGACACCGCCGACCAAGGCCCAAAGAGAAGTACCTTTAGGCGGAAAATTATCCTTATTTTCAAAAAATTGGCATGTTTTAACAAAGGACAAATGGATTCTGGACACAATTGACCCAAGGTTACAGGTTCCACTTCCATACTTTACCAACAAGACAAGGCATGCCAAACCTGCCACAAAATCAAAGGGCAGAGGCACTCATACAAGTTACAAAGCTGCTATAAATCAAGGCAATAGAAAAGGTTCCTCCTCAGGAACAAGGCCAGGGATTCTACTCAAGACTGTTCCTTGTTCCAAGAAAAGAAAAGTAATGGAGACCTATACTGGACTTGGCCGCTCTAAACACTTTTCTCATTGTGCCAAAATTCAAAATGCTGATGCTCCAGCAACTTCTTCCCATGCTGGGCAAGGGGTCTTGGCTGGTTACTCTGGACCTCAAGGAGGCATACCTGCATGTCCCAATCAGACACAGTTGCAGAAGATACCTCAGATTTCTTGCAGGGTCAGAGCATTATCAATTCTCAGCATCGCCTTTTGGCTTATCTACTGCGCCCAGAGTATTCACGAAATGCCTGGCATCAGTAATTGCACACTGCAGACTCCAGGGGATACAAATATACCTTTTCCTGGACGACTGCCTTATACAAGCGGACAGCAAGCAAGCCTTGATAAGAAACTTGAACTATGTCATTCAGTTACTACAGGCTTTGGGATGCACAGTCAACATTCAAAAATCAAGACTACTGCCATCCCAACAAATAGTTTTTTTTCTAGGAGCCAAACTGGACACAAACTCACAAATGGCTTTCCTCACAGAAGAGAAACAAGAGTAATTACCAGATTACTTCAAAAGCCTAGCAAAGCACACCCAGATGACTGCAAGGAGAATCCTGCAGGCCCTGGGTTTCATGGCATCTTGCATTCTTCTGATTCCACTGGCAAGACTACACATGAGGAAACTACAATGGTACCTAAAAAGTTTATGGTCTCAACACAGCCACAACTTAGAAGCAATTATCCCACTCTTTCCATGTCTACAAAAGGAATTGTTGTGGTGGGCTCAAGCAAGCCAGCTAAACAAAGGCATGTCTTTCAACAAACCTCAAACAAGCCAAACCATTACAACAGACGCCTCAGATCATGGATGGTGGGCGCACATGGAGGGCAGATGTATTCAAGGGCAATGGGCACCCCGAGAAGTACATCTACACATCAATCAAAAAGAGATGATGGCAGTAATTCATGCAATCGAGGCCTTCGGAAAATTTCTTCAGCAAGGTCATCTGCTAATAAGGACAGACAGCACCACTGTTATGTGGTACATAAACAAACAGGGCGGTACTCATTCTTACCCCCTCTGCAGACTAACAATGATTCTTTGGGAAAAGTCACTGAAACTGAACATACAGTCGCAATCCCAGTTTGTTCCAGGCAAGGTCAATGTTCTGGCGGACAGTCTAAGCAGAAACATCCTGGATCCGCACGAATGGATGTTGCATCCAGACGTTTTTCACAAATAACTCGTGCATGGGGGAGGTCGGACATAGATCTTTTTGCCTCACACCTCAATCATCACCTGAAGAAGTTCTGCTCGAGGACACACCATCCTCAAGCCTGGAGAATGGATGCGCTCTCCTTCAGCTGGACCTCTCTAACAATCTATGCATTCCTGCCTCTACCATTAATGACCAAGGTGTTACTGAAGATCAAAGCAGAACAACCGAAAGGCATTTTGATAGCTCTAGATTGGCCAAGACAGCACTGGTATCCATTACTAAGGAGCATAACTCGCACCAAGCCATGGCCCCTGCCTCAATGGCCTCTGCTTTTGTCTCGGCACAATTACAGGGACGGTTCATCCCAACCTGCAAACTCTGCAGCTGACAGCTTGGAGGTTTCCATGAATTCTCCCCATATCTCTCTTTCCAAAGAAGTTCAAGAGATCTTACTGGAAGCACGCAGACCTTCCACCAGAAGAACTTATGCAGCCAAATGGAAGAGATTCAACATCTGGAATGCCAACAAGGGTCAGGATGCATCACTAATGAGCATCCCACAGATTCTAGAATACTTGGTAGAAATGCTACATAAAGGACTTTCATATTCTTCCATAAAGCAATTTCAGCAAAATACAACAGTGATCCACCTGTGTTTTCACATCCTTTGCTAAGACAGTTTCTAAGAGGGATAAAGAATATCAAACCTCCCAGAAAACAACCAGTGCCTGCATGGGACCTCAACTTTGTGTTGGAAAAATTAACTCTTCCTCCTTTTGAGCCAGCAGCATCTTCAGAATTGCAATTTCTCTCCTGGAAAACAGTTTTCCGGTTGGCAATTACCTCAGCAAGAAGAGTCTCTGAGATACAGGCCCTCATGGCAGTACCTCCATTTCTCATATTTCATCAGGGCAGAGTTTCTTTAAGAACCAATCTCTCATTCATGCCAAAAGTGATATCCAGGGTGTCTCTAAATCAAACTATTCACCTGCCTACCTTCTTTCCCAATCCTCAAAATAAAGGAGAAAATCTGCTGCACACTTTGGACATACACAGACAACTGCGCTACTACTTGGACAGAACAAAAGCCAACAAAGTCTGACCAACTATTTGTAGCTTATGCTGCTGGAGTACAAGGAAAGGCCATTTCCAAACAATTTCAAAATGGATAGGACACTGCATCAGAGTCTGTTAATTCTTTCCATGGAAAAGGTGTGCCAGCCGATTATCAGGCCACACTCCACCAGAGCTATGGCCACCTCCACAGCCTAAGAGGGGCGGCTACAAAGGACATTCTAGAAGCTGCTACATGGAGCTCCGTGCATACATTTTCCAAGCACTACAACCTGCCTTTATATTCCAGATCCCGAGCAGGCTTTGCTTCGGCAGTCCTGCAGGGCATTTTAGCTACACCATCTCTATCTTAGATCCTACCACCCCCAGCTTGGCTATGGTATTCAACCCATATGTAAGGACTGCAGTTGCATTCTTGAAGGACATAGTACAGTTTTGTACCTACCATAAATGTAGATGTCCGATAGATATGCAACTGCAGTCAGGTTTTCCCTCCCTCCTACCCCTCTGTAAATTCTCCTTTTTGGGTCCACTCCCCTTTTCAAATTAGCTGGGTATATCTGTTATGGTGTATCTGTTTATTACTGTTGTGTATGTCTGGAATTTTTTATCCAGCCTCTAAATTTAGCCTTCCTTGGAGGGCACCTGGCATCTGGGGCAAGAAACACTGAAGAAGATGGTGTCAACCAATGCTTTTATACCCCAGCCGCTCTGACGTCGGGGAAGAGGTGACATCAGCCGACGCCGGACCCAGACTTTGGAATCCGGCCGACCGAAGGGCTGCCTGAGGCAGGACAACCCATATGTAAGGACTGCAGTTGCATATCTATCGGACATCTACGTTTATGGTAGGTACAAAACTGTACTTTTTCTTCAGTGACCTTTACCTTACAGTCACTGAATTACTTATCACACTTTACACGGCTCCAGAGACATCTCCTCAAGGAGCTTGGAGATGCTCTGACGGGTAACGTTTCTGAGGTGGCCCAGACGGTCAATGCTCAGATGTCTACCCTCCATTCCATTGCAAACTCCTCCATGAGGCTAATCTCCTATGCAGCCGAGGGAGCGAGTTAGGGCAGCAAGTTCAGGAGTTGCTCTTAGGAGGCAGGCCTGGATGGATGCACCTTTGTCATTTCACAGAGGCCTTCAAGTCTTCATTCACAGACGCCCCTTTTGATGGTTCCTCTTTGTTTGAAACCAAGGTGAAAGGCACTCTCACTAGGTGCGAGCAAGAGGGAAAAAACTGTCTACCGTAGGAGTCCGTTTTTCCCTTCCTTCTAGGCCTTATACCAAGGCCCAGAGGGGTGGCAAAATGTGGTTCAAGAAATAAGTTTTTTTCCCGGTGCACAAGGTGAGCCCCCCTCCAGAGGTAGGGGAGGGGGTGGTTATTCAGGGAGATACCGTCCTAGGGGCAGAGGAGGCCCCCGCAACTCGGGAGACCGCGTTTCCTTATGTGGTTCTCCCTACCACTGCTACTGATGCGAGGCCCGACTGCGTTTCCAGAGCCAGTCGGGGGTCAAATCTCATTATACCTGGAGGCCTGGCAAGATCACCCAGGACCAATGGGTCCTACGAATAATTTCTGGAGGATATGTCATTCCCTTGTCAAATCTCCCTCCAATCAAGAAAATCCCGGATGTTCCACCCAGTCAAAGGGATTACGCAGCTTCAGAAGTTTCAAAGCTGCTAGAAAAAGGAGCCATCCAACTTGTTCCCTCAGACCAGATCGGATTAGGGACTTACTCCAGTTTGTTTTTGGTGCCGAAAAGGACAGGGGACCTGAGAGCCATATTGGATCTCTGCCAATTGAACACCCATGTGCAAAGGTCCAAGTTCCAAATGGTCACATTGCAGTTTATTCTTCCATTGTTGGGAAAAGTGTGGACGTGCTTCATCGACCTCAAGGATGCTTACTACTACATAAAGAGGGACAGGGCATCCAGAAGTCATTTACTCTTCGGTTGGGAGCCAATCACTTTCATTTTTGAGCCCTGCCCTTTGGTCTCCCCACAGCCCCCAGGGTGGTTTATCAAATGCATGGCAGTGGTGACTGCTCACTTGAGACATCAGGGATTCCAAGTGATGTTCTTCATTCCACATTGCTGCAGTCCTAACTATTGGGTAGTCCGCTGTCCAGTCGGCCCGAATACCAAAGTATATGGCTGACGTCGGTCAGGGCGCATTAGACTGACGTCAGTATGTCAGGGTACTAATGCGCATGACCGATGTCATATCCTCAGTCTTTTTTGCCGCATCGTCCGATGCAGAAGCAATTTTGCGAGTGCAGGTTGGCGTTCTGAAAGTTTCTGAAGCCAGAGTTTCAGACCGAATCAAAGTTGGCTAAGTACCCCGTTGGGGAATATTTTGGTTTTTTCTTGCCTCAGTATTTAACCGGATGTCAGAAAAAGTGAATAACTGTATTTCTTGTGGGAAACAGATACCTCATAGGGACTACCATACTTTGTGTATACCTTGTTTAGGCCTGAGCACGACGTTGTTGGATGCCGCTCTTGTGCTAGATTTAACAAACGCACTATTAAGAGAAGGTTAGACTGTGCCAGGTTAGTGTTTGGGAAGCGTTGTAATTATAAAATGCCGTCGGATGCTCCGGCGCGCTTCGCTAAAAACGCAAGGACAAAACAGCAAAGCCTAGGTGGAGGAACCCACAGTCCCAGATGTCGGTTCTTTAGAGGGCTCAGTGGAGCCGGAGGTTTTGCCAGGTGTTTCTTTGGAGTCTCAGGGAGAGACTTTACTGTTACAGGATGTATCCTCTCAGGAAGTAGGCCAGGCTGAGGGGGCTTCTCAGGTGGCTGTTCTTCCCTCTCTTCCTAAGGTGGTCAGAGCCTCCCCTTCTGTTTCCAAGGCTTCTCTGAGGGGCAGGCCCAGTTTTGCTTCAGTGGGGGTTTCTCCTAGTACTTCAGGGTCTTTGCCTAAGAAACATATGCTTAAAATGGCAGAGGATTTGATTACTATGATAAGGGGTTCTATGCCCCCTCCTGATAAGAGGCCTAGGGGTGAATCTGAGTTTGAGAGTTTTGAGCAATGCTCGGAGGCTTCTGAGTCTTCGGCTGATGACTTGCAGGAGTACCCTCCTTATTCTGATTCTGATGTGGATGATTCTACTCCTTCAGCTTCCCCTCCTGAGGATTTTTCATTTTCAGAGACTCTGCATTCCATGAGGGAGCATTTTTAATCGGAAGGTCAAGATTTCTGTGATTCCAGGGAAAGGCTTAGGGAATTCTAGCTTTTACCCCAGCACAGGCCTTTAGCTATACCTCCTGTTTTGAATGTGGTGGAAGATGTTTTTGCAGAGGCTTCCCTGAATCCGGATTCTTTGCCTCCTGCCCCAGTTAAACCGGATAGGTATTATAGGGTGCCTGAAGCTCATAAGTATCTTTTTAAGAGTCCTAGGGCAGACCCGGAAACTGTCTCTCAGGGGCCTAAAGGTGTAGAGCCCTCAGTTGTTAAAAATCCTGTCCCTCCTGATAGAGGCAAGGGCTTTGGATAGATGGGGAAAGAAAGTGTATACTTCTTCCACTTTAGCCATGAGGGCGTTGAATTGTCAGTTTCACATGTTAAAATATCAGAATTATCTTCTTTCACAGTTGAAATCTAAGGTGGATGCTCTGGCGGAAGGTATTGAGTGTAAAGAGTTGCAGGATTTAGTTCATGTGTCTGAACAAGTGGGTAAACATTCCTTGCAATGTGGTTTTGATGCTGTGCAGGCCTCCTCCAGGGTGGCTGCCACTGGTTCTGTTCTTCAGAGGCACGCCTGGTTGAGAGATCAGAACTTAGCTGAGCATGTTAAGACAAGGATTTTGGATGCTCCTTTACAGTCTGATGTGTTGTTTGGTTAGCCTGTGGAAGCAGTTTTAAAGAAGATGGAGGACAAGGCTAAGTCTATGCAAACTGTTAAGGATTTTTGCAGGTGCAGCCTCCAAGTTTAGTAGAAATTGGCCTGCTAAGGATGGACTTATCCTGCTTATGATTCCCAGTCTAGGGGTAGGTCTAGACGTGGTAGGGGCAGAGCTCAAGGTGCTTTTAGGCCTAGGACAGGGAGTTCACCTGCTCAGACTTCTGGTGAGGCAGGGGTCAGTCCTTTCGTAAGCAGACCCAATGACCTGCCTTTTCAGCTGCCAGTACCTTCTCGCCTGGCGGCACCTCTAGAGGAAAGACTGTCTCTTTTCAAAGAAAATTCGCAGTTAATTACCCAAGACAAATGGGTTCTGGATATCATTCACCACTAAGTTACAGGTTTTATTTCCATACCTTGCCTCCTTTCAAAGGCATGCCAGACATTCCTCCTCTACAAAGACAAGAGGCTCACAAGCAAATTTCTCAGTTACTCCAAATAGGGGCCATTCAGCCGGTTCCTGTGCCAGAAAGGGGCCTAGGATTTTATTCTCGCCTGTTCCTAGTACCGAAGAAGGGGAACACGTGGAGACCAATTTTGGATTTATCTATCCTCAACACTTATCTGGACATTCCCAAGTTCAAAATGTTGAAGTTACAACAGCTTTTACCTCTGCTGGGCAAGGATCACTGGATGGTAACTTTAGATCTCAAGGAAGCTTACCTTCATGTGCCTATAAGACTAAGTTGCAGAAAGTATCTGCGTTTCGAGCTGGAAATTCTCATTATCAGTTCTCTGCATTGCCCTTTGGCTTATCTACTGCACCCAGAGTATTCACAAAGGTTCTGGCTCCAGTGATAGCTTACTTCAGGCTAAAAGGAATTCAAATCTATCCTTACTTGGACGATTGCCTGATTCTGGCTCAAGAAAAGGAAGACCTTCTACAGCATTTGGAATATGTCATAGCAGTGCTAAGATGCCTAGGGTATTCTGTGAACGAAATAAAGTCCAGTCTAGTACCCTCTCAAGACATGTGCTTTCTGGGTGTGAGACTGAATACAGCAGCCCAGATGGCCTTTTAACCCCGGACAAACAAAAGAATCTTTCCAGTTACTTCCATCAACTATCTCTTCAGTCCGGGCTGACTGCAAGGACAGTCCTTCAAGCCTTAGGGTTCATGGCATCTTGTATTCTGGTGCTTCCCAATGCCAAACTGCATATGAGGAAGCTACAATGGTATCTCAAAATGTATGGACACAGCACTGCCAGGATTTGGACACTGTCATTCAAATAATACCTTGCATTCAAAAGGAATTTTTGTGGTGGGCTCAGGAATGTCACCTAAACAAGGGACTCTCTGTGACCCGGCCAGAGGCGAGTCAAATTCTAACGACAGATGCCTCAGACATTGCTTGGGAGCTCATCTAAATGGAAAGTGGATACAAGACAAGTGGCCTGCCAGACTACAGCATCTACATATCAACATGAAGGAGATGTTAGCAGTCCAGTTTGCATTAATGGCTTTCAAGGAGTTACTTCTTCCAGGGCAGGTGTTGATTCTAACAGACAACACAACTGTCATGTGGTACATCAACAAACAAGGGGAACACATTCTTACCCATTGTGCAGGCAAGCAATGATTTTATGGGAGACTGCGCTAAGCTTGCAACTAACTCTTCAGGCAAGGTTTCTGCCGGGGGCACAGAACTCCTTAGCAGATGTGTTAAGCAGACAAATCATGGATCCCCACGAGTGGAAACTGGATCTTCATGTAGTTCAAAAGTTGACAGTGTCCTGTGGAACTCCAGACATAGTTCTGTTCGCTTCTCCACTAAACCACCAGCTGCCAAAGTTTTGCACAAAGAGGTTTCATCACACAGCTTGGAAAGTGGATGCTCTTTCTTTCAGTTGGAAAAATCTTCATGTGTATGCGTTTCCACCTCTGCCTCTTCTTCCAAAGGTGCTTCTAAAGGTCAGACAAGACAAGCCAAGGATGATTTTAATAGCTCCAGATTGGCCTCGGCCGCACTGGTACCCATTACTGAGGAGTCTGGTAATGAAGCCTCCATGGCCTTTACCCTTGATTCCATATCTGTTGTCTCAGAAGGACGGTCGCCTGCTCAATGTCAAGCTTCACTCTCTTCATCTAACAGCCTGGCACATATTCTGTTTGAAAGACAGCAGGTCTCAACTTCCTCAACAAGTTTTAAATGTGATTATGGAAGCCAGAAGACCTAGTACAAGGAAAGTGTACGCAGAAAAATGGAAGAGATTTTTATTTTGGTCTGCAGCAAAGAATTTGGAGATTTCGGAGCCTAATTTGAGTGTGGCTCTTCAATATCTTACTGAGTTATTGGACAAAGGTTTGTCTTTCTCTTCCATTAAGATTCATGCTGCAGCAATTTCAGCTCACTATGATTGTGACCCACCATTGTTTTCACATCCTTTGTTCAAGCAATTTCTTAGAGGGGCAAAGAATATAAGACCCCCACGTAGAGCTCCTACTCCTGCTTGGGATCTCAATTTTGTGTTGGAGAAACTTACTCTACAACCTTTTGAGCCTGTAGCTACTGCTGAACTGAAATACTTGTCATGGAAGACTGCTTTTTTGTTGGCCATTACTTCTGCAAGAAGGGTTTCTGAGTTACAGGCCCTTATGGCGGTTGAGCCTTTTTGATTTTCATAAGGATAGGGTGTCATTACGTACTAATCCTTCCATTATGCCTAAAGTGATTTCTAGTGTGGCTTTTTACCAAACTATTCATTTGCCTACGTTTTATGCAAATCCCAAAATAAAGGGGAAAAGATTTTGCACACTTTAGATGTACACAGGCAATTGCGTTATTATTTGAGCAGGACTAAGGATTTTAGGCAGTCTCAGCAGTTCTTTGTTTCTCTTGCTTTGAGTTCTCAGGGCAAGCCTGTGTCAAAACAAACTATTTCTAGGTGGATTGGGTTTTGCATTGCATTTTGTTGTTCCCATCATGGCAAGGAGATTCCAGCTGGGATTAGGCCTCATTCCACTAGGGCTACTGCCACTTCAACAGCTTTTAAGGGGTGGCAACTAAGGATATTTTGGAGGCAGCTACTTGGAGTTCAGTGCATACTTTCTCTAAGCATTACCACCTTCCTCTCTACTCTAAGTCTAGGGCTGGTTTTGCCACAGCTATTTTGCAAGGCATGTTATCAGCTCCTGCTTCCTTATGATTTGCCAGCCTCCCTTACCTCTGCTTTGGGATTCTACCCAATAGTTAGGACTGCAGCAATGTGGAATGAAGAACATAGTACAGTTTTGTACCTACCATAAATGTAGATGTTCGAGGATCCACATTGCTGCAGTCAATCTCCTCCCTCCTTCCCTCTGTGTTTAGGGGTGGTTGTGTAGGTGAGGTTATATTCTGCTAATTTTGTATATTTTGTATATATATATGTTTTGGTGCAGATATGTTGGGAGTTTTTGGTTTTTGGCCTTATCTTTTCAGGGTCTTCTGACATCTGGGGCAAGAAAAGACTGAGGATATGACGTCGGTCTTGCGCATTAGTACCCTGACGTACTGACGTCAGTCTAATGCGCCCTGACCGACGTCAGCCATATACTTTGGTATTCGGGCCGACTGGACAGCGGACTACCCAATAGTTAGGACTGCAGCAATGTGGATCCTCGAACATCTACATTTATGGTAGGTACAAAACTGTACTTTTCCATATCTGGACGACTGGCTCCATACTGCCACCATCAGGCATCTATTACGTCAGACCAGGGACACTATTATCAACCTATGTCAACAGTTGGGCATCACATTGAACTGGGAAAAATCTGCATTGTTGCCCTCACAGCGTGTCACTTTTATAGGCGCCGAATTAGACGCCATCCTCCTGCGTGAGTTTCTACCATAGGAAAGAATCCGTCCAACAGGTTTATGCCTTGCTCCCTCTGAAAAGAGCGAAGGCAAGATGGGTCCTCCAATTAGAGACAATGGCTGCTACAATTTAGTCCCTCTGGCAAGGTTACATATGAGGCTCATTCAGTGGCTACTCTTTGCCCAGTGGTCTCAACGTCTTCCACTTTTTCACCCTATTCTCCTCAGACAGGTGCAAACAGGTTCTCAGTTGGTGGCTTCGCACCGGCAACCTGAATGCGGGAAAGCCCTTCGTTCCTGCGCCCCCGGTTGCCACGGTGACCACAGTTGCCTCCCATATGGGGGGGGGGGTCATTATCTAGGCAGGACAGTCCAAGGCACATGGCAAGAGCACGAGATGCATCTGCATATCAATGTCCTGGAGGTGAGAGCTGTGCTAATAACGTTGCAAGCACTTCAGAGTTTTCTTCCTCTCAGGACTATTGCAATCCATTCAGACAATATGTCAGTGGTGTGGTATCTGAACAAGCAGGTAGGAACCAAGTCTTATCCCCTTTGCAGGGAGGCCATGCGAGTGTGGCAGTGGGCAGAGTCTTCCCAATGTTTTCTGGTGGCAACGCATATTCTGGGGAAGTCCAATGTGATCGCAGACAGGCTAAGCAGAGCTATTCTGATGCCTTACGAGTGGTCCCTGAACTGTCAAGTTCCGGCGCAAATCTTCCGCAGGTGGGGTCAGCCTTGCTGTGACCTTTTTGCCAACCCCCTCAGTGCCAAATGCAGCAGCTACTTCACACTGATCCCCCATCAGGGGGAGTCGCCCATGGACGCTCTAGTCCACGATTGGCACTCTTGGTCTACTATATGCCTTCCCTCCGGTCCCCTTGCTGTCAAAGGTTATTCAGAAAGCACAATCCTTGGGAAGCAAAATGATTCTGATTGCCCCACACTGGCCTCGTCAAATTTGGTTCCCCTTTCTCCAGACCTATCTCATGGACGCTCCTTGGATTCTGGACCCACAACCAGACTTACTGGTTCACATGTCAGGGCAGCTCCATCCCTCTTTTCAGACCCTCCGGTTGATGGCCTGGCTACTCCACTTCCGTCATTAGTTAGGCTTCTTCAATTTTCGCCAGAGGTGGTTCATATTTTATCTTCCTCTCATAAGCCCTCGACCAGGAAGATTTACTACAGCAAATGGAAGAGGTTTTCAATCTGGGCGCATGCCAAAAAGATTGACCCTTAAACAGCGCCAATTCCATCTGTATTGGAGTTCTTGTCTATGCTGTTTAACCAGGGTTCAGCGGCCGCAACCATTAAAGTCCAATTGGCAGCGATTTCTACCTTTCATGTCGCAGACTAGCCTAGTCTGATGGCACATAGACTCTTTAAGGCTTTCCTGAAGGGCACTTTACTTCATCCTCTGGTATCTGAACCTGTTATGCCTTGGGTCTCAAACTTTGTTATACAGGGTCTTACTTCACCCCCCTTTGAGCCTGCAGCCACTTGCAATTTAAAATTCTTAACTTGGAAGACTGTCTTTTTGGTAGCCATCACGTCAGCCAGACTTGTTTAGGAGCTTCAAGCTTTATCAATCAAACCCCCTTATTTGATTTTTCATAAGGACAGTGTTTCTCTCGGACTGAACCCTTTCTTTCTTCCCAAAGTAGCGTCAGTCAGTAACCTTAACCAGTCTATTGAATTGCCAGTGTTTTTTCCCCAGTTCTCAAACAAGGCAGAATTAAAATTTCATCAGTTGGACGTGCACAATTACGTTTTTATTTGCACAGAACGAAAGACCTCAGAAAATCTGATCAGTGTTTTATTTTCAGGAAACAGAATTGGGTCTCCTGTTCCCAAAGTCACGTTGTCCAGGTGGATTTCCAGTTGTATTTCTTTCATTTATTCCGCAGGGGGAAAAGATTTACCGTTCCGGGTGAAGGCTCACTCTACTCTGGTCTGCATCTACATCTACAGCTTTTCAGGCCAGATTGTCTATGGATGATATTTGTGCTGCGGCTACTTGGGCATCTCCTCACACCTTTGTTACTCATTACAAGTTAGATGTGGTATCTAGGGGCAGGTCTTCCTTTGGTTCCTCAGTGCTGAGGAGTATTTTCCACTGAGCCTCCCAGGATTTAGGTGCTGGGGACGCTGTCCCATGGGTAAGAATGTAGGCAAGATTGGACTACATAACATCAAGAAGTTATGTACTCACCATAACGTTCAATGTATGTAGTCCATCTCGCCTCACATTCTACCCTCCTTCCCCATATTGGAGGATCTGGAGGTTAGGTCTGGTTCAGAGCTCCCTTCATTCTTGGGTTTGTACTTCCTTTCCTTAGGTGGTATTATGCATGGACTGGAGAATGAGTGCTGGTGCTCGCAGCAGACTAGATCTGTGGATAGACAGCAGTGCAGCATGGGATACCATCTTAGCCCAGCAAGTAGAAAGACTTGAGCTAAAAAGTATGGCCCGAGTCGAGGGCTGACATTGACATTCTGAACCCCACAGGTAAGAATGTGGCGCGAGATGGACTACATACAGCCAACGTTATGGTGAGTACATAACTTCTTGTTCAGCATTGGTGGATGTTTCTCTCAATAATGAGTAGCTTGACTTGACCGAATAAACCAACCAGATGCTTAACAATTGTAGAGAAATTTCTAGTTAATACACCCTCATGCACAGTGAAACTAGCTAGCAAAGTAGTATACAGACAATGAAAGTGCTATAAATAACTCTCCAGAAATAAAAGCTCAACTCAAAAAGCAGGATACTTAATGTTATATATACAGATTAGTTGGCACAGTGCCCTTCCTCCGATTAGCTGTGTGAAATGGCAGAAACACTCACAGTTAACAAGTAACAAAGTTGGAACCTGAAACAACAACTTTAAAAGATTAGAAAAAGAACCAATAGAGGTGTTTTGCTCCAGGAAGGCATAGTCAGGCAACCCCCAGATCAGCCAATGACCACAAACAATTCACTCTCACTGAAATACTATACTGGCTTTGGCTAATCTATGATGGCCTGGAACATGTGCTTAACGAACCACGGCCTCTACTAACAAACTAGGCCCAAAACTGACAAGCCTGAATATGGACAGTGCTACTACCAACACTCTTTAGCTTTTTGGTGGACTAAAATGCTTTAAAAAAAGATGGCCACTACGCATCTCTAGAGGGTTACAACCCTGCACTATGTAAAAGCTCTGCCTTTATATTCCAGATCCCGAGCAGGCTTTGCTTCGACAGTCCTGCAGGGCATTTTAGCTACACCATCTCTATCTTAGATCCTACCACCCCCAGCTTGGCTATGGTATTCAACCCATATGTAAGGACTGCAGTTGCATTCTTGAAGGACATAGTACAGTTTTGTACCTACCATAAATGTAGATGTCCGATAGATATGCAACTGCAGTCAGGTTTTCCCTCCCTCCTACCCCTCTGTAAATTCTCCTTTTTAGGTCAACTCCCCTTTTCAAATTAGCTGGGTATATCTGTTATGGTGTATCTGTTTATTACTGTTGTGTATGTCTGGAATTTTTTATCCAGCCTCTAAATTTAGCCTTCCTTGGAGGGCACCTGGCATCTGGGGCAAGAAACACTGAAGAAGATGGCTTCAACCGATGCTTTTATACCCCAGCCGCTCTGACGTCGGGGAAGAGGTGACATCAGCCGACGCCGGACCCAGACTTTGGAATCCGGCCGACCGAAGGGCTGCCTGAGGCAGGACAACCCATATGTAAGGACTGCAGTTGCATATCTATCGGACATCTAGATTTATGGTAGGTACAAAACTGTACTTTTTCTTCAGTGACCTTTACCTTACAGTCACTGAATTACTTATCACACTTTACACGGCTCCAGAGATCTCCTCAAGGAGCTTGGAGATGCTCTGACGGGTAACGTTTCTGAGGTGGCCCAGACGGTCAATGCTCAGATGTCTACCCTCCATTCCATTGCAAACTCCTCCATGAGGCTAATCTCCTATGCAGCCGAGGGAGCGAGTTAGGGCAGCAAGTTCAGGAGTTGCTCTTAGGAGGCAGGCCTGGATGGATGCACCTTTGTCATTTCACAGAGGCCTTCAAGTCTTCATTCACAGATGCCTCTTTTGATGGTTCCTCTTTGTTTGAAACCAAGGTGAAAGGCACTCTCACTAGGTGCGAGCAAGAGGGAAAAAACTGTCTACCGTAGGAGTCCGTTTTTCCCTTCCTTCTAGGCCTTATACCAAGGCCCAGAGGGGTGGCAAAATGTGGTTCAAGAAATCAGTTTTTCCTGCACAGGTGAGCCCCCCTCCAGAGGCAGGGGAGGGGGTGGTTATTCAGGGAGATACTGTCCTAGGGGCAGAGGAGGCCCCCGCAACTCGGGAGACCGCGTTTCCTTATGTGGTTCTCCCTACCACTGCTACTGATGCGAGGCCCGACTGCGTTTCCAGAGCCAGTCGGGGGTCAAATCTCATTATACCCGGAGGCCTGGCAAGATTACCCAGGACCAATGGGTCCTACGAATAATTTCTGGAGGATATGTCATTCCCTTGTCAAATCTCCCTCCAATCAAGAAAATCCCGGATGTTCCACCCAGTCAAAGGGATTACGCAGCTTCAGAAGTTTCAAAGCTGCTAGAAAAAGGAGCCATCCAACATGTTCCCTCAGACCAGATCGGATTAGGGACTTCAGTTTGTTTTTGGTGCCGAAAAGGACAGGGGACCTGAGAGCCATATTGGATCTCTGCCAATTGAACACCCATGTGCAAAGGTCCAAGTTCCAAATGGTCACATTGCAGTTTATTCTTCCATTGTTGGGAAAAGTGTGGATGTGCTTCATCGACCTCAAGGATGCTTACTACCACATAAAGAGGGACAGGGCATCCAGAAGTCATTTACTCTTCGGTTGGGAGCCAATCACTTTCATTTTTGAGCCCTGCCCTTTGGTCTCCCCACAGCCCCCAGGGTGGTTTACCAAATGCATGGCAGTGGTGACTGCTCACTTGAGACATTAGGGATTCCAAGTGTTTCCATAGCTGCACGACTGGCTCCATACTGCCACCATCAGGCATCTATTACGTCAGATCAGGGACACTATTATCAACCTATGTCAACAGTTGGGCATCGCATTGAACTGGGAAAAATCTGCATTGTTGCCCTCACAGCGTGTCACTTTTATAGGCGCCGAATTAGACACCATCCTCCTGCGTGAGTTTCTACCATAGGAAAGAATCCGTCCTACAACAGGTTTATGCCTTGCTCCCTCTGAAAAGAGCGAAGGCAAGATGGGTCCTCCAATTAGAGACAATGGCTGCTACAATTTAGTCCCTCTGGCAAGGTTACATATGAGGCTCATTCAGTGGCTACTCTTTGCCCAGTGGTCTCAACGTCTTCCACTTTTTCACCCTATTCTCCTCAGACAGGTGCAAACAGGTTCTCAGTTGGTGGCTTCGCACCGGCAACCTGAATGCGGGAAAGCCCTTCGTTCCTGCGCCCCCGGTTGCCACGGTGACCACAGATGCCTCCCATATGGGGTGGGGGGGCATTATCTAGGCAGGACAGTCCAAGGCACGTGGCAAGAGCACGAGATGCATCTGCATATCAATGTCCTGGAGGTGAGAGCTGTGCTAATAACATTGCAAGCACTTCAGAGTTTTCTTCCTCTCAGGACTATTGCAATCCATTCAGACAATATGTCAGTGGTGTGGTATCTGAACAAGCAGGTAGGAACCAAGTCTTATCCCCTTTGCAAGGAGGCCATGCGAGTGTGGCAGTGGGCAGAGTCTTCCCAATGTTTTCTGGTGGCAACGCATATTCTGGGGAAGTCCAATGTGATCGCAGACAGGCTAAGCAGAGCTATTCTGATGCCTTAAGAGTGGTCCCTGAACTGTCAAGTTCCGGTGCAAATCTTCCGCAGGTGGGGTCAGCCTTGCTGTGACCTTTTTGCCAACCCCCTCAGTGCCAAATGCAGCAGCTACTTCACACTGATCCCCCATCAGGGGGAGTCACCCATGGACGCTCTTAGTCCACGATTGGCACTCTTGGTCTACTATATGCCTTCCCTCCGGTCCACTTGCTGTCAAAGGTTATTCAGAAAGCACAATCCTTGGGAAGCAAAATTATTCTGATTGCCCCACACTGGCCTCGTCAAATTTGGTTCCCCTTTCTCCAGACCTATCCCATGGACGCTCCTTGGATTCTGGACCCACAACCAGACTTACTGATTCACATGTCAGGGCAGCTCCATCCCTCTTTTCAGACCCTCCGGTTGATGGCCTGGCTACTCCACTTCCGTCATTAGTTAGGCTTCTTCAATTTTCGCCAGAGGTGGTTCATATTTTATCTTCCTCTCATAAGCCCTCGACCAGGAAGATTTACTACAGCAAATGGAAGAGGTTTTCAATCTGGGCGCATGCCAAAAAGATTGACCCTTAAACAGCGCCAATTCCATCTGTATTGGAGTTCTTGTCTATGCTGTTTAACCAGGGTTCAGCGGCCGCAACCATTAAAGTCCAATTGGCAGCGATTTCTACCTTTCATGTCGCAGACTAGCCTAGTGTGATGTGGCACATAGACTCTTTAAGGCTTTCCTGAAGGGCACTTTACTTCATCCTCTGGTATCTGAACCTGTTATGCCTTGGGTCTCAAACTTTGTTATACAGGGTCTTACTTCACCCCCCCCCCCCTTTGAGCCTGCAGCCACTTGCAATTTAAAATTCTTAACTTGGAAGACTGTCTTTTTGGTAGCCATCACGTCAGCCAGACTTGTTTAGGAGCTTCAAGCTTTATCAATCAAACCCCCTTATTTGATTTTTCATAAGGACAGTGTTTCTCTCAGACTGAACCCTTTCTTTCTTCCCAAAGTAGAGTCAGTCAGTAACCTTAACCAGTCTATTGAATTGCCAGTGTTTTTTCCCCAGTTCTCAAACAAGGTAGAATTAAAATTTCATCAGTTGGACGTGCACAATTACGTTTTTATTTGCACAGAACGAAAGACCTCAGAAAATCTGATCAGTGTTTTATTTTCA
This sequence comes from Protopterus annectens, assembly GCF_019279795.1. NCBI lineage: Eukaryota > Metazoa > Chordata > Ceratodontiformes > Protopteridae > Protopterus > Protopterus annectens. The sequence continues at coordinate 567,138,500 of NC_056749.1, forward strand.
GGAAACAGAATTGGGTCTCCTGTTCCCAAAGTCACGTTGTCCAGGTGGATTTCCAGTTGTATTTCTTTCATTTATTCCTCAGGGGGAAAAGATTTACCGTTCCGGGTGAAGGCTCACTCTACTCTGTATCTACATCTACAGCTTTTCAGGCCAGATTGTCTATGGATGATATTTGTGCTGCGGCTACTTGGGCATCTCCTCACACCTTTGTTACTCATTAAAAGTTAGATGTGGTATCTAGGGGCAGGTCTTCCTTTGGTTCCTCAGTGCTGAGGAGTATTTTCCACTGAGCCTCCCAGGATTTAGGTGCTGGGGACGCTGTCCCATGGGTAAGAATGTAGGCAAGATTGGACTACATAACATCAAGAAGTTATGTACTCACCATAACGTTCAATGTATGTAGTCCATCTCGCCTCACATTCTTACTTACCCCCCCCCCTCCTTCCCCCATATTGGAGGATCTGGAGGTTAGGTCTTGTTTCAGAGCTCCCTTCATTCTTGGGTTTGTACTTCCTTTCCTTAGGTGGTATTATGCATGGACTGGAGAATGAGTGCTGGTGCTCGCAGCAGACTAGATCTGTGGATAGACAGCAGTGCAGCATGGGATACCATCTTAGCCCAGCCAGTAGAAAGACTTCGAGCTAAAAAAGTATGGCCGAGTCGAGGCTGACATTCGGCTCTGAACCCACAGGTAAGAATGTGAGCGAGATGGACTACATACATCGAACGTTATGGTGAGTACATAACTTCTTGTTCAGCATTGGTGGATGTTTCTCAATAATGGTAGCTTGACTTGACCGAATAAACCCAACCAGATGCTTAACAATTGTAGAAAATTTCTAGTTAATACCTCATGCACAGTGAAACTAGCTAGCAAAGTATATGCAGACAATGAAAGTGCTATAAATAACTCAGAAATAAAGCTCAACTCAAAAAGCAGGATACTTAATGTTATATCGCAGATTAGTTGGCACAGTGCCCTTCCTCCGATTAGCTGTGTGAAATGGCAGAAACACTCACAAGTTAACTTAAGTAACAAAGTTGAAACCTGAAACAACTTTAAAAAAGATTGAAAGAACCAATGAGGTGTTTACTCCAAGGCATAGTCCAGGCAACCCCAGTCAGCCAATGACCACAAACAATTCACTCTCACTGAAATACTATACTGGCTTTGGCTAATCTATGATGGCCTGGAACATGTGCTCAGACACGGCCTCTACTAACAAACTAGGCCCAAAACACAAGCCTGAATATGGACAGTGCTACACTACCAACACTACTTGGGTAGAAAAAAACTGCATAAATGTTTAAACAGATAAAGGATCAAGGATACTCTAGATAATGCTTTTCAATACAAACAAGTTATATGATACACTCCTAGCAGGAAATCTGAACAAACAGTCCCAACCAGATGCTTAACAATTGTAGAAAATTTCTAGTTAATACCTCACACACAGTGAAACTAGCTAGCAAAGTATATGCAGACAATGAAAGTGCTATAAATAATTCAGAAATAAGCAAAAAAATAGCACTTCAGTCAGGGGAACATAGGATATTCAAGCCTTGTCCTGCAACCCCCCCCCCCCCATTTAATATTCCATAAGGACAGGGTCTCCCTCAGGATGATGCCTTCCTTTTTGCCAAAGGGTTGAGTCAAATGTCAATCAAGCCTTACATCTCCCAGTATTTTTTCCAGAACAAAGGACATCAGAAAATTTGACCAGCTGTTTGTTGCCTTTTCCACACTCTTTAGGTAACCCTGTATACCACGTTACTTTAGCTAAACGCCTTGGGGATTGCATCACCTTTATTTACAACTCAAAGGGATTTCACCCATTATGTCCTGTGAAAGCTCATTCATCCAGACCTCTGGCAGCTTCTACAGTTGTTCATGCTAGAGCTTCCTTAGATAACATTTGTCCAGCAGCTACAGCTACGTGGGCATCTCCTCATACCTTTATTACTCATTACAAACTGGACCATGTCTCCAGAGGATGTGCTTCATTTGGTCTGATGCTCAGGAATATTTCACAAGACCTCCCAAGATTCTGGTAGCTAGGGAACTCTGCCCCACAGTCAATACTTGTGTGAAGATTTGACATTATCAGTTAAGTTATGTCTTACCATAACGTTCCATCGGTGTTGTCGAGCTTCACTAATCCTTGACATTCCCCCCTTCCTTTTCCCTGCCTAAGACTTAGTGGACAGAATATTCCCAGAGACTGGCTTCGTAATAGGGACACAGATAGTCTCATCTATTACTTCCTCTCTCACTATTATAGGCAAACTCTATCTGAGGTAATTTGCTGAAGAGCATTATGAGTAGAACCTGGCTCGAGAGTTTTGGAAGGAGCGAGCTGGAATAATAGCAGAACCGAGCCCATAGTCCAGGATTGGTGAAATTCGACAACACAGATGGAACATTCTGGTAAGACATAACTTTTTTTCCACAAGGCCTCTACAAGGAAAAAAAAATGAAAAGCTTCTCTGTTTGGGCTCTCTAGAGTTTATTGGACCCCTTCACTGCTCCTGTTTCTGCAGTCTTAGAATTCTTAGTATCTACTTGGGAGATAGTTTTTCTGTTGTCAAAGTGCAATTGGCAGCCATATCTAATTTTCACTCTGGAGAAAATACTTCCTCATTAGCTTCTTCACAGTTGTGCAAGGCCTTTCTTAAAGGTAAATGTGAAGTTGTTCAATCTCGCCGTTCATTCTTACAGATCGGTTCACAGCCGATCCCTCAGCTCTGAGTTGGCCTAGTACAAAGCTGGAGGTCTTCAAATAGCTCAAGGCCAAATCTCTATCCCGTGATGCACCTAGTTACCACAGATCTAGTTTATCACTGCAACAGATTGGAGGTTCTCACTAGCTTGGGCCAGTAAAATCTTACTTTTATAAATATTCTATTATAGTGCTAACTTTATTAGTAGTAGTTTTACATACTTTTATAAGCTCTTTAAGCTTGTTTGAGTCTTACTGCTCTGTCAGCAAGTCCGCAAGCTGATATCCAAAAACAAGGCTCCAGCATCAGAGGTTCTAAAGTTCGGTATGATGGCAGCTGCACTTCTGGCCATACCGCTGGGTCGCATGCACATGCAGGTACTGCAATGGCTGTTCACTCAGTGGTCTTACCAAGAGCTCCCCACGTGTTATCTGATAATGATCGCAAACTCTTGCAAAAAGGATCTTCAGTGGTGGTTGACCTCACTTAATGTCACGATAAGTCGTCTTTTAGTTTTACCCCCACCAGCAGCTACAGTGACCACGGACGCTTCCCTAATCTGGTGGGGGGGGCATTTTCAGGGAAGGACAGCCCAAGGCACATGGACTGATCAAGAGACACATCTGCATATCGGGTAATGCACATCCCGGAGAAATCCATCGTGATAGCAGACAAGCTGAGCAGAGCAATTTTGTTGCCCCATGAGTGGCTCCTCAAGTAAGAAATAGCGGACAGGATATTCCGCAGTTGGGGCCAGCCTTGCTGTGACCTTTTTGCCAGTCACATGAACACGTAATGTAGAAGCTACTTTGCCCTGATCCTTCCTTCTGGGAGAAGCCCCAAAGGATGCACTCGTTCACGATTGGCCTCCGTGTCTCCTCTGTGCATTTCCACCAATCCCGTTGATACCCAAGGTTCTACAGAAAGCAAAAAACCCTTGGAAGGACCATTATTCTAATAGTCCCTCATTGGCCTCGTCAGATTTGGTTCTCCTTCCTTCGACTTTATCTTTTGGAGGACCCTTGGATTCTGGACCCAGTTCTGGACCTTCTGATACACTCGTCAGGGGGACTTCATCCCTCTCTGCAGTCCCTGAAGCCGACAGCTTGGCTGCTGCAATTCCCATCATAGCCAGGTTCCACAACCTTTCTAATGAGACTAGGCAAATTCTCTTATTCTCCCATAAATCTTCTACAAGGAAGCTATACCTTAGCAAATGGAAAAAAAATGTTCTATATGGGCCTCTAAAAACAATGTTTATCATTACCAAGCCCTTATGGCCTCCATTTAAGAGTTCTTGACTGATTTTCAGCAAAGGAGCTGCAGCAGCAACAGTTAGAGTTCATCTTGCTGCCATTTCTAATTTTCATCTTGGATTTGAAAGTTTGAATATTATGTCTCACAAATTATCCAAAGCCTTTCTCAAAGGGGCTTTTCATCTCAGACCTCCTGTAAAATCTCCCTATTCCCCATGGAATCTACATTTTATGCTTTCACATTATTTTTTCTCCATTTGAATCAGCTTCCTCATGTGACCTCAAATTTGTCATGGAAGATTATCTTTTTAGTAGCTATTACTTCTGTCTGCAGATTGTCAGAGCTTTAACCCTTGTCCATTAAGCCTCCTTATTTGATTTTCCATGCTGACAGAGTCTCACTTCGAACAAACCCCTCCTTTTTTCTTAAGGTTTGCAGACTGAAACTAATCTTAATCAAATTATTGATTTGCCAGATGTCCTTCAAGAATGCAACTGCAGTCATAACATGTGGGTTGTCCTGCCTCAGGCAGCCCTCGGTCGGCCGGATTCCAAAGTCTGGGTCTGACGTCGGCTGATGTCGTATTTCTCTCCGTCAGAGCGGCTGGAGTACATAAGCATCAGCCGACACCATTTTCTTCAGTCTTTCTTGCCGCGCGGTGCCCGAAGCAGAAGCAGTTCGCAAGTGCCAGTCGGTCAGCTCCTGTATTCTACGATACCGAAGTCATCAAAGCTAAGTACCCCGTTGGGGACCTTTTCTTGCCTCAGCCGATGTCAGAAATTACTGAAAAAGTTAACAATTGTCTTTCTTGTGGTAAACAAATACCTCATAAGGATTTCCACTCTTACTGTCTCCCTTGCCTGGGCCCAGACCACGACGTCTCGGCCTGTGTAGCCTGTGCTCGCTTCAACAAGTGCACTCTCAGGCGCCGGGCGGAGTTCGCTGAAGATTTTTTCGGCGATAATTTTGCTTACACCATGCCATCGGATCTTCCGACATCGCAAACTCCCAAAAAGCGAAAAGACCGGGACCGACATCCTCGGCCCGCGTCTACCACAGACTCCACGCCAAAACCTAGCCCGAGTGCTCCGGTTCCCTCTGAGACTGTCTCTCCACCGCTTCGAACCGAAGACACCGCATTACCGACGACTCCGATTCCAGATATTACTCCGACGCCAGTTATAGATTTTCCTCCGGATACCGAAACAGAGGAAATGCCCGAGACCATTGCTGTAGACAAGGTCACTCCTGCACGTGGAGCTGCCAGGCCCCCTATGGCCATGTCTATTAAGGCCTACACTAGGGCTAAGGCAGCCAGCAAAACAAAGCATATTACGTCTAAATTCTTACCTCAGCCGACTCCAGACACAAATTATGTCCATGGCCGCTGATTTGATTTCCATTATTAGAGGTTCACAGGCCCATCCTGAGAGAGGATCCCAGCCTCCTCCTGATAAAAGGCCCCGGGTTGAACCCTCTGACCCTACTCCTTCAGATGAGGATTCTGAGGGCTCTGTCCACTCTGATAGCCAGGAAGAGCTCTTCCAGACCTATGAGGACTCGGATGCAGAGGATTCCATCCCCTCGGCCTCCCCTCCTGAGGATATTTCTTTTGGGGAAGTTCTGCACACCATGAGGGAACATTTCAAGTGGCAGGGTCAGGAATATTCTGATTCTAGGAAACTCCTTAGGACTTTCCTTAAGAAGCCTCAGCACAGGCCCTTAGCTATTCCTCCTGTACTTGATGTTCTGGATGATTTGTACTCTAACTCTAGTGCTACCCCTGATTCTCTTCCTCCTGCTCCAGCCAAGCCAGACAGGTATTACAGGGTCCCAGAAACTCATTCCCATTTATTCAGGGCCCACACTGCTGATTTGGAAACTATTTCACAGGGGCCTAAAGGAGTTTCAGCCTCCACCTCAAAAAATCCTTTGCCCTCCAACAGGGAAGCTAGGTCATTAGAGAGATGGGGCAAAAAGGTTTACACATCCACTACCTTATCTATGAGAGCTTTAAATTGCCTTTTCCATATGTTACAATATCAGGATTATCTGTTAGAAGATTTACAAAAAACATTAGCCACTCCTGATCCTTTAGACAGGAAGACTTTGCAGGAAGCTGTACATAACACCCAGCAAGTAAGTAATCACTTCCTGCAGTGTGGATATGATGCACTGGAAGCTTCATGTAGGGCAGCTATGACAGGGGCAGTCATTCGTAGACATGCTTGGTTAAAAGATCAACCTCTACCAGATCATGTAAAAGCAAAACTTCTGGATGCACCTTTGGAAAAGAACAAGCTTTTTGGTACAAATGCTAAGGATGTGTTAAAGACCATTGAAGAAAAAGCAAAATCAGTTCAGACTGTGAAGGATTTCCTCCAGGTTCAACCCCCCAGATTCAGTAGGAATTGGCCTTCAAAAAACTGGTCCTTTCCTAATCCAGAAAAGTTTCAAAGGGGTAAGAACAGACGTGGTCGAGGAAGAGGCCAATACAGAGGCCCTTACAGGGGACGACAATGGCAGCCAGGAAACCAAAGAAGTGACGCAGGGGTTTCACCTGCCCCACAACCACAATCTCAATGACTTTCCTCTACTACCGCCTACCAGGGAACAACTAGAAGCTCCCTTGGGCGGGAAATTATCTCTGTTTGCAGAAAACTGGCAGAGACTGACAAAGGACAAATGGATTTTGGACATTATAGACCGAGGGTACAGGTTTCATTTTCATACCTTACCAAGAAAACAAGGCATGCCAAACCTGCCACAAAATCAGACAGCAGAGGCTATCAAGCAAATCACTCTGCTGACTCGGATGAAAGCAATAGAAAGAGTTCCACAACAAGAACAAGGCCAGGGGTTTTACTCAAGACTGTTCCTTGTTCCAAGAAAAGAATCTCAATGGAGACCAATACTGGACTTGTCCGCATTAAACACCTTTCTCATAGTACCAAAGTTCAAAATGCTGACTCTGCAGCAACTCCTTCCCATGCTGGGCAAGGGGTCGTGGCTGATTACTCTGGACCTCAAGGGAGGCATACCTGCATGTCCCTATCAGACACAGTTGCAGAAGATACCTCATTTCTTGCAGGGCCAGAGCATTATCAATTCTCAGCATTGCCATTTGTCTTATCTACTGCACCCAGAGTATTTACAAAATGCCTGGCTTCAGTAATTGCTCATTGCAGGCTCCAGGGAATACAAATTTACCCGTACCTGGACGACTGCCTCATACAAGCGGACGACAAATTGATGTTGACAAAAAACCTGGATTATGTCATACGATTACTTCAAGCTCTGGGATACACAGTCAACTTCCAAAAGTCAAGACTGCAGCCATCCCAGCAAATAATCTTCTTAGGAGCCAAACTAGACACAACCTCTCAGATGGCTTACCTGACAGAAGACGAGCAAGAGAAGTTAACTCATTACTTCAAAGGTTTAGCAAAGCTCACCCAGATGACTGCAAGGAGATTCCTACAGGCCCTGGGTTGCATGGCATCCTGCATTCTCCTGGTTCCATTAGCAAGACTACACATGAGAAAGTTTCAATGGTACCTAAAAAGCATTTGGTCTCAACACAGCAACAACTTGGAGACAATCATACCACTCATTCCATGCCTACAAAAGGAATTCCTATGGTGGGCCTCGGTGAGCCAGGCAAACACAGGTATGTCATTCAAAAAACCACAGATAACCCAAACCATGACTACGGACGCCTCAGACCTTGGATGGGGGGCGCACATGGAGGGCAGGTGCATACAAGGACAATGGTCTCCAAAGGAAACACATCTGCATATAAACCAAAAGGAAATGCTGGCAGTAATGCATGCCATCGAGGCCTTTCAACATCAACTCCAGCAAGGCCATTTAATGATACGGACAGACAACACCACTGTGATGTGGTACATAAACAAGCAAGGGGGCACCCACTCTTACCCCCCTTGCAGACTGACAATGCAGCTTTGGGAAAAATCACTGAGCCTAAACATCCAGTTACAATCCCAGTTTGTTCCAGGAAAAGACCATGTGTTTGCGGACAGCCTAAGCAGGAATTTCACAGATCCACACGAGTGGAGGTTACATCTGAAGACCTTCAGACAACTCACTTCGACATGGGGCAAGCCAGAAGTGGACCTATTTGCCTCTCACCTCAACCATCTTCTACCAAAATTCTGCACAAGGACATACCATCCAAAAGCTTGGAAAATAGATGCCCTCTCATTCAACTGGAACTCCCTAGCAATCTATGCATTCCCACCTCTGCCACTGATGACCTCAGTATTACTAAAGATCAAAGCAGAGAAACCCAAGGGAATCATAATAGCTCCGGACTGGCCAAGACAACACTGGTACCCACTACTACGGAGCATATGTCACACCAGGAGGTGGGCCCTTCCCCAGTGGCCTCTACTTTGACTCAACACAATTTCAAACACTGCATCCAAATCTTCAGACACTGCAGCTAACAGCCTGGGAGATCCCATAAATAACTTCAGCTTCTCTCTCTCCAAGGAAGTTCAGCGGATACTAACAGAGGCTCGAAGACCATCCACCAGAAAGGTTTACTTGGCAAAGTGGAAAAGATTCAGCATTTGGAATACCAGCAAGGGACATGATGCATCATTGTTGAACATCCCACTCATCTTGGAATATTTGGCAGATATGTTAAAGAACGGCCTCTCATATTCTTCCATAAAGATGCATGCATCTGCTATTTCAGGTAGATACAACACTGATCCTCCTGTTTTTTCTCACCCCTTACTAAGGCAATTCCTCAGGGGAATCAAGAACATTAAGCCACCAAGAGAGGCCCCAGTGCCAGCCTGGGACCTCAATTTTGTCTTAGAAAAACTGACCCTACCTCCATTTGAGCCAGCAGCTTCAGTTGACTTGCAATTTCTCTCATGGAAGACAGCTTTCCTGTTGGCAATTACCTCAGCAAGAAGGGTTTCGGAGCTACAGGCCCTAATGGCAATACCACCCTTTATTTTTCACAGAGACAGGGTCTCATTAAGGACCAACCCTACTTTTATGCCAAAGGTGGTATCTAGGGTTTCTTTAAATCAAGCCATTCATCTGCCTGCTTTCTTCCCCAATCCTGAGAACAAGGGGGGAAAGACTGTTGCATACCTTGGACATTCACAGACAACTTCGATACTACCTGGACAGAACCAAGGCCAGTAGGAAGTCTGAAAAACTTTTTGTAGCTTACGCCCCTGCAATCCAAGGGAAAGCAATTTCAAAACAGACTTTCTAAATGGATTGGACATTGCATCAGATTCTGTTATTCCTTTCATGGAAAGACTGTTCCAGCCAATGTCAGACCACATTCCACCAGAGCTACAGCCACCTCTACAGCATTCTTAAGAGGGGTGCCTACCAAGGACATTCTAGAAGCTGCTACATGGAGCTCCGTGCATACATTCTCCAAACAGTACAATCTCCCTCTATACTCCAGATCCAGAGCAGGCTTTGCTTCGGCAGTCCTGCAGGGTTTGATTGCCACACCATCTTTTTCCTAGAGCATTCCTCCTCCCCCAGCTAAGCTATGGTATTCTACCCACATGTTATGACTGCAGTTGCATTCTTGAAGGACATAGTACAGTTTTGTACCTACCATAAATGTAGATGTCCGATAGACATGCAACTGCAGTCAGATTTTCCCTCCCTCCATACCCCTCTATGCCTAGGGTCCACTCCTATCCCTCTTACTTCTTAGCTGGGGATATCTGTTATGGTGTATTTGTTTTATTGCTCATTTACTTGTTTGGAATCCTGTTTTTGTCTTCCAATTTGATTACAGCCTTCCTTGGAGGGCACCTGGCATCTGGGGCAAGAAACACTGAAGAAAATGGCGTTGGCTGATGCTTATGTACTCCAGCCCCTCTGACGTCGGAGAGAAATGCGACAGCAGCCGACGTCGGACCCAGACTTTGGAATCCGGCCGACCGAGGGCTGCCTGAGGCAGGACAACCCACATGTTATGACTGCAGTTGCATATCTATCGGACATCTACATTTATGGTAGGCACAAAACTGTACTTTTTCTTCCCCAATCACTCAGTCTAGAATACATACTGCACAAACTTGATGTTCGCAACTCAGATTTTACTTGGATAGAACAAAAGATTTTAGGAAATCTGAACAGCTTTTTATTTCCTTTTTCAGACTCCAGGAAAGGTATGCCAGTAGCTAAAACAAATCTATGTAAATGGTTATCAGATTGCATCACATTTGCTTATTCAGTTGCCAGTATGCCCTTACAACACCATTAAGGATCACTCAACCAGAGCAGTTTCTACATCCTCTGCCTTTTCTGCCAGACTTCCTATAGATAACATTTGTGCAGCAGCCACTTGGTCAAGACCTCATAACTTTGTCACTCATACAAAGAGGAAAGGGCCTCTTTTGGGTCTACTGTCCTGAAAAAAATACTCCAGTGAGCCACCCGAGATAGGTGATGCTTGGGACGCTACCCATCTGTAAGAATGAACAGCGAGCTAGAACAACTTCACTTAGTTATGTACTTACCATAACGTTCCATGTGAGTTGTTTATCTCACCTTCATTCTTACTTCCCTCACTCCTACTTCCTCCTGGGCTTTTAAAAGACCAAGATGCTGGATCCTTCCTGGTTGCTCAACCCTTCTATACCTTTTCTTATGGAGTGATAGAATGACATATGGTATTATACACAGCAAACAAGATCTGAGGTAACTCTAGGTGCATCATGGGATAGGGATTTGGCCTCGAGCTATTTGAAGACCTCAAGCTTTGTAGTAGGCTGACTCAAGAGCCGATGGATCAGCTCCGAACCCATCTGCAAGAATGAAGGCAAGGTGAATAACTCACATGGAACGTTATGGTGAGTACAAAACTTTTTTTGTTGCTTTGGCTCCAGTGAATGAGGACTCATTGCCACCCTGAGATTTGACAGTCATACTGCAAGGGTTAACTCAGAAACCCTTTGCGCAATCAGACAAGTCTAGTTTAAAATTTTTATCAGGAAATGCATCTTTTCTAGTAGCCATCACGTCTGCAAGACTAGTTTCTGAACTCCAGGCTCTTTCTTCCAAATCACCTTACCTTATTTTTCACAGACCGGATTACCTTGCAGACCATTCCATCCTTTTGACAAAAGTAGCTTCCAAAACAAATGTTAATCAAGCCATTAATTTGCCTGTTCTCTTTCCTAAATTTGCTAACAAAGGAGAATACATGCTACATCTTTTAGATGTACATAAGCAACTATGATTTTATTTCAACAGGACAAAAGTTTTCAGGAAATCTGAATGGTTTGTCTCCTTTTTCTCCTAACAAATTGGGTTAATCAGTTTCTGAAATCACCTTGGCCAAATGGACTAGTGATTGCATTTTCTTTGTTTTACAGTCACCAAGGACTCTCTACTCCAGACCTCCTAAAGCATATTTCCCCAGGTCCAGGGATACTTCTTCTACTTTTTGGTCTAGATATTCTATTGATGACATTTGCGCAGAAGCTACATGGTCTAATCCTTGTGCCTTTATTGCTAGTTACAAATTGGGTTTGACTTCCAGGAGCAGAGCTGCCTACTGTCTGCAGTACTCTGGAATATCTGTCTATGAGCGTCACCCAAGATGTTCTTCGTGTTTCACTGTTGGAGTCTTCACATACGGGTTATCCGGCTCCCGGTTGCCCTCAGTCGGCCCGAATACCCGAGTCGTTGGTATATGACGGCTGCCGCTGGTTGTAAAACTGATGTTGGAACATTGGGTATAAAGGGTGGCAGCAGATGCCATTTCCTCAGTCTGTCTTGCTGCGGAGCCCAAAGCAGATGCAGTTCGCACTAGTGCCGGTCGTCAGTTTACCTTCGTTTTGCTTTCTGACTACCAAGTTGAAGACACCTTCAGATAAGTACCCCATTGGGGATCCTCCTTTCTTGCTTTAACGAATGTCAGATAGTTAACTGTCTTGCCTTTGGAAAGCAGATTCCGCACCGTGATTTCCATTCCTATTGTATAACTTGTTCGGGCTTGAGCACGACGTCCCTAACTGCCATCTCTGTGCTTCCTTTAAACCCGCGTACCATATGCCGTAGAGCTAAGATTTTGTATAAGCATTTCAGAGTCTGGCCTAAGTTTGTCGGTATGGCGTCTTCTGATCTCCTGAGTTCGGATATACCTAGGAAACGCAAAGACAAGGACCGCGACAGGCCTATGATTAAATCTGCTGACGCTCTGGTTGAATTGGTCATCAGCACAGCGGTAGTCCATGAGGCGCTTTCGCAGCCCCTGCAGTTCACAGATTTTCAGCCGCAAGCCTCTGCTGAGACCTTTACGGAGTCCTCCATGCCACAGGCTGCTATTTCATCTTCAGACCCTCCGCCTGTTACTGCCTCAGATGGGTCTGGAGCTGCTTTGCAGACACCGGCTTCGGACTCCTTCTTTTCGACATGAGACCAGAACTAGACTGACTACCTTAGTTCAGACTTATGGAGTCTCTCGGGATTGCTAGTAAACCTTTCAGCTGCAAACCTACTCGCAAGCAGGTGTCTGCCTCCCCTCCTGTACCTCAGTCCCAGTTGGTAAATATGGCTGGTGATCTTTCCCTGATTAAGGCTCACCCCCCCCCCCCCTTCAAAGAGGACTAGGGAATTATCTCCTGATGTTTTGTGTCTCGGATTCTGGGATTTCCAGTATGTCTGCTGGTGAAGAAAGAAATTCTCAACTTTTGTCTGCCTTTGGGGATTCTGATGCTGAGGATTCTGATGCTGAGGACTCTGTCCCTTTTGCCTCCCCTCCAGAAGTTTTTTTTCTTTGGGGATACTTTGAATACTGTTAGGGAGCACTTTAAATGGGAATGTCAGGATTTTCCTTAGTCTAAGAAAAGAATCTGGGCATTTTTGGATTTGCCACAGCATAAGCTTCTGGCTATACCTCCAGTTTTGGAAGTTGTGGATGATTTCATGGAAAATTCTTTAACTCCTAATTCTGTTCCTCCTGCCCCCAGAAAACCGGATAGGTACTATAGGGTTACTGAATCTCATTTCCTTTTTAAAAACCCTACTGCTGATCCAGACATTTTCTCAAGGCCCCAAGGGTGTTAAGGCGACTTGCTAAAAACCCAGTGCCTTCTGATAAGGAGTCTAGGGCCTTGGACAGGTGGGGTAAAAAAATCTATATCTCTGCAACTCTTGCCATTAGATCAGTGAGTTGTCTTTTTCACATACCTAAGTATTAGCATATTTTGGAGGCTATTAAGGCTAAACTTGGAGATTATCCTTCCATGACGCAGAACAAAGACTTAGAAGTCTTACTGAATTCTGCCACTTTAGTTAATAAGCATTCACTTCATTGTGGTTTTGACACTTTGGGGGCTTCCTGCAGAGCAGCAGCCACTGGTTCCGTAATTTAAAGACATGCTTGGCTCAGGGTGCAGTCTCTTTCTGAACCTGTTAAATCTAAATTGCTGGATGTTCCTTTGCACAAGGACAATCTTTTTGGTAATAAGGCTGAGGAGGTGCTGAAGAAGTTGGAGGATAAGGCAAAATATATGCAAGCTGCAAAAGATTTCCTTCAGGTTCAGTGTCCTCTGTTTAGTAGGCGTTATCCTTCCAAGAATTGGTCTTTTCCTGATCTTGGCAAGCAGGGTCGCTCTAGGCCTAGGGGGTTCAGATCTTCCAGAGGGCAGGCTTCTGCCCCTCAAATGGCTAAACAATGGCATTCTTCTGCTAAATCAGGGAGTTCTAAGCCAGCTTCCCAGAGCAAACATTCTCAATGACTCTGGCCTTCTTGTGCCTACCCCTGCGAGCCCTGGGTTTCCTTTGTTGGGAAGGTTAGCCAGGTTCGCAGAGGTATGGTCTACCATCACAAATGACAAAGGGGTGCTCAATATAATAAACCAAGGCTACAAGTTTTACTTTCACACCTTCCCTGTTTTGCAAGGGTACCCAGACATACCCAGAACTCTCAGGGCAGAGGTAGAAGCTCACATTTCTCTACTGACTTTGAGGGCTATACAGCCAGTTCCTGCAAATCAGTCAGGCCTAGGTTTTTATTAAAGACTTTTTCTGGTACCCAAGAAATGGGGCACCTGGCGCCCTATTCTGGATCTGCCTATTCTAAACACTTTTCTGATGATTCCCAAATTCAAGATGCTCACCCTTCAACAGTTACTGCCAATGCTGGGCAAGGATTCATGGCTGGTAACTTTGGATCTCAAGGAGGCTTATCTGCACATCCCGTTAAGGGAAAGTTGCATGCAGTTCCTTTGCTTCAGGGCTGGGAAACAACACTTTCAATTCTCTTCATTGCCCTTTGGCTTATCTTCTGCTCGTAGAGTTTTTACAAAGTGCCTGGTTCCAGCCATTGCTTTTTGCAGGCAGAGGAACATTCAAATTTTATCCTTACCTGGACAACTGTCTCATTCAAGCAAACTCCCCAGAACAACTAGAAAAGGATTTGGATTTCGTGAAGAACATTCTCACCTCTTTGGGTTACACTCTCAACAAAAAGAAGTCAAAGATGGTTCCTACAAGGGAGATTATTTTCCTGGGAGCGAGTGTGAATACAGCCACCCAGATGGTATTCCTCCCTCAACAGAAGTAAGAAGATCTTTCGGCTTGCTTCATGAACTTGGCAAGCATGATCTAGCTCTCTGCAAGGCAATTCCTGCAAGTACTGGGGTTCATGGCTTCATGGGTTTTGATGGTCCCATATGCAAGGCTGCACATGAGAACTTCAATGGTACCTCAAGAATCTTTGTCAAGACACACATGACTTGGACTTGATTTTTTTCCCCTGACTCCCTGTCTACAAATGGATTTCCTCTGCTGGGCGACAGCCTGTTCTCAGAACAGGGGGTCTTCCTTTCCGCCTACCAGCCAGACTGTCACCACAGACGCCTCAGATGTTGCATGGGGAGCTCATCTGGAAGGCAGGGGCATACAGGGGACTTGGAGCACCCAGCAGATTCATCTGCACATAAACTTAAAAGAATTGATGGCAGAGCAGCAGGCCTTGCTGGCTTTCAAGGACCTATTCTACCCTGGGAATCTGCTGATCTGGACAGACAATACCACAGTCGTGTGGTACATCAACAAGCAAGGGGGGACTCACTCTTACCCCTTGTGCAGACAAAGCATGAGGCTATGGTACTTAGCAGCATCCATGGGCTTGCATCTAATAGCCCAGTTTCTTCCAGGGAGGCATCTAATAGCCCAGTTTCTTCCAGGGAGGCTGAACTCCTTGGATCATTTGAACAGACATGTTCTGGATCCTCACAAATGGCAACTGAACAAGGACATTTTTTACCACATCACTCATCATTGGAGCACCCCACAAGTGGATCTTTTCTCTCACCAATTCTCTCCTTCCAACCTTCTGCACCAGAGAGTTTCACAACAAAGCTTTGGAGGGTGGATGCATTGTCCTTCCCATGGACCCATCTGTTTATGCATTCCCTCCTCTGCCTCTTCTTCCCAGAGTGCTGCTAAAGATGAGTGACGAAAAACCAAAGGCTATTCTTATAGCACCAGATTGGTCCAGGCAGTATTGGTATCCTCTCCTTCACAGCCCTTCACTGGCTCAGCCTTGGCATCTTCCCCTGGTACCAGATCTGTTGGTTCAGGAAGGGGGGAAGTTCCTTCATGCTCATCTTCAAACTATGCATTTAACTGCCTGGCTAATACTTTAAATCTTTCCCAACAGGTGGTTGAAGTTCTTCATGAGGCCAGGAGGCCTAGTACACGAAAATCCTGTGCAGATAAATGTAAGAGATTTTGCTCTTGGATGCTAGCTAAAGGAGAAGACTCTTCTCATCCTTCTCTTTCACTCATTCTTGACTACCTGGCAGGATTGCTTAATGGTGGGCTTTCCTTTTCTTCAATCAAAATTCACGCTTCAGCAATTTCAGCTCATTGTTCTTTTGAGCAACCCATTTTTTCTCACCCCTTGATGAAACCGTCCCTGAGGGGGAGCTAGTAATCTTACAGTTCCCAGAAGAGCTCCTACTCGTGCTTGGGATCGTAATTTTGTCCTGAAAAAACTTACTCTGCCTCCCTTGAACCAGCTTCCTCTGCAGATTTGAAGTTTCTATTCTGGAAGACTGCTTTCCTTTTAGCTATTACTTCAGCTAGAATGGTATCTGAGCTGCAAGCCCTAATGGCAGTAGGACCTTTCATCATTTTTTCACTCAGATCAGGTTTCTCTGAGAACTAATCCCTCCTTTATGCCTAAGGTAGTTACCAGTTTAACCCTTAACTAGTCTATTCACCTGCTTACATTTTTCAACAATCCCCAAAATAAAGGGGAAAGGATTCTGCACTCTCTTGATGTGCATAGCTGAAATTTTACTTGGACAGGACTAAATCCTTTCGAAAATCTGAACAGTTGTTAATTTTGCTCCTGAGGCTCAGGGTAAAGCTGTTTCAAAACCATCTCCAAATGGATTGCTCATGGTATTCACTTTTGTTACCTGCCGCATGGGAAGGTTACCCCTCTGGGTATTAGGACCCATTCGTCTAGAGCAGCCTCTACTTCTGCAGACTAAGAGTTGTGCCTACTAAGGACATCCTAGAAGCTGCTACCTGGTCTTCTGTCCATATTTTCACAAAGCATTACAATCCTTGTTTTCTAAATCCAGGGCTGGTTTTGCCTCTGCAGCTTTGCAGGGCCTTCTTACCAAACCTTAATCTGTGATCCTTCCTCCCCCCATTGTCTTTTTCCTGGGCTTTGGGAGTCTACCCATATGTGAGGACTGCAGCAGTGAAACACGAACATAGTACCAGTTGTGTATACTTACCATGCACAGATATATATATATATATATATATATATATATATATATATATATATAGTTTTATTTTTTGTATGTTCCATGTCCAGGTTGCTACCTTCCTGGGTTAGCCTTCTTTTGGGGCCTCCTGCTAGTTATCGCAAGAAAAACTGATGGAAGGGCGTCTGCTGCCTCCCTTTATACCTGACATTCTGACGTCAGTTTTACAACTGGCAGCAGCCGACGTCATATACCAAGGACTCTGGTATTCAGGCCGACTGAGGGCTACTGGGAGCTGGCTAAACTCATATGTGAGGACTGCAGCAGTGAATACACTTTAACATCTACATTTATGGTAAGTGTACACAACTGTACTTTTCACGTAGCTGGGGACTCTGTGTCAATTGCTGAACGCATGAAAAGGACAGCAGATATTTGTTATGTACTCACTATAATTATGCGTCTGTGTTGTGCATTTTCATTCTTCAGCTCTCCACCCTACTTTCCCCTTCCTTTCATTTCCTGGAGTGACCTTGTGGTTATGGAACAACTTCTGTTCCAGGTTTGAGTTCCTGTTCTGTTACTTCTGTTGTTTCTTTGAGTATGCTTAGGGTTAATTACTCCAAGGCTTATAAGGCAGCAAACTTTATCTGAGATATAGCAAGTTGACTGGGGCATTATTGGTAGAGGAAGAAGCTCGTGAGTTGGATCAGAGTCTTAATATGGCAGAGTCAGATCTGATCCAATTATTGGGGAAGAAAGAATGAAAATTAACAGATATAGTTATCGTGAGTACATAACTTGAAATTTAAGCTTTGTTCTCCCATCTTTGGTCTGACCTCAGCTTCTTTAACAGCTGGGAGTAAACTGCCGACTGGTCGTCCTTCCCCTGTGTATAAAAAAAAGTTTATGGACAGATTTGGTAAGAGAATATTTCCTTCCACTTTGACTTGCAGAATTCTTAACTTTCAGACATGGAAGTTTGTTCTGTTTATTCAGTCTGGGAGAATTTACTACTACCTTCTGTAGCTAAACCAAATAAGAATCTGGGCAGGCAGAAGTAAAAACCACAATTTATTGTGTTCATAATGCACCCAAGACTTGTAGAATCACAAAAAAAAGAATACAGTAAGCGCTTTTATTTGGCTATGCCAAACTTCCTCTGACAAAAGTACCGTCATTTCCTATTTAGATACATCCAGGATGGCTCGTAACTTTATTTCATTAATCAATTCCCCTCCAATATTCTGTTAACCACAAGATAAAATAAAATAATCAGTAATAATGCATCGCCTATTTTAAACGGATAAATTTCTGTTTATAACAACATGTTCATTCAAATAAATACTAATCATAATGGAAAACCCGAATGATGTAAAATATGCAGTACAACAAACTCCTATCTAATGTAAATGTAAGTATGTGTAAATATAAAATTGTGTAAAATAGAATTAATAGACATTTTTTGAATATTACAATTGACAAATGTTTCTATAAATACTATCTTTCAAGGGACTTTAATCTGAGGATACTTCCAGTGGAAAGTGTTCGATTCAATCCTGGCCAGCAATGTGCATTAAGTCTAATCTGCCATTGTAATTCTGTTTTTTCTAAAAAGGCTTGCCATGCTCCACCCCTCTTATCTGGTTTTAAAGTGTCCAAAATTACAAATTTAAATGAATGTGAAAGATGTGTATTTACATGTTTGGGTAAGGCATTTGTTTTAGTTTTATCACGAATAGCTCGGATATGTTCACCCATCCGATCTTTTAACTTGGGTTCAGTTTTCCCAATGTAAAAATTAACACATGATGAACATATTGCACAATAAACAATTTTTTTTCAGTATTGCACTTTAACTTCCCCAAAATTCTAATGCTGTGACAATTTATAGATACAAAACTAGTTTCTAACACATACCTGCAATATTTGCACCTACCACACTTGTACATATTGCCACAACTAGTATTTCTTGTAATCTCAAAACACTTTTTTAAATTGCATCCTTTTTATAAACTATAGTCGGAAAAGTATCAAATTTGTTATGCAAGTAGGGGTCACTAGTTAATAAACTCCAATTTTTTAAAAAGAATGTTTTTTATATTATAACTATCTGTACTAAAAATAGTAATAAAACTACATGTAATTTTTTTCTGTTACTACATTCATTCCTGTTATTACTTGTACAATAAGTTCAATTCATTCCTGTTAAAATCACTCTGAGAATTGCATATTGCATTGTGTTTTAATATTAATAGAAGAATCAATTGAATCAATTTGTGTCCTACCTAATAAAGATATGAAATGTCCATTGTCTGTCTTGGACATTACTTCATTCATTGTCATCTATCATCCTAATGGGTTAACCTCTATGGGTGAACATATTCTTTAATAAATTACATTCACAAACAAAATCATCCCACTTACTAACCATTCTTGCTGCTCTCACGAATTGTCCCTTCAGAACAGCTCTCTTTTGGGTATATGGATGATTGCTACCAAAATGTAAAAAATTATTACTGTATGTTTCTTTCTGAAATATTTCAGATAAAAGTGATTATTTAAATCCTTTTTCAGAAAAAAAAACATCCAGATAGGATATATTAGTATTTTTTACAGCTGTAATTTTTAAAAAGGAAGTTGTCTCTATGTATTTTAAAAATTCATCAACTTTTTCTTGTCCACACCACAAAACAAAATATCTTCCAAATAATGTAAATAAACATTACACCACTGGTTAAAAAGAGATTCAAATATAAACTTGTCTTCCCAAACATACACCACAATGTTGGCATAGAGGCCTCCGCAAGGAGACCACATAAGCCATACCCTCTTTCTGTAAGTACAATTTATCATTGAACAGTATAAAGTTCTTAAGGACAACATCGAAAAGCTGTACATACCAATTGATGCTATTTTGTGAAAGTCCTTTTTTGAATAAATATGAATTTACCCATTCAATGCCCTGTTCATGTGGTATTAGAGTACAAATATTTTACATCAATAGTGATGAATGTGTAATGTTCTCCAAAATTCGCTTTTCCCATCCTGGATAAAAAGTCCCACAAGTCTTTACATATATGCCTTTCACCCTGTAAAAGTACCTTCAATTTGCCATCCAAAAATTTTGCAGTTAAATTCATGATAGACCCCTGGGCGTCCACTATTGGCCTCATTGGTAGTCTAAGCATGTCTTTATGAATTTTTAGGACACCAAACAAAGCTGGTGTCCCGGGATGAGATACAGACAAAGTTAAATTCATCAATATTATCACCTTCAATAAATAAATCCTGTAAAATGCCCCTGATACGTCTATAAGCTCCATTTAATTCATTGACAGAACTCACTGTACAAGTATTACTATTCAAAATCTCTTCCATTCTAGAAATATAATCAATAGTATCAAAAATTCATACCCTCACCTTTATCCGATTTAGTAAGTCTAACACCGTTTGTATCCATAAGCATGCATAAATTATTTTCAAACCTGCTCAAGTTGTACTTTTTATTATTCTGGGAAATTGCAAGGGCACGCAGATCCAGCTCTCAAGTTCTATAAAACATTTCCAATGCTGGATGTAGTGGGGGATTGTAGGTACTTGAAATATAAAAAGGGTTTATAATTGGTTCATTTGTTTGGAATAACTAACCCAAATTTTGTTTTTGTACAAACAACTTTAGATCGATGGTTGTCAGCCAAATTCATCTTTCGATTTGGTATGAAGGTTAAGCGTCTCGACAATAAATCGCAAATAGAATCAAACTCAAATTGTGAAAAAATGTAAACCCTAAAGTCTTGTTAGTTAAGACTTTAAGGTTTGATGGAGACTTAATTACTTCTGTTTGCGACCTCTCCATGGTCCCCTGTTGTTCCTCCCCCTGTTTGGTTAAGTGCCTCCCATATGTTGTTGGCCCCTCATTTCCCAACCATTCATTTGGTTGGGATACGGACCTTGTTGTCGCTGTTGTAACCTCTGACCGTCTGAGAGGTGGAAACGCACTTGCCTCTAAAAAATGGTCATCTCTGTTTCAATATCATCTAAACTGTTGTCTGGTGTAAAACAGTTGTCATTCCCCACCATAGCATTAGATAGTTTAGAGCCCCATTGTTGTGAAATTGGGGGTGGGGGATAAGCAGAACCGCTAGCATAAGCATGTTCATCCCTTGCAAGTTTTTCAATTTTCTGTCTATTCATTTTATTTTTTCATCAGTGGATTTAAAAATTCTCTCAGTCAAAATCATTAATAAAGGCAGGATCATTTTTGACCAAATTATTCAATTCATTCACTTTTTTTTGATAAATTGTCAATGGTTTTGTTATTAATAACTAAAGTCATGTACTGTGCAGCGAACTTATCAAAAAGTTTCTGTAAATCAGAATGTAATGTTGAATTAACAAGGCCGATGCGCAACCCTTTCGGAGCAAATTTCTTCCTTAAACATTCAGAAAAATAATTATCCATCTGTAACCTTTTAATTTTAATGAGAACATAGTCTAGGTCAGATAATTTATCCTGGAAGGTTTTAGTTGTACCTGGATTATTTATAGCATGCACAAAGCACCCATCATTCTTGAGCCATGTGGAAAGGGAATCTCCATCCCAGATGGAACAAGTTCTGTGGGTCTCCTAATCTGCTCACGAGTCCGCACATCACCATTACCCGTTTCCACTAAGGTACTGGAAGGAGAAACAGAATTCGTGAAAGTAAATTGATGAACACTGCGACAATGTCCATTCTGAACGTTCCAGTCTGTCTGTTAAATGCTGAATTAGTGGTTAGATTCCCAAGCGTATTTTCTTGGGTTGCATTTGTCTCCGCCTCAACCAAATCCATATTGCTCGAGAAAACAAACCACCAGGGCAATAAGAGCACCACGAACCAGGTGAACCAACGAAGAATCCGGGCAGGCAGAAATAAAAACCACAATTATGTTCAAAATGCACCAAAGACTTGAATCACAAAAAACCCCAATACAGTAAGCACTTTTGTTTGGCTATGCCAAACTTCCTCTGACAAATACCGTCATTTCCTGTTTAAATACATCCAGGACGGCTCTATCAATTCCACTCCAATATACTGTTAACCACATGATAAAATAAAATCGATAATGCATTGTCTATTTTAAACAGATAAAATTCTGTTTATAACATGTTCATTCAAATAAATACTAATAATGAAAAACCCGAATGATGTAAAATATATGCCATAAATGTACATGATTGTGAATATATTGTCTATAGGGCCACTTCTACATTGTTGAGATGTATCTGGGTAAGTAACCATATACTTGCTGATGAGGTAAAGTCTGAAATGTTTAAATTCGCTTTAGATACAGGTTTTATATGACTCGTCTGCTAATCAGGTCCTCAAACAATTTGAGAGAAATCACTATTGGGAATTGTTAAGATTCTTCAGTCTCCACCCCACCCCCAATCTACCCATACCACTCTTCCTTAAAAAAAAAAAAAAAAACACAATCCATGGCTTCCTGAGCCAAACAGGGAGCAGAGGTAACAGGAGGGGAAAAACAAGAAACTAGGGTATTTTGCCAAAAAGGGATAATCTACCACTTCAGAATGACTGTTAAAGCATTCTTTCCACAGCCGCACCCCTACTGTCACAGAAGATGCCTCTCTACATTTCCCTTTGGCAAGAGATTATTTGACAATAGGGTGCTAAAAGTGGCTCAGGAAGGCTATTACTGCCACTGTATACAAAAACCTGTCAGGGGAATGCCTTCCCATCCTCAACTAAACCATTTTCTCCCCTTAGGTTCTTCAGAAGTTAACATGAGATTCATAGAACCAGTGCTTTTAGATCAAAGGCACAAAGGAATCTTTCTTGACGTTTCTAGTACCAAACTAAGAGCTTTCTTGGAGACCAGTGTTAGATCTTTCCTTTCTAAATTTGTATGTGGAAGTACGAGTTTTATACCATTAGAAACCAGGCACTGCCATGGGGGCAGCCTTTGCCCCATGTATGCCAACATTAGTATGGGCTTGTTCGAAAGGGAACATTTATATTGAAATTCTTTTTTTTTTCATAAATGTCAAATATTATAGATTTATTGACTACATTTTCTGGTTGAGGGAGGGAATGAATTAGTTGATGAATTTATAGCTGACTTACAAAACAGATTTGGACTAAAATTTGACAGTCTGAAAATTGAGACTTTTGTCTCTGATGTCATAGTAGACATTTCAGATGAAAATGTTTTAAAAACTTAAGTCCACAGGAAATTTAGTGAAGGCACGTAATTTTTCTATGGTGAAAGCTGCCATCCACCACATACAATATAAGCTATTCCCTTTGGTGAATTTTTTTGCTTGTATAAGCTATGTAATACTGAAGAGCATTTCAAACAAGAACTAGATAAAACTATAGACATGTTTAAAAATAGGGGCTATGATGTGAAGACAATAAAAGATAGTTGGCCGAAATTCATACACAGAGTTTATGGATAACAGAAAAGTAACCAGGTTAGACAATATACTGGGTCTGTGCATAAGGAAGAGACAAATGAAAATATATATTTTTTTGTTACAACATTTGCCTTGGTCCCAGAATAATTGTTGGATATTTTCGGAAATATGACATCTTTGAGGGATGCTTAAGAGTGGTTGAACAAAGCTAGCATTTTCCTACAGTAAAGGAAAAAGTGAACAGAATTCTTTGGTAAGAGATAAATTCAGTATTCCATCTCCCAATATGCCCATATAGTTTGACAATGTGTGGTACATTTGCTTGTGGCAAGTGCAAGGCTTGCAAGTATGTAATAAAATTTTTTCTTAGAATAAATAATGTTATGTAGTCCAATCTTTAATTCTTGCTGGATGGGTTTGGAGCCAATATTTGGCTCCAACTTGGCCGATACTAAAGCTAGAGAGCTTTTACTGGCTCAAGGCTAACCCCTAGCCCATGGTGCCTCACAGCAATTCCCCAGATCTCGTTTGCCGTGAAAGCTTTGAGGTTGTCTCCTGACTGGCTCATTGGCTAAGTAGATTTTTTTTGCTAAATCTTGTATTTTCACCACTTTACTTCATATTTTACTCTCTATAGTTATTAGCTTTTCTTGTGTGATGTTGAGTGCTTGACCCGTATTTTCCCCCAGGACTGTAGGCCCGTTTTAGTTAGAGGGCCGTAGTTGCCCGTTTAAATTAGAGGGCCTTTCCTCTATTCTTTCAAAAAAAAAAAATTTTTTTCTACTCTCTAGCTTTACTGTTTTAGTATTGTTATAGTTAGTGTTTTGTATTTTGGGAGCTTTGCTAGCTTGTTCTTGTCAGCATGTCTAAGGAAAAAGACAGATCACAAGGAGCACCGCCCTTCGGCGTAAAAGAAATGTGATAAATGCTCACAGAAGATGTCATTGACGGACAGTCACACTAGCTGTGTGTACTGCTTAGGCGAAGCCCACTTGCAAGAACCCTGTACTTATTGCCATGCCTTCAGTACTAGGGTTCTTAATGAGAGGAAACGTAAGTTAATAGCTAGGGGTCTTATGACCATTTCCTTTCAGGAAGAGTTGGAACTTGGTCAGACAGCTCCCAAGACTATTAAAATAAAATCTTCGGCTCCAGCTTCGGAGCAGTCTAAAAAGTCCAAATAGACGGAGCCAAGGAGTTTTGGCTCCGATTCCGCTTCTGTCTTGATGCCATTGGTCTCTTCAGTGCAGAGGCAACCTTCGGTACTGAGGCAATTACCAGACATCGACCCTGTCTAGGTCTCCTATATTAGAGAGGAGGAGATCTCCCTCTGTCTCCACCTGCTCCTACAGGACACATGAAGACAGAGTGGGTGGTGAAGAGGTTGCTCTCTGACCTGGCTCTGGCAAGAAAATTGGCCCCTCTGGACACTAAGGCTTTAGAGTCGCCCCGTTTACAATCCTCTGCTCCTCCTCCAACTGCTTTGCTCTCTGAGCCAAACACTTCGGGTTCTTCAAGGTTGGATCCTTCTTTTCCAAGAATTCTTCCTGCTTGCTCAGAACCAATAACTCTATCCTCAGTGGTGCAGTCTGGAGCAGAGGGATCTGGGAGCCGGTGCTCTAGAGTAGACTCAGAGGGGGATAGTCACCCTGGGTTTTCTTCAGAACCGACCCTCCCTCTCGGTGACTCGGCTCTGTTCCCACATATGCTTCGGAGCCAGTCCGTCCTGCTCAGAACAGACCTTCTGTCTCCTCTGAGCGGAGTTTGTCTTTGGAGTGGGGGGGTAGACCTTCGAAGCAATAGAGAAGGCTTTGTCCAGTGCAAAAGCTCTATCTTTGGACCTGATGTCCCATCAGCACCCGGCAACCTCTTGTCCACGCCACCCCCACAGCGTAGGGAATCAGAGACTTGAGCAGCCCTCATTGAAGGTGTCCCCTCTTCTGGGACCTCCTCAGATTTATCCCACTGGAGAGCTCCCTTGGAAGAGACTTTGTAAGAGGAAACATGTTGACTCACCTGAGTCTGTCATGTCGGATACTGATTTGGAAAAGTCAGAAGAGTCCCCCTCTAAGGATGTCTCCTTTTTTGACATCCTTGGAATCCTTAGAGGGGTTATTGGAAGACCTCTAACCCTACTGAGGACAAATCCATTTATCTTGAGGCCTTTGGTTCCTGACCTTCCACCTCCTGGGTGACAAAGCCTTATGACCAGCTCTTGGGGGTCATATCCCGGAAAGCTTGGACCTCCCCAGACACAGTGGAGCCTGTCCCAAGAAGGCCAAACAAATTTATGACTTCACCAGAAAATAAGTCTTTTCTTTCCATGGGAGTTCCCGTTGATGCTATGGTGGTAGCGGCCATGAAGGAGTTGTCAGAGACATGTTCTAATATCCATCCTGCTAATGAGTCCAGGATGATGGATAGGTATGGAAAGCGTACCTTCTCTTCAGTGGCATTTTACCATAGGATCGCTGAATTACATGTCCCATTTTACTCTACTTCAAAGGGATCTCCTGAAGAGCTGGGAGATGCCCTTCAGGGTTCAGTAGCTTCGGAATCCACCCTTACATCGATAGCTAACTCCTCCATGAGGCTGATTTCCTATGCAGCAGACTGAGTGAGCAGGGCAGCTGCAGCAGGAATCTCTCATAGGAGGCATTCCTGGATGAGTTTCTAACTTAACAGAATCCTTTGTCTTCCTTCACCAACGTTCCCTTTGGTTCAACTCTTGGACCTCGGGTGAAAGATACCTTGACCAGGTGCGAGCAGGAAGGGAAAACCTTATCTGCCAGAGTCAGTTTCTCCCTTCTGGACCCGATCCCAAGGGTCAAACAGGAGGAAAAATGTGGTTCCGTAAATCCCAAAAGGGTTTCCCTCAGGCACAAGGTCAACCCTCACCTAGGGGCAGAGGGGGGGATGCAATGGAAGACGCCGTCCTCACGGCAGAGGAGGTCCGCAACACCAGGGAGATAGGGAAATCATCTCTGATCGTCCTTCCATCATCCCTGAGGGGTTGCCGGACTGTCCATCTCTGGATGCAGTCGGGGGTCGTCTTCCCTGTACCGAAGCTCCTGGCTAAACATTTCTCAAGATCGTTCGGTCCAAACCATAATATCTAGAGGTTACCTGATTCCCTTTGTTTCCAATACCCCAGTAAACTGGTCTCCACCAGACGTGCCACCATTCAATTAGACCATGTAACATCAGAGGTCATCTTGTTGCTGCGAAAGTCATCCAAGAAGTCTCCACAGAGCAAATAGGATCCGGAACTTGCTCTCTATTCTTTTTAGTTCCAAAAAAGGCAGGGGACTGGTGATCAATTCTAGATCTCAGCAAACTCAAGTCTGTAAAGAAATCGAAGTTCCGAATGCTCACTCTGCAGTCGATATTTGCCTTTATCGGAAAAGACAATTGGATGTGCTCAATAGATCTTCAGGACGCGTGCTACCACATCAAAATGGACATGCGCTCCAGGAGATACTTGTGCTTTCAGCTGGGAGCCAGTCATTTCCAATTTTGAACACTGCCCTTTGGCCTCACTACAGCCCCCCGGAGTGTTCAAATGCATGGCAGTGGTAACGGCTTACCTACGACATCAAGGATTCCAGGAGTTTTCGTACCTAGACTGGCTCCTCACTGTTGCCACCAAGCACCAACTGATCAAAACCAGGGACGAGAATCTATCCTTGTGCGCCAGATTAGGCATTACAGTAAACCTAAAAAAAAAATCAGCCTTATCTCCATCGCAGCACATTGTATTGTTAGGCTCAGAAATGGACTCAATCACCATGACAGCAAAACTGACACCAGAAAGAATAGAATCACTGCGCAACCAAGTCAGAGCTTTGCTAAATGGATACGAAGTCCAGGCCAGGGTAGTCCTTCAGGTCCTAGGGACTATTGCTTCCTCCATCCTTTTAGTTCGTTTAGCCCGTCTGCTCATGAGTACTTCAGTGTCTGTTTGCTCAGTGGTCAATGCAGGATCTTTCTGTCTCACAAAATTCTCATCACAAGCGCCTGCAAGAAGGATCTGACATGGTTGCATACGGATCAACTTCATTTTGGTCGCCCACTTGCTCCCCTTCAAGAAAATGCATTTTTGACCATGGATGCCTCCCAGATAGGGTGGGGGGGCATTATCTGGGAATGACCGTCCAAGGTACTTGGCATATCCACGAGAACCACTTGCATATAAATGTTCTGGAGATGAGACCGGTGCTCTATGCTTTGCAAGCACTTCACAGTTCTCTTCTCACCGGGACAGTTGTGATTTCAATCGGACCACGTCTGTGGTGTGGTACATAAGCAAGGGGGAATAGAATCTTACCCCCTTTGAGAGGCCATAAGAGTATGGAAATGGCCGATGGACACTACGCTTTCTGGTAGCAACACACATCCTGGGGAAGTCCAATGCGATAGCAGACAAACTCAGTTGAGCAATTCTCATGCCTCTCAAGTAGTCCCTGAATTCAGAAGTTGCGAACGAGATCTTTTACAAATGGGGCCAGCCTTGCTGTGACCTATTCGCCACGTACCTGTACTCAGATTGAATGTTATGGTGAGTACATAACTGCTTTTTTCTTGGTATTTAGTTTGTCCGTGACTCTGACATCAGATTTGTGTCCGCCCCTCCTGGAGAATATTTGTGTTCCCAAGTAATCGGATTTGAAACCTGGTACATATCATATTCCATGAGCTCGCACTCCAAAGTTCATCTTGGATCTGGTCTTCTCCTTTGATGCAAACTCCGAAAAAGCATTCTAGGCCCCAGTCTACCACATCTTCCAGATCCCCCAGTTACTTTCAAAAACGTATGTGGATAGGGTGATATGAAATTTCCCCAGAGCTCAAATCCAGATGGGGGTCATTTCGGCTCAGTCCCATGTTGGATCCGTGAGTTTTCCAAGCACTTGTCACACAGTAAGTTCTCCTTCTGTTATCCGTCTTCTGATTTCGGAGCCCAAGGATCTGGCAGCTGTGGGAGTTCTGGTATCAAATCTGAAGAGAATCATTTCTTCGACTCCGATAGCATCCCTGACCAGTTCCATACTTATACCTTCAGATCAGAACTGGTCTTTGAGCTAAAGCATCAGATCTGTGGGGCCAGGGTCTGCGCTTATTGAATCACTCCCTGCCCCTCGTACCTTGGCGCTGGACCATCTCTGCTCCGGTTCCATCCTTCAGGCATGATTTTCCTGTACTAGAAGTCTTTTCTCCGGTATGGGTGACCACGGCTTCTCCAAGTCAATCCGCCTTCGTGGTTGTGGAGGGGACTTTTCTCTGTCTAGAGAATGTCTCATCCCTTGGATCCACTCCCTATTCCCTCTTCAGTTCCAAGCTTACTCCATCAGACCTATTCCACAGGGACAGTCGGTCCCTGTAGAAGAACACCCCCTCTCTACTGATACCGTCCTTGAACATCCCCCAGAGGAGATCCATTGGAAAAGGACATTCAAGAAGAGATAGATTCCAC
Source organism: Protopterus annectens (assembly GCF_019279795.1). NCBI lineage: Eukaryota > Metazoa > Chordata > Ceratodontiformes > Protopteridae > Protopterus > Protopterus annectens. Next base: position 567,167,133 of record NC_056749.1, read on the forward strand.
ATTGGAATCTCTCACTGATAATACTGATTTTGAGGAGAAAGAAGGATCCCCCAGATCACAACCTGATATCTCCTTTGGAGACCTGTTAGAGATCCTTAGGCAGAAAGCTGGTTGGTCTTCTAATAGCCATTCTGAAGAATCAGTATTTTTGGAAGCTTTTGGTTCTGGACCATCAATGCCTTGAGTAGCCTATCCCCCATCCGCCCCCCCCCCACCACAGGTGAGCTTATTGATTTTTTAAAAAAGTACTCATTGAAGGCTGTTGTGGCACAGGCACTAAGACTATCATATTCTATTAAATTTTATCAGTGTGGAATTTGTTGTTTTTGAGTTATTTATAGTCTCTTCTAGACTATTTGTTGGTTGTTTTTGAGCTTATTGATTTAGTTTGGTCTCTTGCTGGGCATGGAGCTGGATTCCGCTGAGCCTGTACCAAGACGGCTCGACAGATTCATAGCCTTCCCTTAAAGATAAACTCTACTGGCGTGAAGGAGTCACAGTAAATACTATGGTGATGATGGCCACTAAAAAAAGAGCTAGGAGAAGAGCTCATCTGTCCATCCGCTAAACAGTCTAGAGTGCTGTGCAGATTTGGAAAGCGAGTCTTTGCCTCAGTGAAGTTCACCTTGAAGTCTCGACTACTTGGCACATTTTTACAAAATTTCAAAGAAGATTTGACCAAAAAAGTCAAATTTTGAGTTCGTCTGCAGAGGATTTCAAGGATCATCTTCTCAGCTGGCCACTGACTATTTCCAGAGCATTCATGAGGTTGCTCTCCTGCAGCTGAGGGCATCTCATGGGCTGCCAGTTCAGGCATTGCTGTAAGGAGATGTGCCTAGATGCAGTTATGAGTCTTTATAGAGCCTTTCAAAACAGCTTTCATCAATGTTCCCTTTGACGCATCTTTATTTGGTCCATCTGTTAAGGAAATTTTTGCATTCAGCGAACAAGAAGGAAAGGGCCCGTCTGCTGTGGGAATCTAGTTTCCTTCATCTGAGCAAACATTCTCTAGAAATCAGAGGGCTGCTGGTAAGAAAACTTGATTTTGCAGATCTCTGGGACCTTTCCAAGATCAGCAGTGGCATAACTCTAGGGGCAGAAGAGGCAGTTTTAATGGTAAACTTCACCTTAGAGGCAGATGAGGCCTGCAGATTCAGGGCTTGTATGATTCTTTTGCAGACAGACCCTTTCGGTGCACCTGAAGTGCTGCCTGACTGCCCACCAGTAGTCACTAGGACAATTGTCCTTGCACTCAGATGCCTGGGCTACTATAACGCACGATTCCAGGGGGGCTAACAGTAGTATCCAGAGGTTGCTTCATCCCATTTTTTTCAGCCACCCCCTCCTCCAGTCTCCAATAGAAAAAAGCTTCCTGATGTTCCGCACAGTCAAGAGGAAGACAGCCCAAGAAATGCAAAAGCTGCTAGATAAGTATCGTCCAAGAGAATAGGTACCACCAGACCAAATAGGATTTGGAACTTACACTTCTTTAGTGCTCAAAAGCAGGGACCGGAGACAAATTTTGGATCTGAGCAAATTAAATTGGCACATAAAAAAAAAGTAAAAGTTCTAAATGGTCATAGTCCAGTCCATTCTGCCATTTCTTCGCAAGGATGATTAGATGTGCTCTGATCTTCAGGATGCATGCTGTCATACCAAATTAAACACAAGCTGCTGAAAGCCAGTCATTATCAATTCATAGCCATGCCCTTTGGACTCACCGTAGCCCCCAGAGTGTTTACTAAATGTATGGCAGTGATGACAGCTTTTTTGAGAGTAAAAGGATTCCAAGTGTTTCTGTATCTAGATGACTGGCTCCTCACCGCCCCCTCTGTGCATCTCCTTCAAGAATCCAGGGACTATTTGCTCCAGATTTGTCACTCACTGAGAATAACTATCAATTATGCCAAGTCAAATCCGACACCAGTACAGAGCCTGGAGTTTGGCGCATATCTGAACCCAAATTGCATTCTTACCAATTCAGTGCATAGACTCACTCAGATCTCTGGTTCATCCGATTCTTTCCCATCTGTCTCCTTCACCAGATTCATTCTTCAAGCACTGGAATCTGTGGCAGCAGCAGTAGTAGTTCTTCCCTTAACACTACTATATGCATGTTTTACAGTGGACTCTAGCTGTTCAGTGGTCTAAACTTTGATAACCCATGTCCCTTCCAGTCAAGCTTACACTGTGTAAATATCACATCCATTGGTGGATCCAGTCGGATGGACATTTATCTAGGTTGACCCTTTGTTCTATCTCCCCCATTGGCCACGGTGACTACAGATGCCTCCCAACTGGGGTGGGGAGGCATTACTTGAGAAGGGTGGTCCAAGGTACTTGTTCCCCTCAAGAGACCAATTTGCATATCAGTGTCCTGGAGATGAGAGCAGCCCTGTTAGCATTCCAGGCATTTCAAGATGCTTTTCCTCTAGGGACTACTGCGATTCAGACAGACTTATCTGTAGTTTGGTGCATCAACAAACAAGGGGGAACACGCTCTTACCCTCTCTGCAGAGGTGCTAAGAGAGTGGCAATGGGTGATCTCCACCAACTGCTTTCTAGTTGCAATGCACATTCTGGGGAAAAGCAGTGAACTAACGGACAAAACTAAGCAGGTCCATTCTGATGCCTCACATGTGGTGTATCAGTGTTGGAGGAAATTTTCAGTCACTGTGGCCATCTTTGCTATGACCTCTTTGCATCCTTCCACAAGTGCAGAAGGTATTTTGCCCCGATTTCACCCCCCTTCAGGGGGAATCATGAGAGATGCTCTAGCCCACGTTTAGCCATCCATTCTCCTTTATGCTTATCCCCATCTTCCTTTGATTCCCAAATTCCTACATAAATCATTCCAGTTGAAGAGCTCGGTCATTCTCATTGTCCCGTACTGGCCTCAAAAGGTGTGGTTCCCCCTTCCTTTGGTCTCATCTTTATTCTCCCTGGGTACTGGACCCAACTCAAGATCTGTCATTTCTTGGGTACGAGTCATCCCAATATCCCAGCCCTGAAACTAACTGGTTTCTTCAGTTCCAATGATAGCCAGACAGGCCAGGCTTTCTTCCGTAGCACGTACCATTTTATTATTTTCGCAAAAATACTCCACCAAGAAGGTTGACGAGTAAGTGGGAAAGATTTTCCTTGTGGGCATTGAAGTAATGCTGATTTTTCTGCCCTGGTTTCTGTTGATTTCTGGGCTACACTTGTCAAAGAAGGAACTAGTTTTTCTACGATTAAACTACAATTGGCAGCAATTTTAAATTTTCATATAGGGGAGAAACCTTGGCCTCTCCCAAGTTGGGTAAAGTTGAGATCTCTGACTGGTGCTACAATAGCTGACTCAAATTCCCTTTGGAGTCAGCAAAGAATGATTTAAATTTCTTGCCATGGAAAACTACCCTTTTCTTAGTTACCTCTTCTGCAAAATAAGAGTGAACTCCAGGCTCTTTCATCAGACTCCCTACATTATTTTCCATAAAGACAAGGTAACTTAACGAAAAAATCCTTTTTACCTAAGGTTGCCTCTGAATCTAGCATTAACCAATCAATTCATTTACCATTTCTTCCCAAATGTTTCAAACAAAGGAGTATACATGCTACATCTTCTGGGTGTGCACAGGCAATTATGGTTTTGTTTAAACAGAGCGAAACAAATTAGAAAATCAGATCAGCTATTTATCTTTTTCATCAAATTGACTGGGATATCCTTTGCCTAAAGTTACATTGGCTAAATGAATGACTTGATTGCATGGATGACTTGATTTGCATTTCTTGGATCTGTTCTCAACAAGGTATTTCCTTACCAAGACTGCCTAGGACCCACTTAACTAGATCCGTCGCCATTTCATCTGCCTTTTGGTCAGGAACTTCTGTTGATATTTGTGCAGCAGTCACATGGTCCAATGCTGATATCCTTAGACATCACCACAGCAGAGAATGAGCAAGTTCCATTTGATTGAGAAAATTAGCTTTTATTGATAAAACAAATGAAATACGGTGAACGCTTTCAGCATAAACTGCCTTCTTCAGATCGTGTAATGTAAAGACCAGGAAGGATGATTTTTTCGTTTTCAGTGAGGATCGGCCAAAATTGTTAAACAATATTAGATTTGCACATGGTCCGTATTATAAGCCAAGACACAACTGACCTAATCCTTCTTGGTTTGGCTAAATATGAGTTCATTTGATTTAATAGCTTCTATTTTTTCATTTCTTTGAAGAAAATAAGGACGTACTTTATTATGAACACTGGTCTGCAGGTTTGGCTTACTAGATAAATATCCTTGTAGCCTCTTTCTCTGAGAGTTGTTTTTAGTGTAGAACACTCCGTATTATATGTAGTTTCTTCCGTGCACAACCTAGAAGCCCTGCTCATTTGGCTATAGTGCCAAATAGCAGTTTCAGTCTATGCAAATAAGCTTACTAAGGCTGTATTGCGATTGCAAATAACCAATGTGAAGTATATGATTGGTTGTCAACAGAACAGTAATTCTGAACCCTTAGAACATAGAAGCATCTTAATTGGATATAATACCATTAGATAGACAAATGATTGGCTAACATCAAAGCACCATTTACAAGATTTTTTTGTTGTTAGCTCATGCAAATAAGTATACTGATGCTACATTGTGATTGGAAGTAAAAAACAAAAAAAAAGGAAGTGACTAAAGCCTCATTATGATTTGTTTTTTCAATGTTATTTAAACCATTGCTGGTCTTTACATTACTTTACATTACAAGTTCTGAAGAAGGCAGTTTATGCGAAAAGCACTCATCGTATTTTATTTGTTTTATCAATAAAAGCTCATTTTCTTAATCAAGTGGAACCTGCTCATTCTCTGCTGTGGTGACGTCTACAGGATTTTGCTTCTGTTTTCCCAGCCTGAGACGCTTCAATGGGAGTGGGATATATATTCTCAATGCTCATACCTTTTGTAATTCATTACAAATTGGATCTAATATCCAGAAGCAGAACTACCTTTGGCTCAGAGTTCTCCAGAATTTCTTTATATGTGCCACTCAAGATTTTGTCCCATTCATTGAGGAAGAATGAAAAGGACAGCATCAGATTTAAGTTATGTACCCTCCACAACTTGGCATCTGTTGCCATTTTCATTCTTCCTTAACGAATGGATTAAGGATTTGATCCTCTGATCTGACTCACTACATAACTTTAGATTTTGGATCCAACTCTTGAGTTTCTCCCTCTACCCATAATGCTCTAGTCCATTCCCAAGACCTCAGACCGAGTTTGCCGCCATAGAATTCCCATAAACTAGATAAAGGTATTGCTCAAAGAATATTGCTCAAACCTGGAACTTTAAGTTCCTATAATTAGCCCAACAGGTCCCCCCAGAAGATTTTTGGAGGGGATGGGGGAATTATTCCACATCTGCCAGACCAAGCCCTTCTGTTTCAGCCTTACAAAATTTGCCATCTCAGAGTAATAAAAATAGTTCCTCTTTCCTAAATGGGAAAAGGATTTTATTCAAGAATGTTTTTAATGCCAAACAAAATGCCTGAAGATGAGTTATGGGTCTTTTGCCTACACTAGTATGGGATAGTACCCCATTTCAAAATGCTTTCACTGCCCAACTTGCTGCTCCTTCTTGAGTTTTTGGTAACCTTAGAGTTAAGACACTTATCACATTTCCTACTCATCCAAACTTGAGATGTTTCTTAATGTGACCCAGGCACGAAACCTCATCAGTTCTGTGCCTTACCATTTGGGCTACCCACTGCTCCAAAAATGTTCAGTGTATGGGTCCTGTCCTAGCCCAATGCAGGCTACAGTTATTCACATTTTTTCCATAGTTGGAAGATTTTGTTTGTAGAGTCTCTTTTCTCAAGTGTCAGGAATCTCTCACTTGTGTGAGAGTTCTTACACTTGGATTCCAAGAGCATTCAAAAGACTTTGACTCCCATCACAGAGGAATTGTGTTTCTGGAATGTCTGCTAGACATTTTAGTAAAAACAGCTCACAGGAATAAAAAATAGATCCACATTTAGATCTATTCCAGAGGCTTGCCACTCAGTCTTTGGTCACTGAGGGAATACCTCAGGATTCTTGGTCTCATGGTATCTATGATTCTCATGATAGCTGCTGCAAGATTTAATATGAGAAAGATTCATTGGTATCTGAAGTCTCTTTGGTGTTAGCACCAACACCCATTATATTTTCAAAGTCCAGTTCTGAGATGTGAGGAGAAATCACTTTGTGGCGTCCTCAAATATCCTTGAATCCAAGTCTGCTCTTCTCCCCTCCTGTTCCAAAGCAGTCATGACAGACTCCTCTGTCTTTTGCTTGTGGAGCAGTGTCAGGGGATAACAATTCAAGGTATCTGTGACAAAGACGGACGCAAGCACGAACTAGAGATTTGCCTGTATCAAGGCACTCCACACTCTGAATTACATTGGCTCCTAGGATGTTTTCAAGTTAAGGCAATACCACCATGATGTACACAAGAAAGGAGGAACCAGATCTCACCCAATATGGAGACTAGCCATAACATGGTATTTAGCTTTACAGCACAAACTTGCTCTACAGGTATGCTGCATTCATTCAGGACAAACTTATTGCAGACAAGCAGAGTCGCACAAAGAGAGACCCTCCCAAATGGAAGCTATACCAAGGATCTTCCAAGTTTTGGTCCATCTGTTGGGACTTCTCTAGGAGGCTTTTGTCTCATCTCTGAACAATAAGCTGGCAAAAGTCTGCTCCAGGACTCCATGCAAGAAGGGCCTGGAAAACGGATTTGTTTTCCTTGGACAGTAATTTTCCTGTATGCCTTTCCACCCATTTCACTGATATGCATTGTACTTAAGATCCAAAAGGAATCTACCAAGATCATTGTAGTGACTCTCTTCTGGCCCCAAGTAAGAGTGGTTCTCTTACCATAATCTTCCTCATGGACTGGCTGTACTCCCACAAGAACAGGGGGTGTTTGATGCATCCTAACCCCAGACAACTCCATCTAACTGACCGGATTGTAGGGTCTTCATACCTTTTAGTCACCTGTTTCCTAGGGACATGCAGCATGTTCCGAAAGAGGCAAGAAAGTCTTCTAGTAGAAGATCATATAGAAGCAAATGGAAAATGTTTTCTGGTTGGTTCCAACAAAATAACCAGCACCTATTAAAGGCTAGAATTTCTTTGGCTTTGCAATATTTGTGCAAGCTACTTTACTGTGTCCTGTCTTGCTCCATAATCAAGGTACATTTGTTAGCCATCTCAGCATGTATACCCCATAAATCACCCTCTTTCAGTACATTCTCATTTCAATACGTTTTCTGAGGAAAAACTGTGGCTCCTCCTTGGGATATTGAGTTACAGAAGCTACTGTTTACTCATTTTGACCAGGTCATCTGGCTGAGTTGAGTATGTTCTTCGTGTTTTACTGTTGCAGTCATCACACTTGGGTTATCCTGCCAGGGGTAGTCCTCAGTCAGCCTGAATACCAGAGGCTTAGTATTTCTGAATCTGTTGCTGTTGCTCCAGGACTGACGTCTGGTCAGTGGTATAAAAACAGGCAGCCAACACCATTACATCAATCTTTCTTGCCGAGGAGCCCGAAGCAGAAGCAGTTCTCACAAGTGCCGGTCGGCCGGTACTAGAGTTTTTCGTTTCCGAAATTGAAGTTGAAGTCTTCTAAAGCTGAGTACCCCAATGGGGATCCTTTTTTCTTGCTCTAACCAATGTCAGAAAAAGTTAACAATTGTCTTGCCTGTGGAAAGCAAATTACACCAAGATTTCCATTCTTACTGCATTGCCTGTTTAGGCCCCGACCACAATGGCCCTTGTTGCTGGTTTTGTGCTTTGTTCAATGCCCGAACTATTCGTCGAGCCCTTATTGTAGCTAAATACTTTCTCTCTGTCTCCGTAGTTCAAAATGGCTTCGGTAAGCCATGAGACTACCGATCTTCCAAAAAACGTAAGGATAAAGACAGAGACAGACCGCACAGGTCCAAAACTGCAGACAACACTTCCGTTAAGCTAGTCGCCAGTTCACTGGTACTCAGTGAGGAGCTTTTGCAGCCCCTGATGGCTGCATCGATGGATTTGCAGGTCGCTACCAAGACCCGTTCGGAGTCAGGTATGCCGCGAGACTCTGACTACGGAACCTGTGGACGTCTCTAACTTGGATGGGTCTGGAGCCACTGTGCAGGCACAGGCTTCTGAGGAAGTTATTCACACTACTGATATTTGACAAAGACTTCTTTCGCATCTTCAGTTCTTTCTAAAACTACCAAGTTTCTAAGGCCCAGAGTACGAGCTATGCCTAGAAAACAGACTACCCAAACTTGCACGCCTGCTTCGTTGCCACAGTCACAGATGCTTAAAATGGTGGAAGATCTTGTGCTGATTAGGGGCAGCCAGCCTCCTCCTGCTAAAAGAAAGAGACTTGTCCCCAGCACCTTTATCTGACCAAGAGTCCAACTCTGAGGTTTCTGTTTATGAAGACATACCCTTATCTGCTTATGAGGATTCAGATGCAGAGGAATCCATTCCTTCTGCCTCTCCTCCAGAGGATTTTTCTTTTGGTGAAATCCTACATTCTTTGAGAGAGCACTTCCATTGGGAATGCCAGGATTGCCCTCAGTCCAAAAAGAGACACTGGAATTTTTAGATTTACCTTGGCTCACAGGCCCTTAGCTGTACCTCCTGTCCTGGATGTTGTCTATGATGTTTTTATGGAACCCAGTCTAACTCCGGATACTTTACTTCCTGTTCCCAGGAAACTTGACAGGTATTAGTCTCGGATTTTCTCAAATTTCTTTTCAAGAATCCTACTGCTGATCCAGAGGTAATCTCCCAAGTGCCTAAAGGAATAAAAGCAACTACAGCTAAGAATCCCACCCCCTCGGACAGGGATTCTCTAGCCTTAGACAGATGGGGTAAAATGTATACTTCTGCAACTCTTGCCATTAGAGTATTAAATTGTCAGTTCCACATGCTGAAATATCAGCAACATACCATGGAACTCATTAAACACAAATTATATACCTTCCCTAACTGTGCAGAAAATACTTATAGGAACTTATGTATTCTGCAAGCCAAATCAGTAAGCATATCCTGCAATGTGGGTTTGACACCCTAGAAGCATCCTGCAGGGCAGCAGGCATAGGTTCTGTACTTCGAAGGTATGCTTGGCTTAAGGAACAGACCTTGCCAGATCATGTCAAATCAAAATTATTGGACGCACCTAATAACAAAGACTGTTTGGCACCAAAGCAGAAGAGGTTTTAAAAAAGATGGAAGAAAAAGCTAAATCTATGCAGACAGTTAAACGTTTTGCAAGTATAGCCTCCAAGATTCAGTAGACATTCTCAAAACATTGGTCCTTTCCTGCCCCCTCTATGCCACCTCAGACCAGACTAGGGATAATGCCCCCCCCCCAGACAGCAGTCTCAGGGTATGCCGAGATCTAAACAATGGAGTGCCTCCACTTCTAAACCAGGGAGTGCTAAGCCACCTCCTTATGGGAAGACTTCTCAATGACTCCTCAACTCCGATTACCTCTGCCCATCTGTCCGTGCCACCTAGGAGGAAAACATGCCTCCCATGCAGAAAACTGGGCCTCCATCACCAACGACCAGTGGGTCCTCAACATAGTGTCCCAGGGGTACATATTTTATTTCCACACCTTGCCAACCCCAAAGGGATTCCTAGATCTTCCGCCTAACCAGTGGGCCGAGGCACAAAACCAAGTTAATTTCCTGGTCCTGCATGAGGGCAATTCAGCCTGTCCCTGCAGATCAGATAGGCCAAGTGTTCTATTCCAGGCTTTTTCTTGTACCCAGAATAGAGGATGCCTGGTGCCCAATCTTGGATCCATCTATTCTAAACACCTTCCTGGTGGTACCAAAATTCAAAATGCTCACACTGCAGCAGCTTCTCCCTATGTTGTCCAAAGATGTCTAGACCTCTGAGGCCTACCTGCGTATCCTAATCAGATTCTTGGAGGAAATGTGTTTCAAGGCAGGAGCTATGCATTATCAGTTCTCTGCACTTCCCTTTGGCTTATCCACTTCTCCCAAAGTTTTCACAAAATGCCTGGCTCCAGCCATTGCGTATTGCAGACAAATATTCAAATGTACCCTTACTTGGATGACTGCCTGATTCAGGCAGACAGGAAAAGCTGTTACAGCCCCTGACATTTGTAAAGGACCTGTTAACCTCACTGGGGTACACCATCAACGAGAAGAAATCCAAACTTGTCCCCAGTCAAAAAATAGATTTCCTGGGAGCAAGCCTGGACACGGCATCCCAGATGGCATTTCTAACTCCAGAAAAACAAGCCTACCTGACAGGCTACTTCTCTCAACTGGCCACCAGAACCCAGTTATCCACAAGGAAAATCCTGCAAGCTCTAAAGTTCATGGCCGCCTACATTCTATTAATTCCATATGCCAGACTGCATATTAGGAAACTTCAGTGGTACTTAAGCCTTTGTTGTCAACATTCACAGGACCTGGAAACTATTATACCTATGATACCCTGTTTATGGAAAGATTTTATTTGGTGGGCAGCAGCATGCAACCACAATAAGGGACTTCCCTTTTCACAACCCCATGCCACCCAGACCCTGACCACAGATGCATCAGACTATGCATGGGGTGCTCACCTGGGCAGCAGATGCATTCAGGGCCATTGGAGCCCAAATAAAATTCATCTGCACATCAACCAAAATGAGATGCTACCTGTTCAGAATGCTCTGACAGCTTTCAGTCCCCTACTCTCTCCGGGGCCTCTACTTACCAAAACCGACAACACCACTGTAACAGTGGTACATCAACAAGCAGGGGGGAGCCCACTCCTATCCTGTCTGCAGGCTAGCCATGACTCTTTGGAACACGGCCTCAGCCATGCATATTCATCTGCAAGCTCAATTCGTGCCAGGCAACCAAAACTCTCTGGCAGACAACTTAAGCAGAAATCTCCTAGACTCACACGAGTGCCAATTAAACCACGACACAGTCAGCCTTGTGACCCAAAAATGGGATTCCCTGAAGGTAGACCCATTTGCCTCCCCCTGCAGCCACCAGCTCAACAAATTCTGTACCAGGGAACCTCACAGCAAGGCCTGGAAAGTGAATGCCCTGTCCTTCTAGTGGGCAAACCTGTCAATCTATGCATTTCCTCCTCTACCACTGCTGACCAGACTATTACTCAAAATAAGGGAGGAAAGACCAAGGGCAATCCTGATTGCCCCAGACTGGCCACACCAACACTGGTAACCACTAATGTGCAGTCTGTCCCCATTGCCTCCATGGCACCTACCCCAGATTCCAACTCTCTTGACTCAGGAGTGAGAGTTTTTGCATCCATAATTGCAGACACTGAACCTAGCAACCTGGCTTTATTCCTTGACTTCTCCAGTGGCCACCCTAAGCAAACGAGTCCTGGATGTCGTATGTGAAGCCAGACCCAGTAATAGAAAATCCTATGCTGACAAGTGGAAAGGTTATTCCTGGATCCAGACTAAAGGAGGTGACCCAGCACAACTCTACTTACCTCTCATCCTGGATTACCTAGCAGATCTACTCCACAGAGGCCTATCCTTCTCTTCCAGTAAAATCCATGCCTCTGCCATCTCTGCACATTCTAGCACTGAGCTACCTTTTTTATCACACCCTCTCAAACAATTCCTGAGGGGATAACAACTTAAGCCCACAAGGAGAGCCCCCACCTCTGCTTAGGATATTAAATTTGTGTTGAAAAAGCTCCCCCCCCCTCTTTGAGCCTGCAGCTTCAGCAGAGTTAAAATTCCTCTCTTGGAAAACGGCCTTGCTTCTGGCCATCACTTCAGCTAGAAGAGTGTCTGAGTTACAAGCACTTATGGCTGTGGAACCTTTCATCATTTTTCATGCTGACAAGGGTCTCCCTCAGAACTAACCCAACTTTCATGCTTAAGGTGGTGTCCAGTGTGGCTCTTAACCATTCTATTCATTTGCCCACCTTTTTCTCTAAACCTCAAAATAAGGGGGAAAGGATCCTGCACTCTTTAGATGTGCACAGACAGCTCAGATTACTCCTGGTTAGGACCAAGCCCTTTAGGAAATCTGACCAGTTACTAGTCGGCTTTGCACCAGGGGCAGAGGGAAAAGTCGTATCAAACAAACCATCTCCAAACGGATAGCACACTGCATCCATTTCTGTTAAACACCATGAGAAACAATCCCCACTGGGGGTCAGAACACATTCTACTAGGGCGACCTCAACCTCTACAGGCTTTCTCAGAGGGGTCCCTACCGGGGACATCCTGGAAGCTGCAACATGGAGCTCTGTTCATACTTTCACCAAGCATTACCACCTGCCTATCTCTTCAAAATCCAGGGCAGGCTTTGCAACCGCAGTCTTTCAGGGCATTCTAGCCAGCCCCAACCATTCTCAACGGCCTCCAATCAATCCTCAGCTTTTGGAATCAACCCAAGTGTAATGACTGCAACAGTGAAACATGAAGGACATAGTACAGTTGTGCACACTTACCATAAATGTAGATGTTTGAGTGTGTTCACTGTTGCAGTCCTGGTTTCCCACCCTCCAGCCCCCTTGTCTTTCTCTCGGTCTTCCTCACCCTTACAGGGCTATTGGTTTTTACTTTCTCTTGGTGGTGTTACTCCACCATAACTTGGCGCTCTCTTTGGGGGCTCCTGACATTTGGGGCAAGAAAAACTGATGTAATGCTGTCTGCTGCCTGTCTTTATACTACTGACAACCTGACGTCAGTCCTAGAGCGACAGTAACCGACGCAGAAATACTAAGCCTCTGGTATTCGGGCTGACTGAGGGCTACCCCTGACAGGATAATCCAAGTGTGATGACTGCAACAGTGAATACACTCGAACATCTACATTTATGGTAAGTGTACACAACTGTGTTTAACAGTTTTAATGATTGCTCTGACCTGCAAGAAGAGTACGAGTTACAAGCTCTTATGGTGGGTCAACCTTCTCTTATTTTGCATAGAAACAGGTTTTCTATGATAACTAATCCTTTTATGCTTAAAGTGGTATAAGAGATTACTTTAAGCAAAGTTATTTATATCTCCTTGTTCTTTCCTGAATTCAAAAATGAGGGAGAAAGGATACTTCATACTTTGGATGTCCAGACAACTTGGGTGCTATCTTGACAGAAAATGATTTATCAGAACTTCCTGTTGATTTCTTGTGAAGGTAAGAAGGGACAGTCTGTCAAAGCTATCACCTTTTGTTCCTGCCACAGCAAAACTATTCCAGGCAGGGTCGAAGCACCCTCTACCAAGGCTTTAGCTTCATGTATGGCTTTCTGGAAAGGTTTAGATCTGAAAGTATTCTAGAAGCAGCAACTTTGTCCTTTGTGCATACTTTACAAAGCACTACATGCTAGAATCCTTTTCCAGGTGTAGGTCAGGTTCGTGATTACTACTCACCAGGGCTCCTGGACACTCCACCTTCCAACTTCCAAATAAGTTAGGGTAATGCACCCATATAGCTAAGGCTACTGCAGCAATGATCAATATGTAACTTAGTGCAGTCGGGCAAGTAAACTTATAACAGTAGATGTTTGATCACATGCTCTTTCTCTCAAAGCCCATTGTCTTTTGGTGTGTTTATGCCAGGGTGTACACATTATTTCTAGCAATGTCCTTTCAATGCTTATCCTCCCTCTCTCAGTTGGCATGAAAGCTCTGAAAGACTTGGTGCCCAAGTCGGTATTTTATTCAACTCAGCTTGGTCATGTGGAAGATGCCCTGAAGCTTTAAAAGGTGGCCGGCTGTCATATTCTTAGGATAATGACCCACATGGCTTGATCTACTGCAGCAGTGATTTGAACATTTGAATAACTGTACTTTTCCTGTTGAAAAAGTCATGGAGAAGGGTATTTTGGATAATATGTCCGAAATGGAAAGGTTGGGACTTGAAACTATATAGCAACATGCATATGTTGAAAATGGATCTATAACTACCTGTAACATGATCTGATATAACAATGGCCATGAGTGAAAAATTGTTTTAATTTATGTAGATTTCCGCATTTAAGGTCAAACACAGAACACTAATCCTTAAGATGGATAAGTTGCATGGCTTGCAGATAGGACACAGCAAGTATTTTACAGCAATTGAACCATTGAAAAGCTAGGTTACAGTCAGGGTGTCCCATAAGACACTGTCCTATGGTCATACTTGTTAGGTTTTTTTCAGATGCATTGTTATCTACAGGCTGTATGCAGATGACTTTAAAACAAGTAAACCGATTACGTGTTTTACAGACTGGGCATGTCTGCAAAGGAAATTGACTAGATTGGCATTTGGACAACAGAGAATAATGTGCCGATTAATCAAAAACTAAGCTCTGTCTGGATTAAACCTATGGGACTTTGGATCTGACATTAGCCGATTCTAAAGCATTTAATTCATCGTTGCTCCACCTCCCATTACCCATAGGTCCCTGCTCCTCCATCTACTCCCCAGATCTAGTTTGCTGCCATTCATTCTTGCTAGGAGTGGTGAGATTTCCATTTACCTTGCCCTTTATTTTAGAACCAAGCCTTTTGAGTTGGTTTTAGATAGTTTTTAGGTGGGTTTCTTGGGTTGGGTAGCTAGATCCCTTTTCCACAATACCCCTCCTGCCCTTTTCTGCTGTTGCAGAGTGTTCATTTTAATGTGTTTTTTGCATAGTTCAATGGATAAGGGGTTTAAAACGTGCAGCACCTGTGGACACAAACTGCCCTCAGGATGTACACTTCAAGTGAGTTTATTGCTTGGTCCGTAGCATTTGAACTCCAGTTATTGAATTTGTGAGCGGTTGTGCTGTGTCCTTAAATGCAAGGCCAAGCTCTGGGATGGCTCCATAGGGTTCTGCATGTCCAAAAGTCCCTTGGCTGTTGGACTCCCTGGCTACTTCAACACCAGCTTTGCCTCTGACATCCCTGAGCTAATCGCCTTCTCCAGTCCCAGGCATACCCTGCCCTTTTCTGGTAAAAGGGGCACTGTCTGCCATGGCAGCATCCCACTTTTCTCCTTGTGCTCTTCTTTGCTTGCCATAGTTCTCCTTGTCTCCATTCCTTTTCAGCGCTTCTCCAGCTCAGATCTGACGTGGGATCATCTTAATGTACATACTCAAAGCCATAGTCTGTGGCTTCATCTGTGTGGTTGTTGAGGTAAGTGAGTAGTGTTATTCAGAACTGGAGCAGCTGATGGTCACTTTGGCTGGTACAGATAAAATTAGGACTTGTCCCCTCAGGTCTGACAGAATCTGGGAGCCTTGGCTCCATTTTTTTGGACTTCCTACTTTGGCCCCTTTGGATCAGAGGTCTTCGGGCCTGGTGAAGTTTCTACCCTCTGGATCGGATCAGAAAGCCTGGTGGTAGTTTTAACCGGACTTGCTCGTGGCCGTTGACACCTTGTAGCAGTGGCATCAAGGCTGGAGTTTTGGGGTTGGTGATTCCTGTTTTGGGATTGTCACTCCCCTTGGAACTTAGGCTTTGGGAAGCTCTGCTCCTATTTATTTATGGTCTGGGCATGGCCCCTTCGGGTTTGGGGTTGTCTTAGGTGCCTTTGGATTCTGTGACCCTTTGATCCGAGAGGCCCTCTTCAGCCTTGACCTTTGTTTTGGCGAGGATGTTCTCTGTTAGAGGGAAGGGCAAGATGTCTGCAGTTGGCACCCCCTCCCATTTTCCATCTGTTTTTCTGACCAGTCATCAGGCTGCTTCCAGACAATCTGTCTACTAGCCTCTAGCCCCCCCCCCCTTGGAGGAGTTTAGCCTGTTGTTCCCCTTCTTTTCTAACTTTGTTAGAGCAGGAGATTTCAAGGAAGAGAATGCTAGAGGAAGCACTAGGATTCTCCAGAGGAATCTTTCATCGAAGATACTGACGTCTTGGAAGGACAGCGTTCCCCCAAGTCTCTGCATGATGCCTGTTTTGGTGACTTGTTGGAGCTGCTTTTCCAGTGCAGGAGCTGGACCACTGAAGCTTCTCTTCGGAGAAGTCTGTCTTTCTGGAGGTCTTTGGTGTAGGCCCATCCATGCACTTGGGTGGTGACCTTCCGGATGCCCCCATAGACCCTGGAGGGCATGGAAACAGCCTAACATAGTAGAACCAATCCCTTGGAAAGGAAACCAGCCCAACAGATGCTGCCCTAGGTGCAGAGTTGGTCTGTAGAATCATGGTTTTTGTGTGGCTTTTTTTTCTTCTGGCGGGGCTTTTCAGCATTCCTGGAGGACTGCCCGAATGCTCCTATCTGGAGGGAAATGGGGGTTGTCTAGCTCTCCAACCCAAAGTTTTGGAAGCTATTACCTCAGATGCCAGGGTGTTGAGAGTCATGTCCAGAGATCATCTTTATAGAATTTCCAAAATGTTTCCCAAAACATTTCCCCAATGTTCACCACTTCAGAGACATTTTGTAGTGGTAGAAATCTAAAAGCTGCTTGCAAATAGTCATCCAAGAGGTCTTACTGGACCAAATAGGGTCTGGGGTCTATTCCAGATTCTTTAGTATCCATGAAGACTAAGGACCTCAGACCAATCTTGGACCCGAGCAAGCTGAACCATTTGGTCAAATAGACCAAGTTCCGGATAGTCACTCTGCAGGCCATATTACTACTTATGAGGAAAGATGTGCTCAGTAGACCTCAAGGATGTCTACCATAACATAAAGGTAAATCTGCATTTTCAGAGGTTCCTTCACTTCTGGTTGGGAGCCAATCAATTTCAGTTTAGGGCCCTGCCATTTGGTCACACCACAGCCCCTTCTGGGTGTTTACCAAGTGCGTGGCAGTAGTCGCAGCTTGACTTCAGCTACCGGGATTTCTGATCTGCCCATACCTGGACAGATGGCTCCTCAAGCCCCCACAAAAGCATAGTTAATTTTGGCCACGGATTCCTTGCTTCAGCTATGCGATAGTTTAGGCATCAGTCAATTGCCCAAATTGACCTTTCAGCCTGTACTGACCCTTCAGCCTGTACAAGTCTGAGTTCATGGGGTGTTACCTGGGCATGGTCTGTGGGGTTGCCAGACTCCCAAGTTCCAGAGTTTTCAGTCTTTGAGCTCAGGCCCTGTGGTGTCCAGGAAGTTGGACAGGTTCACTAAGCAGGTCTATACATTTGTAACTTTTGCTGTCAGGTGCTGAACTGTCTCGCACACACTTTTCAGATGGAATTGACAAAAGAGCAGTCCAAATCTCTGTTTGGGTCCTTATCTGTGGAAGACAAAAACAAAAAAAAAAGGCAGTCATAAAAGTTGGCGACCCTGCAGTCCCTGTCAAGTGTCTATGTATTTTGTCTCTAAGCAGCCAATGGCATGTCAAAAGCAGCAGGCATCAAAATAGCTGCTCGCCAGCATGCCTGGCTGCATCTCTACAACTGCCCCTAGAACGTTTTATGGACCTAAATTTAGAAATGCTATCAAAGCAAGCAGGTGTGCAAGACCTTGTCTGCCATTGGAATACATTTTTCTACTGTCCAATAGACTTTCTCTAGAAACCAGAGGGGTGAGAAGAAGCTGTCGTTCCCCAAGTCCCAAGATTTTGCCGTAAACGCTTCTAGCAATAGACCCTCTCCCCAAAACACAGCTTTACTTGACACAATCTACTTTTTCCCTTGCTTTTTGTGAACAGTACACGTATAGCAATATACTATCCTTTTGACATTTCAGTCAGTCTTTATTTAAATCAGCTATATTCTGTTGACATTGCATATGTCAGCTTTAACTTCAGAAAATTTTAAGGGGTTTGTTTGTGTGCACGTGTGTGAATGCCAGCACTCTAAATCCAAAATGCTTTATTCTTGCAGCAGTTAGAATAAAGATAAACTGGTTTTGCTAAGGTAGCATCATCACTGTAAAATTAAAAATGCATGCAGTTGCCAACAGACAGAAGAACTGGGGGGGGGGGGGGATAACATAACTAGTGACAACATTTTACAATTAACTGTGCTTGTTGCAGATTCAATCATTGGAGTATCTTCATTGACACAAAAGAGACGAAGGTTGCTAAAAAAAACATTTTTTTTTTTTTTGCCAGCAGCTAGCAAGAAATCACTGCTATATTCTGTCAGGGTCAGTACGTGCTGGCACTTATTTCAAAGACAGTCTCCTATCAACTGAACAATAGTGATTACTCTTGTTATACAGACATATCTGTTTCATGTTTTTTTCTTGTCCCTACAAAAAAGTACAACAAACTGACTAACTCAGTAATGACTGGGAAGACATTACGACCGGTCTGACTGTACTGAAGTAGATTTTCAGAACTGTAGTCAATACTCCAAAGAAAAAGATAAAAGGAAGAAATGAGAGTAAAATGCAGACGGGCTTCCCAAGGAAACCCTACTCAAGGCAGCACCAGACTGTTTGTAGCTTTAAGCAAATTTTCTGCAGAGTTACAGTAATGGTCTTATGATTTTGCTGAATAGACACTTTTTTGTCAAACAGGTTTATTAATCGTGTGTGACATAAACAATCTTACATTTATATAAATGAAAAACAAACATTGACCCCACTTTGGTTGCAAACGTACATCTTGGACACCATTGAAACAACTGTAGTTGCAAACAGATGTATCATCTGTTTAGTCAATTGAGCATTATATGGCTCATTCAAATCCTGCCTCTTAAACCTCATTCCTTCTCTGCATATATTGTTACCACAGTTCCCATTTTTTCCTATGTAGTTTGCTCCATCCCTTTTCTACAGATCCCACTTCCAGTTCTAACTCCGTTACTATATTCACTAGTTTTAGTAAAGTTGGTCTAGACTTGATTTCCATTTTTTAGTAATTGCTTTTTTGGCAGCCACCATAATTAAGACTCAGCAAGGCTTTACTATGTCCTTGCAATTCTGATTCTGTATTATAGCTCAAAAAATCTCCCCAGTCGGTCCAATACGCTCACCCAGCATCTCTCAACAGAGCAGTCTGCAGGGAATCCCTAAAGTCCGCCAGCTCACCACACTCCCAAAAATATTTTCCTAACCACTTCTTTTTTGCCCATCATACCACCAGCATTTGCTATCTACCTGAGGAGAAATTCTTTGGAGTCTCCTTGGGGTATAACAATACCTATGTAAGCACTTCCAGGCAAAGATCTTAAATCTTCTAGACTTTGTTGCATATTTGGGAGATGAACATAAATCCCCACTTTCTCTCTATGAATTGCTTATCCAGTGTTTCCAATACTTTGAGCTCCTCTGATTCTTGTAATGATGCAATATTTTATATGCTGTACTAATAATTCCTGTTTTCATGGCAGCTTCTGTTCTAGATTCTATTAAACTCTGCCAAGTGATGATCTTTATTTCAGGACCCACCCTATTTCTTTCCCTTTGCCTATACTTTTATATCGGTCCTTGATAGGAAAGGCAATCTCTAACCTGCAGTCCATATACATTCTTGACCTCTTCCCATTCTGTTACCTTCCCCTTCTAGTTTTTTGCTCCCAATAACTTGGTTCCTTTGCCGGTTTTCTCCAATATATTCCAGCCCCTTCTCTTGCCTATTATCTGTATCCCTAGCCACAGTCATCCTTATTGGCAGAAAGCATTTTCTTTTGTAGTTATTACCACCTTATAACTGCTTTTTTTGTTAAATGTCTAGTCCCAACAATTGATACGTGCATAGTGTTTGGCAGGCTGGCCTTTTATGCAGTTTGTCATATCCATTTGAGCCTGTGTCATATCTTGTATCCCTTTTTTTGGGATTTTTTTGGAAGTCATCAAACAGAACAAACCACTCACTCCAAAACCTATTAACTTAGTAACGCACAAAACTGTGCTGCTTCAAATATTTAAGTTTTTGTTTCCCAGTAAGAATAAGAGTTCCAAGCTGATAACCACACAGAGAGGCTAGACATGCTAAGAAGCATGGAACAGCCTGTAGTATTAAGTGCTATTTGATTTTTCCATCTTTATAGCTCTATTAGCTGAGAAAACGTTTGAATGCTTTCACTAAACACCTTCTCCAAGACATTTCTGTTTATCAAATTGTCTTTTAGTGACATGCAATCCAGACACAAGCTTGTAATATCCATTCTTTCTCATTTACATACTTTGTAATAAACTTGTTACTGGATAACTTAACTTCTATGGTCTTAACCCAGTCATTTCCCTATGCAAGCATGGGAAAAAGCACACTGATTTTTCTTCTGTGATACACTCTTAACCAGATCTTTCCCCTCCTACACTTCTCCTTTCTGCCTCCTATTTTATGTTGCTGTGCGTACATTTCTTAAAATTCAAAATGAAAAAAGCACCTATAAGCCAAAGAACTTTAGGTACAAATATAAAACAAAAAGACAAAAAAATCTTTGGGTTTTGTTTTTCAGTTTTCATTTCTTAAAACTGAACAAAGAAAAAGTGTGGCAGAAAAATAAGTGGATGTTGTTTTTCTGTTAGTATCCACACTGCATTTTAAGAAAGAAAAAAAGTTGAAACTTGATTTTGAGTCTGATTTTGCCTTATCCTTAAAGCCCTCTCAGATTGGAAAAACCCCGATTGCTTTGAGAGCATTATGTCCTAGCCAATTTTTTTTACTTTATTTTCCCTCAGCCAATCCCATTCCACCAGTCTCTCAAGTTTCTCTCTACCAGATTGTCTCCATAGAGACATGAGAACCAGACAGCCAGTTTCTCTATCAGATTGTTTCCATGGAAACCTGAAGACCAGCTGCGGAGTTGCTCGTAAGTATACATGCATTTGCTAGAAAAAAAGCCCCATAATATTCAGTATTCTTTTTCATTTACTTTTCTCTTAAAACTAATCAATAAGTTACTTAATACAGTCATTTCCACATGCAAGAATGAAAAAAGCAATAACTTTGTCATGCCTTTTTAACCAGGCTTTTTTTTCCATTGCATTCTGAACATTGACATGATGTAGGACATATACTTGTCCCCCACAAATCCAAGAAATTTTGAAAGTCCAATATTACCAGATTTTCTTAGGTCATGTTTCACAAACGTAACTAATGCATTGTAATCCCACATTGATTCACTGGTTTTATTACTGTTCTCCATCACCCAAATCCCGTCTCTGCTTCATTTCCAATATACTCTTGATTCTTCTAGTCAACACCTGTGCTCCCTTCCTTCCTTCTTTCCAACATTTTCCATTGAAATATTGGAAAAGGTTTCACACGTACAGTCTCTGTGGTCCTCCTTACCAGAAGGACAAGAAGCAGAATCTTCCCGTCTTGCAGGCCATTTTTTTTGTTGGACAAACTTTTTTGTATTTCCTCCTTAGCATGCACTTAATCAAAAAATGATTTTGTCCCTCCAGGGAAGAATATTTTAGACAGCTGCATAGTAGTTTTAATCTCACACCTGCATCCCGACATTCCATGGATAGTAGAATTAATTTACTCCTTTTGCCTGGTCTGCAGTGAGTAATCATTCTCTACAAACACACTGCTGTCTCCCACTTTTATTTTGTTCTTCTGCCACAATTTTGTCAATCAGCTCCGGATGCTGATAGGATTGCATCTTTACTATTTAAGGTCTAGTTTGCTTCCTTATAGCTAGGTTTTGAGCGTACACACAATGTGCCCTTTTAACTAACAACTGCTGTGGAATATCAGTCGAGTTGCTTGTTTGTGCTTTAATAAAATTAATGCAGTCTGTTCCTTTCAGCTTCTCTGGTATAGCTAGTGTTGCCAGATTTCCGACTGACCGGGTAGGGACAAAAAGTTTCACTCTGTGAGGACCACAAAAAAAGGTCTTTAAACACGGAGCTACTTCTGTTTAATACGGAACATCGGGCAGTTCCGCATTAAACACAAGTAGCCCCGTGTGTACAGGTTTTTGATCGGCCGGTATATGAGCCAATCAAAAAAACTCGCAAAACAGAGCTGTATTTAATGCAGAACTGACTGATGTTCCACATTAAACACAAGCAGCTCCGTGTTTAGCGATTTTTGATTGGCCTGTATGCCGGTATACGGGCCAATCAACAAAAAAAAAGCAGAGGGCTGTTTCGCCGGGATTTAAACCAGCAGTGTGAGACTCTGGATCGGGTTGCTGATCCCAGGACAATCCCGCTCAAATAGGGACGTCTGGCAACCCTGGGTATAGCTGAAAATATCAGGTTTTCCCTATGTGCTCTGTCCTATAATTCTCTTATTTTTTTAAACATCTCTTCCTGAACAGTCTCGTATTCAGCCAGCATTTTCTTCATTTTGACCTCTGAGTTTTGCAGTTTTATCGTGTCTGAATATCTGTTTAAAGCTTCTTCCCTTTTTTCCAGCCTTTTGTTGTTTGAGTTGATACACTCCATCAGTGTTTAGTTTAACCAGGTCTGTATGCAGTTGTTTTGCATCTTCCTTTAGGTTATTGGAAGGCATGTTTTAAGGTTGCATTGCTTTTTGCTGAACAGCTGCAAAACTTTCCCCAGTCAGTGTTTCTTCACTTTTTGTAGCTGATTTTTTTTCCCAGGTCTTCTGTATTTCTTTGTTCCAGGCAGTGCAGTTACTAGCCAGTTACTGACATTTACTCAAACTCAAGTCTACTGGCCTTCTCTGAGTTTGTTTTCCTACTGGGAGAGCTAGAAACAAGCGGTTACTCAGTGTGCAGCTATCTTGGAAGTCCCAAATAGAGACTGTTTCTAAGTGTTATATCCATATATAACTGATCCACTGTTTTAACATTAGTAAATGGCTCTGCTTGTGATAAGTCAATCATTGGAGCTAGCTTTCCATTATGAAGTTCATCTTTTATTTAAAACTGTTTGACATAAAAGAAAAGAAAATGTTTGGACAAAATTAATTCTTTAAATGTTTAGTTTTAGTATCAAACAAAAATACTTTGAGTCCTTGCTCTGCAAGTTTCGCATTACTCAGCCTGACCTAGTAAAATTAGTTCATGCAGGGTTTTCATTCTGGAAGTGCATTCAAAAGCTGGCTAATGAAGCAGTGCTTACAGAGACAACAAAGAGAGGGCAATCTTCTCTGCAGTTTCACATTGACCTGAAGTGCCTTCTCCTTGCATTTACTCACAGGCACAGATGCATCCGAACAGCTTCTCCCCTTATGGGTATAATCTTTTCCCTCAAACTCTGTTCTCAAGGCCCTCAATAAAACCAAATATCTAACTTCTACTCACTCATAGGGCAGTGGGCCTTAATTAGGCCTGCGTGCTGTTGCCCCCTGGTTAGCTGTAACTTTGTCATTTTTGGTTTAGCATATTTTTAATGGGATCAGCCATCACTATTGTGCAAATAGTTTCTCATCGTTTCTCTTTTGTGCTATTTGAACTCAATGTAAATAAGGCAGTGTTGCATTGGGTACAAACTGTTTGCAGCTGAGTAGTGGATGATGGTGAGCTTTGCTCGGAATACAGTTGTTTGAGGGATAAGGTCTTTTTCATTGATATTTCACATTGTTATACACAGATAATTGGTTACAGATGTTAAGGAAGTTGTCACAGGCCACATTGAACAGGAGCAAAACCACATGTTGTACAGATATCAATTTTACTACTTTATTTGGGAGATTTTCATCCCTGGTCCCTTCTTTAAAAGGACTTTGCCCAGTAAGCTCAACCTAATGGAATGAAAATATGTACCAGTGGATTGTATCTGTGCTGTAACCTCCCTCCTCATTATACTTGTGATGCATCTACTAAAAGAAACTGCTAAGCTAAATGGAAGTTAAATTTGTTAAACTGAAGCATTTGTTTTTTTTTTTTTTTTTTTTAGGAAGCAGATGTTAATTTAAAATATTTGAGACGAAGATCATTGCCAGCTGTTCTTCAGAGACCACTGCAGACTGATGACGCACTGAAAAGGAGGCAGGAGTTCACATCACAGCTCATTCAGCCTCGCAGTCTAAAGGCGAGTCATGTTTCCCATGTTCTGAGAACTAAAATTAGCAAGGGTCATTTGAACCAGCTTCATCTCTGTTGCTATACAAACATTCTCCTTACCTGCATAGCATCACCACTGTGCTGTTGCCAATCAGTTTTTCTCAGTTAATTGAATTTTATTTTTCAATTGTTTGGCAGGATATACAGCCTTTGCTTGAAGTTTTTCATCCCCAGGCATTCTGCTTCATACTTCACCTTATCAGGGATTGTTTTCTAAATATGCACATATACAATATGTATGTGTAATGCGTGCACTCATACATTATATGTGTGTGTATATTTTATATATATATATATATATATATATATATATATATATATATATATATATGTGTCTGTAAACATGCATATATTTGAGTGTGACAGATGCTCAAAGTATCAACCCTGTAATACATTTAAGAGAACCAAAAAGATTTGAAGAAAAACAAAATCCATTTTTTGCAAGAGTAAGCCCCCCCTATGCACCCTCCACATCCCCAGCAAATTATATATAATCAGCTCAGATTACAGTACAGTGGGAGGAGCCGTGGTGGTGCAGCAGTAGCATTGTCGCCTCACAGCAAGAAGTTCTCCCATTCAATTCTCTTCTGGAGCGCCTTCTGTGTGGAGTCTGCTTGTCCTCCCCGTGGTCAAGTGGCGTTCGAAAGATGTGTGGGCATGCCTTCGTTGAAGGTTGGGCGTCAGGCTGGCACCTTGGCACCATAAAAATCTACTGCCCATCATTAGCGGATTGGAGTTCTGCTGTGGCGACCCCTCACTGGGAAAAGCCGAAACAGCAACATTACAGTACAGTGGGAAAGGATAAAATACACAATTCTCCACTGTACTATGACATCGTATTGGAAAAAAAAGCCACTAAATTTAACATCAGCCAAAAATTGCTGTGGATCTAACTTCTAGGAGACTCTTCTTTTTTCCAGCCTTGAGCAAGTTATTGACAAAGTGGATCCTTCTCTGTTTGCTGTATTGAAGAGCTTGGGTGTTGGTGGACCTAGTTCTAATTCCTACTGCATATAAGTTTATCTCTAGATCAGCACCAACATTTAAATGCTTCGTTGCTAACAGTACTACTGGCTCTAATTTTGTTGCATTTTATGTAGAAATTATTTATAAGCAGCAGAAGAAAATACATAATTCAAATGAGTAAGGTAAGGGTAGGATAATATCAGTGTCAACATGTAACATTTCATTAAGAGTAGGACAATATTGGTACCATCAGAAATTAGCTTAATGCCTTAAAGACATTTCTGCCCGACCTGAATTGTCAACATGGAAGTTTGAGAACAATTAACTCTAAAACATTTTGTTTAAAGTAAAGGATGAGTCATGCAAACAAACCACAGATGCAACATTTGTGATTATACATCACTACCCCCCCATCACAATTATTTCAGGTTTCCTCTATCGCCCACCCCATCACATCACAATCTCATCATCATCCTGTCTTCCACTTTACATTCACCCATTACAGTGATTGGTCATTCCCAACTTATTGCCCACCTTAGTTTATACATACTCCATTTATTCCTTCTACATTCATTTGATCATTTTTTGTCCCCCTCTCTATTATATTGGCTCATTCCATTGCTTTGCATGATCTTCAGGGCTGGTGTTTACCCATGTGTTTCTCATGAACACTTTTCTCTTAATATACATATTCATATGCAGTCTTACAAAAAAAAAAAATCTCCCCCCAAAGGGCCATTTGACGTCCTTGATACTTGCCCCACACCTCGCATCTCTGTATTTCAAATGTTAAAGGCCCTATCCAAGGCAAAGAACACAGCTTCCATGGGACTTGATAGTATCCCAGGCTGTATTCTGCACCATCTTCAGCAAGGACCAGCTTCGCCATTGAGCACCGTACTCAACCACAGCCTAACTACAGGCTTCATTCCAGCAGAGTGTAAAACTCCCATTGTTATCCCTTTGCACAAAGGTGGTGCCACTACTGACTTGGGAAAATATCGCCCCATCAGCTTGACAAGTCTGATCTATAAACTCATGGAGCACATAATGGATTTCATAAACAAGGACCTAGGCAATCTCCAAGCACTCAACCCCACACAATTCGGATTTGTCATGGGCAGGTCTTGCCTATGAGCCTAGATTACTTCTTTGAGACTGTCACCAAGGCCCTGGATGAGGGAAAGTTAGTACGTACAACTTACCTTGCCCTGGCCAAGGCCTTTGACAAAATTCCCCCACTCAGGCATCTACGAAAAGCTAACAAATTGGTGTTGATCCCTATCTGGTCAGATGGGTGACCAGCTTGGCTCTCAGGACCCACAAGGTCAAAATAGGTGCTGCCATCTAAGACAGCAGAACTGTCACTAGTGGTGTTCCCCAGGGATCTCTCCTGGGACCCCTACTGTTGGCACATACTTCTGAGGGGTCCAGGTAAAGACAAACTGGCCTGTGGCTCACCAAGTTTACGGATGACTAAGTTGGATGCTGTCATTGACTCCCCCAGTTGATAACATACTGCAAGAAGGTCTCACAGCTACAAATAACTGGTGCTAAAATCATGGCCTTAAGTTAAATGCAAAAAAAGTATCTTACAATTCGGGAAAACACTGCCCCTTCTGATTACCACATCAACAGCAGCCCCCTAAGCACACAACCAGAGAGGCCTGGATATTCAGGATGACATCAATCTCACATTCTACCATCATGTGGCGGCAGTGGTCAGAAAAGCCTTTTACTTCATCTTATAAGTAAAGGGATTGCATCCAGAAAAAGGTTATTGCCTTTTTGTACTCCTCCCTTATTAGACCTATGATTGAGTATAGTGCCCCATTTGTTATGTACCTCTCCAAACACCTACACCAACTGGAAAGGCCACAGAAATACCTCACAAAGAGAATCCATGACCTCCAACACCTATCCTATGTGGACAGGCTTAAATCACTATCACTCTACTCCGTATCATGCAGATTGCTCAGAGGTGATCTGTATCTTGCCTACAAGGCAACATTGGACCCTGCCCTACTAGAAATGCTCCATATCCGTAAGTCTTAAGTCCTCGTGCATTACCCGCTCGATAGGCCTAAATCTAATATGCAACATCGACAAAACCTGCTGGAGAGAGAGGTTTGTCTCCCAGAGGCTGCCCCATCTCTGGAATAGACTTCCCATACATGTCAGAGTACCTCAATGGCTATCTTCAAACGCAACCTTGAGTGGATGGGAAGCAGTACATTTGTCCCAGTGGTTCTACCTTTGTCCCTCATTGACAGGGGCAATGGGTGCTGACTGAGGTTTCTTTTTAGGGGATAAACTCTTGGCTAGGCTTGTAAGGGCCCCAGGGCCATTAGCCCTAGTAATTTCCTATGAAATAGATCCAATGTAGTCTGAAAGAGCTGCACCAAAGTTCTCATCCATTTGTATTTATGACTGCATAAAATGCTTTGTCATTTACTTTACAGCTTCATGTTGTTTGTAGAGTATGTTTGTGCATTTTCTAAGTTTGTTTTTAGTCCATTTTCCCCCCAAAATTCAGCTAATAAGGGAATATCCTTCATTTATATTAAGGTCAAGAAGCAGGTCCAGTAATGCGCCCCAGATAAATGGACAACTGTATCTTACTCCCACATCTAGTGCCAAGGTTTTGCATACAATTCTTGCTAATATGGAAGAAAACTTTCCATATTTATCTTTAGGCCTGGAATCTCGCCACATAGTTAAAAGACCTATACAGTAGCTGATAGTGCATTGTTGAATTTAGTCAACCGGAATGTGCAGTCATCTGCACACCAAGAGGAGGAGCAAGCAGTGCACCTCAAAAATGGGATATCTTAAGTATAGTGTTGATTGATAATAGATGCCTAGGGTCTTGTTCACAAAAATAGAGAAGATAGGATAAAGGGATATCCTTGATGGGCTTCTCTTGGTGAGTAATAAAGGTAGAAAGCAACAAGTGTTGGTAACGAAGTAGGCTAGAGGCTGACGGTGTGGCCATTTTGCAAACTGATATATATGTGTTGTGAAACTGGAAACTCCTAAGAATAGTCCAGAAAAAGTCCCATAACACAGAATCTAAGACTTTGACAGCACTGCCCTACATCCCCTTGTGTAATTCCTACTGAGACAGTGGAACCAGCTGGAGAACTAATTTTGCAGTCCATTGTGAAAGAATGATTGCCAGGACTTCTGTCTCCAGAGGGAAGCAGGGATGGGAATATAGTTGTCTGGAATGACTTGCGCACTTTTCCCATTTTCCACCTTTAGGAAACAGTAGTAGTAAGGAGCATAGAATAAGGCATAACACCAACCTCCTCTGTATCCCAAAGCAGAATCAAGAGATGTGTTCCCCTGTGTTCTCTGTTGAATGCCATCTAAATGTCACTGAAAATTCATCAAGGGCCCTGAGTTTTTCTAGCTTTGAGTCTGTAGTTTGAGATTCTCCATTGGTAATTGTCTTGTTCAATCTCACATTTCTGAAGTAATTTGGGGAAATTGCATATTGCAACAGAAAAACATTCTCCTGATGATGGTTGTACCTCCCAGTACAGTACTTTAATCCAATATTGTGTGGATTTTATAATGTTTGAGAGGTGACAGCTTAGCCAGTGTTTAATAAATATAAATAAATGTCCTTTATTTGAGACTGTGTGCAAACAGTTTAGTGGATTTGAGGTGTCCGACCCAGAAGAATTTGAGCCTTTTCTATTTACAAATGAGTTTGTGCTTGTCTAATTATTTTGCTCAGTGTAGAATATCTACTATGGTCTTATGTTTGCTGTTAGTGGTGCAAACTAAATCTAAATACAGTATTCTGTCTGGCATTTGAATTGGTCTGTTCCCAATAAGAAAAGCATCTTAAGTAAAATTTTTAACTTTCTCTTTTAGATGACATTGAGGTGTGTATAACCCCTTGAGGTTTTATGCCTGTAATTTTCAGCCCATTTCCTCAGTTCCCTTTCCTTACTTTAGAGTAAGGGGATCTAATTGCCATACCCTAATGTGTTGAGGTTAACGAAAACCAGTGAAGTCATATGATAATTTGAGTGTATGTCTTCACTGGATGCTTACTTTATAATGCTGGCATTTAACATAAAGTAAGCTGTTGTATTGGCTTGGTGGGAGCTTCTGCTAAGAATCAAGCTAAGAAATTACTTTGAAGATCTAAAGCCTTGATTGACTGACATGTCTGTCAGCTCTTAGGAAGTTTGTCTGACTTGGGGTTCATATGCTCCTTCCCTTAACAGGAAACCTTCTCCCTCAAGACTTGTCAAGTCCTTCCATAAAATTGGCTCATTTTGTCCCTTAATTCATTGGTATGTACTAGGCTAGCAACCACCAGGACCTTTATAAGCCTAGCTGTACACGTCATCCCAATTGTGTGCCCTGTGTGTCATGGGTGTTCATTAGGAGGAGGTATGTTAAGAGGTTTTGAGAGGTTATAATAATTGGGAACTTTACTGGCTGTCTCTCTCTCAGATGTGGGAGCCAGACCCAGGGTGAACTTACAATTTTGCATCCATTGATCGAGATTACTCTTAAATGGGATTAGGGACAGACCCTGCTTCACATGGATGGCGAAGCCTGTTCCAGTGCATGGGGATCCTCTGAGACATATTTGTCTCATCAACCCGTCTAGTGTCACAAGCAAAATTTAAATCCTTTCATCTAGTGGTTGCAATGCTGTTCATTTTGTGGATGTGCAAAAGGTCCATCAGAGCCGGATCAAAGGATATCTGGTATGCCAGGCATAGATTCCTCTGTAGAACCTGTAGGAGACAGAATATAGAGATAGCTTTAAGGTGATCCTTGTAGGGCAATGTGTTCATACCATGGATTCTCCTGTTAAGGAACCTTTGTGGACGTTCCAACTGTTGCATATGCCTGGTTAGGTGCAAGCTGAAGGGGGCGATTACACTTGATGGGGCTGATAATGGCTTAATAAAGTGGTACTATGACTTCCTTGGACCCAGATGCCATGCCCCTGTTTAACAAGTTGAGTGACTCAGAATAATTTTCTTACTACCTTGGCCACATGTCTGTCAACTCTTACAGGTGGAGTAACTGGCCTGGGTGGAAACTTTCCTAAAAAGCACTATAGTGCATTTCTTGGCATTGACTTTTAATTTCTGACTTTGGCACCAGTCACTTGTCTGTGTTAGATCCTTGATATTTGAAATGGGGGAATCTGTGTTAGCACCCAATTTGCTGTCGTCTGCGAACTTGGTCAGCCAAAAGCCCTTGACATCCTTTACCTCTGAGAAGTAGATGCCAAGTAGTAGTGGTCCCAGCACAGACCTGAGGTACCCTGCTGGTGACCAGACTCGTGGTGGTGGTCTCACCAAGCCTGACCTCATGAGTCCTGTCCGAGCCAGCTGGCAATCCAGTGAGTTATGTAGGGATTTATGTTCAGTTCAGTGAGTAACTATACCTGAGTGGGGTATTGTATTCTAAATACATTTCCGTGTACTGTGTGGTATCTTTGTATTATACCACTGACCAGACTTGTCTGCTTCCATTTCTTAAAAATTTTAAGTTATAACATCATTTTGTGTAGCAAATGATGCTGTTAGAATCCCTGTCTCTTTAGACCCTTAGAAGAAGATTGTCATAAAAGGTAAAATATGCAAAAGAGAGGATCAGATGGTAGAACAACAAAAACGGAAGAATCCCAAACACTGTGACTCTGAATGAATCCTAAAACATTGAATACTTCTCTCCCATTAATGACCTACATTAGTAAAGCATAGCTGCAAAACCTAGATAAGGTGTCATTTTGGTTGCTGTACTGTTGGGGAAAGGGTTTTTAGTAACCTAACGTGTAGAGTTAGGGGCAGGGATGGGGTGAATGCAAATGACTAAAGTAGGAGAGCCAGGTGGCTTTGCCCCCCCCCGCAGCATCTTACTCGTGTACTAGCATTAATGCTACACATTGCATTAATAAAAACTCTTTCCTGTAACAGTATCACTACACAGGACAAAAAGATGCAGAACACAGGCAAAAGAAAACATGCACAACACTGACTCTGTTCTCTAATGCTAACCAGCGAATAGCTGCACGTTTGCACCCACTGCTATAATAGTATTACACATTTTCACAACATTTGTTAACTGGGAAAGTCCAACTTGGAACAAAGCCAATTTTCAGTGGAGGCCCAGGGAGAAATGCTCCAGACATCTTTCAAACATAATTTTTTCTGCACACTCCTGCTTACCTACACTATATAAAATTAAATTCAACCATATTCGATCAAATGAACATTCACTCATTTGTGCATTTTTTTTAATACCCACAAAAACTTATACCAAATGTAATTCCTCCTTTTGAGTTGCAATCCAAAGGTTTATTAAATGGGCATTCTCAAATTAATTTCTTGCAGAACTATTACTTAACATCCATTTTGATTATCGGATAAAATTACATTAATTTTAATGAGGACATTAAGGCCCTTCAGTGTGTAAGAAATAATTTGCAAGACTGACCTAAGTTGGGCATTATTCAAGATGGTAGTTAAGCATACATAGCAAGGGTTTGCTGTTAGAGCTACTGTTCTTAGAACTTTGAACTGGTTTGTGAAATGTAAACAAATAATACCAAGAATTCTAAAACAGAACAAAATATTGGATGTCTGTTTAGTGTGGCGGCAGGAAAGCACACAACTTAGTATTAATTCCCCACAGCCACACTGAAAAAAATAGAAAAGTTCTTAAAACACCAGAGGTAATGTGATAAAAAGCAGGGTAGCTGACTAGATACACAGTGTTTCCTGGCAGTTAACACAGGTGTTTAAGAACAGGAATAGTTGGACATCTGCCTGGAAAACAGTGAAACTGTACATTTATTTTGGCCACGTAGTACTAGTCTACAATAGCTCGCACAGTGTAGAGCTTTGACTGTAGAATACAAGGCCAAGTCACAAATTAGCTTACAGTACATGATATTCTTCAAACTAACCTCCCCCCTCAACTTTTAGAAATGCATCCAGGTCTTTAAAGAATGTTTGGCATAATAGATATCTATGGTGGAATATAGGCAACATCCTAATATTCATAACCCTGGTAAGTAAATGAACTTGTTGCTTAGCTCCAGTTAAACACGAAAACTGGCACATCATATGGTTAACTACATAAAGATATATGCGTCCATATAATAGTCATTCAGATTAAGGGTGGTATGAGTTATTTATCCGACCACAAGCTAATCACCTTAGACATCCAGATCCCACCCACACCCCCCATTAGGGAAACCACCGTAAAAAATTTCTCCAAAGCCAACTTCACGATACCCATGCTGACGGACAATAGAGGTACGACTGCTGAATCCTATACAAATGCACTTTATAAGCACTTACACGAGTTCATGGATCGTGCAATCCTTAACAGAACCAAGGTGCTATTCTTCAAAAAAAGGAAACCAATCTGGTGGTCCCCTGCCATAAACAAACTCTACAACAGAAGAAAGAAACTGTTGCAAAAGAGTAAAATCTCATGATTGGAGGAACTCCGTGGTCAGCCTCAGTAAGAAGCTGAGATCCCTCATAAAATCCTCCAAAGCTAGTTACGAAAACAAAATCGCCACTGATTCTAAAGACAACCACAAAACATTCTATAGCTATGTCAAGAATCTCCATGGCAACACTCAGATTTGCTTTGAGTTGCAGCACAATGGCACTGAATATACAGAACCAACTGATATTGCCAACATCCTGGCAGATAGGCTCAGTGCTAACTTTACCCCCCTCTTACCCCCTAAAGGGCCCATCTCTGTACAGGAAGAATGCAAAGTTCCTGTAATTACAGCTGCACAGGTAAAAAGACACATTCTCCAAAGCCAAGAACACCGCATCCATGGGACCTGACAACATCCCAGACTGCATTCTACACTAACTACAGAATGAACTGGCACCCTTCGTAAGTACCATGTTCATTCATAGCCTCACCTCAGGCTTTATGCCCACTAAATGGTGCACAGCAATGGTTATCCCACTCCACAAAGTGGGAGCCACCATGGACCCTGGGAATTACCGTCCTATTAGCCTGACGAGCCTGGTCTACAAGGCTATGGACCGTATCATCATGGAACTTATAAACAATGACATTGGTAATCTTCAAACTCCCAGTTCGGGTTTGTAGAAGGCAGATCATGTCTCCTAAACCTAATAGACTTCTTTGAAGTGGTCGCCAAAGCTGCAGATGAGGGTAAGGTGGTTCACACAGCCTATCTAGATCTCGCCAAGGCTTTCAACACCATTCCCCACTCTGGAATTGTAGATAAACACCCTAAACTAGGTATAAATCCCTATGTCACAAGATGGGTTGCCAACTGGCTCATTGAGAGAACCCACACTGAAAGTAGCAAACTCTAAATCCAATTTCAGAACGGTGACAAGTGGAATACCACAGGGTTCAGTCCTAGGTCCTCTCCTGTTTGGTATCTACTTCTCTGAAGTACAGGTTAACACAGAAGTGCTTTGGCTAACAAAGTTTGCAGATGACTGCAAACTAGGAGCCATAATCCAAAACTCCTAACTTTGTGGACATCCTACAAAAGGGCCTCACTGAGACAATGCCTGGTGTCAGTCATGGCCTCAAGCTCAATGCCAAAAAGTGCATTGTAATCCCTTCTGGTAAAAACTCTGTACTCATGAACTACCATATAGGCAGTAGTCTACTTAACACCGAAAGTGTGATGAGACCTTGGGACACATGTGGACAGTAGTCTCTCCTTTGATAATAACATTGCCACAGTAGTCAGGAAATCCTATGTGGCACAGCTCATCATAAAAGGTTTCTCATCCAGGAAAAAGGTCATTGTTCCCCTCTACTCATCACTCATTAGACCCATTATAGAGTACAATGCCCCTTTTGGTATATACCTCACAAGACATCTACAACAACTGGAAAGGCCACAAATACCTCACAGAGCATTACCGGCCTGAAACAGATGACCTACGCAGACAGTCTCAAAAAACTCCAGCTTTACTCTGTCGCATATTGTCTACTCAGAGGCGGTCTGCCTAACATACAAAGCTATGTCAAACCCCGAGCTGTTGGACATGCTCCACTTAAAGAAATCCCAATCCCTCCGAGCTACATGCTCTAGGGACCTAAACCTTGTCACCACAATAAACAGAATGTGCTGGAGGGATAGATTCCTGTTCCAGAGACTTCCCATACTCTGGACAAACTACCTATCTATATCAAACAAAGCTCTTCATTTTCTGAAGTACAGGTTAACACAGAAGTGCTGGCTAACAAAGTTTGCAGATGACTGCAAACTAGAGCCATAATCCAAAACTCCTAACTTTGTGGACATCCTACAAAGGGCCTCACTGAGACAATGCCTGGTGTCAGTCATGGCCTCAAGCTCAATGCCAAAAAGTGCATTGTAATCCCTTCTGGTAAAAACTCTGTACTCATGAACTACCATATAGGCAGTAGTCTACTTAACACCGAAAGTGTGATGAGACCTTGGGACACATGTGGACAGTAGTCTCTCCTTTGATAATAACATTGCCACAGTAGTCAGGAAATCCTATGTGGCACAGCTCATCATAAAAGGATGTTCTTCGTTCCCCATTGCTGCAGTCCTTACTATTGGGTATAGTCCGCATCCAGTCGGCCCGAATACCAGAGTATAAGGCTGACGTCGGTCAGGGCGCATTAGACTGACGTCAGTACGTCAGGGTACTAATGCGCATGACCGGCGCCATATCCTCAGTCTTTTGCCGCATGGTCCGATGCAGAAGCAGTTTTTGAGTGCAGGTTGGCGTTCTGAAATATTTCGAACCGAGTTTCAGACCTAAACAGAGTTGGCTAAGTACCCGTTAGGGGAACATTTTGGTTTTTCTTGCCTCAGTATTTTACCGGATGTCGAAAAAGTGAATAACTGTATTTCTTGTGGGAAACAGATACCTCATAGGGATTACCATACCTTGTGTATACCTTGTTTAGGGCCTGAGCACGACGTTGTTGGTTGCCGCTCTTGTGCTAGGTTTAACAAACGCACTATTAAGAGGAGGTTAGACTGTGCCAGGTTAGTGTTTGGGAAGCGTTGCAATTATAAAATGCCGTGGGATGCTCCGACGCCCGCTTCCAAGAAGCGCAAGGACAAAACAGCGAAGCCTAGGGTTGATGAACCGCAGTCCCGGACGCCGGTTCTTTAGAAGGCTCAGTGGAGCCAGAGGTTTTGCCAGGAGTTTCCATGGAGTCCCAGGCAGAAACTTTACTGTTACAGGATGTGCCTTCTCAGGAGGTAGGCCAGACTGAGGGGCTTCTCAGGTGACTGTTCTTCCCTCTCTTCCTAAGGTAGTTAGAGCCTCTCCTTCTGTTGCCAAAACTTCTTTGAGAGGTAGGCCTACTTCAGCTTCAGTGGGGGCTTCTCCTAGCATTTCGGGTTCTGTACCTAAGAAACATATGCTTAAAATGGCAGAAGATTTGATTACTATGATTAGAGGTTCTATGCCCCCGCCTGATAAGAGGCCTAGGGTGGAACCGGAGTTTGATAGTTTTGAACAGTGTTCAGAGGCTTCAGAGTCTTCATGGAAGACTTGCAGGAGTATCCTACTTATTCTGATTCTGATGTGGATGATTCCACTCCTACAGCTTCTCCTCCTGAGGATTTCTCATTTTCATTATCAGTTCTCTGCATTGCCCTTTGGCTTATCTACTGCGCCCAGAGTATTCACAAAGGTTCTGGCTCCAGTGATAGCTTACTTCAGGCTTCAAGGAATTCAAATCTATCCTTACTTGGACGACTGCCTGATTCTGGCTCAAGAAATGGAAGACCTTCTACAGCATCTGGAACATGTTATAGCAGTGCTAAGATGCCTAGGGTATTCTGTGAACGAAATAAAGTCCAGTCTAGTACCCTCTCAAGACTTGTGCTTTCTGGGTGTGAGACTGAATACAGCAGCCCAGATGGCCTTTTTAACCCCGGACAAACAAAAGAGTCTATCACTTTACTTCCATCAACTATCTCATCAGTCCGTGCTGACTGCAAGGACAGTCCTTCAAGCATTAGGGTTCATGGCATCTTGTATTCTGGTGCTTCCCCAATGCCAAACTGCATATGAGGAAGCTACAATGGTATCTCAAAATGTATGGACACAGCACTGCCAGGATTTGGACACTGTCATTCAAATAATACCTTGCCTTCAAAAGAATTTATGTGGTGGGCTCAGATATGTCACCTAAACAAGGGACTCTCTGTGCCCCGGCCAGAGGCGAGTCAGGTTATACCGACAGATGCCTCGGACATTGCTTGGGAGCTCATCTAAATGGAAAGTGGATACAAGACAGTGGCCTGCCAGACTACAGCATCTACATATCAACATGAAGGAGATGTTAGCAGTCCAGTTTGCATTAATGGCTTTCAAGGAGTTACTTCTTCCAGGGCAGGTGTTGATTCTAACAGACAACACAACTGTCATGTGGTACATCAACAAGCAAGGGGGAACACATTCTTATCCTCTATGCAGGCAAGCAATGATTTTATGGAAGACTGCGCTAAGTTTGCAACTAACTTTCTTCAGGCAAGGTTTCTGCCGGGAGCACAGAACTCCTTAGCAGATGTGTTAAGCAGACAAATCATGGATCCCCACAGTGGAAACTGGATCTTCATGTATTTCAAAAATTGACAGTGTCATGGGGAACTCCAGACATAGATCTGTTCGCTTCTCCACTAAACCACCAGCTGCCACAGTATTGCACAAAGAGGTTTCATCACACAGCTTGGAAAGTGGATGCTCTGTCTTTCAGTTGCATAAACCTTCATGTGTATGCCTTTCCTCCTCTGCCTCTTCTTCCAAAGGTACTATTAAAGGTCAGACAAGACAGGCCAAGGATGATTTTGATAGCTCCAGATTGGCCTCGGCAACACTGGTACCCACTACTACGGAGTCTGGTAAGGAAGCCTCCATGGCCTTTACCTCTGATTCCTCATCTGTTATCTCAGAAGGAAGGTCATCTGCTCAATGTCAAGCTTCACTCTCTTCATCTAACAGCCTGGCATATTCTGTGTTGAAACACAGCAGGTCTCAACTTCCTCGACAAGTTTTAAATGTGATTATGGAAGCTAGAAGACCTAGTACAAGGAAAGTGTACGAGAAAAATGGAAGAGATTTTATTTTGGAGTACAGCAAAGAATTTGCAGGTTTCTGAGCCTAATTTGAGTGTGGCTCTTCAATACCTTACTGAGTTATTGGACAAGGTTTGTCCTTCTCTTCCATTAAGATTCATGCTGCAGCAATTTCAGCTCACTATGATTGTGACCACCATTGTTTTAGCATCCTTGTTCAAGCAGTTTCTTAGAGGGCAAAGAATATAAGACCCCCACGTGAGCTCCTACTCCTGCTTGGGATCTCAATTTTGTGTTGGAAAACTTACTCTACAACCTTTTGAGCCTGCGGCTACTGCTGAATTGAAATACTTGTCATGGAAGACTGCTTTTCTGTTGGCTATTACTTCTGCAAGAAGGGTGTCTGAGTTGCAGGCCCTTATGGCAGTAGAGCCATTTTTGATTTTCCATAAGGATAGGGTATCATTACGTACTAATCCTTCCTTTATGCCTAAGGTGGTTTCTAGTGTGGCTTTAAACCAAACTATTCATTTGCCTACTTTTTATGCAGACCCCAAAATAAAGGGAAAAGATTTTGCACACTTTAGATGTACACAGGCAATTGCGTTATTATTTAAGCAGGACTAAGGATTTTAGGCAGTCTCAGCAGTTGTTTGTTTCTTTTGCTTTGAATTCACAGGGCAAGCCTGTGTCAAAACAAACTGTTTCTAGGTGGATTGGCTTTTGCATTGCATTTTGTTATTCCCATCATGGCAAGGAGATTCCAGCTGGGATTAGGCCTCATTCCACTAGGGCTACTGCCACTTCAACAGCATTTCTAAGGGGGGTGGCAACTAAGGATATTTTGGAAGCAGCTACTTGGAGTTCAGTGCATACTTTCTCTAAGCATTATCACCTTCCTATCTACTCTAAGTCTAGGGCTGGTTTTGCCACAGCTGTTTTGCAAGGCATGTTGTCAGCTCCTGCTTCTTTATGATTTGCCAGCCTCCCTTACCTCTGCTTTGGGATTCTACCCAATAGTAAGGACTGCAGCAATGGGGAACGAAGAACATAGTACAGTTTTGTACCTACCATAAATGTAGATGTTCGAGGATCCCATTGCTGCAGTCCAATTTACCCTCCCTCCTTCCCCTCTGTGTTTAGGGGTGGTTGTGTAGGTGAGGTTACATGCTTATATTTTTTGTGTATATTCTTGTATATATTGTATATATTTTTGGTGCAGGTATTTTGGGCCTTGTCTTTTTAGGGTCTTCTGACATCTGGGGCAAGAAAAGACTGAGGATATGACGTCGGTCATGCGCATTAGTACCCTGTCGTACTGGCGTCAGTCTAATGCCTGACCGACGTCAGCCTTATACTCTGGTATTCGGGCCGACTGGATGCGGACTATACCCAATAGTAAGGACTGCAGCAATGGGATCCTCGAACATCTACATTTATGGTAGGTACAAAACTGTACTTTTCTCATCCAGGAAAAAGGTCATTGTTCCCCTCTACTCATCACTCATTAGACCCATTATAGAGTACAATGCCCCTTTTGGTATATACCTCACAAGACATCTACAACAACTGGAAAGGCCACAAATACCTCACAGAGCATTACCGGCCTGAAACAGATGACCTACGCAGACAGTCTCAAAAAACTCCAGCTTTACTCTGTCGCATATTGTCTACTCAGAGGCAATGTCTGCCTAACATACAAAGCTATGTCAAACCCCGAGCTGTTGGACATGCTCCACTTAAAGAAATCCCAATCCCTCCGAGCTACATGCTCTAGGGACCTAAACCTTGTCACCACAATAAACAGAACGTGCTGGAGGGATAGATTCCTGTTCCAGAGACTTCCCATACTCTGGACAAACTACCTATCTATATCAAACAAAGCTCTTCATTAGCACTCTTCAAGAAAAATCTTGATGATCGGATGGGAGATGGGAAATTCACCCCGGGAATCACTGCTGTGCCTCTGCTTGACGGGCACAGGAAAATAATTTTCTTGGCTGGCAAAAGCCAGGGTACCGTTTGGCTAGACTTGTATATTCTGTATATATTATATATTCTGGAGCATTTCTTCCCGGGCCTCCGCTGAAAACAGGATCTGTGGAACCTAGTCGGACTTTCCCGGTCAACAAATGTTAAATAAAAAATAAATATAGGCCCTAGGGCCAATAGCCTAGTACCTACCTATGAACCTATAAGAAAAATGCAACTATTGTGTTATTGAATAGTAACTCCCTAATGTGCCTTACTGTAAGGCTAGTAGCAAAAAAACCCCACGCAATTTAGTACCATAACTCTCAGGAAAAAATGACAAATATTCTCTAGCCATGTTAACCCCATCCCACTTAACAGAGTTTACTACAAAAATGGCATATTAAAGATAAACATCGCTGAAACTGCAGTACTGCTTGATTAGATTACTTAACCAAATGACACTTAACAATCTGGAGAACTGCAGTCCTGAAAGTTGTATTCAGAAGCAATCAATTGCTTGTCCCAGCTTTTCAGGATATTTGGAGTGCCATATGGAACTCATAAACTCATATGACTCCCCAGAATATGGCCAAATATTTTTTGGGGCGAGGGGTGCAGAGCTTTTTATACTATTAATAAAGTGTGACTTGCAGTCTCCAAGGATGGTACTGAAACTCTGAGAAAGGTAATTACACAGTCTGAAGCATCAGGTTTTGCAAATCAGCTAACAAGTTTTTGCACTGCAGTACCCCTGTCTAGACATGTTCCCTGTCTTCCAGTCAAATCTATATGATCCATATTACACTGATATCTGACAGAAGTATTAACCTTTCTGTTATTTGCAGCTACATCCACCTTGTGAGTCTTCCGATCATGCTGTCTGCAACTGCTTAACTTCCATCACTGAATGCTCAGTTGTGGCAAACTCCATTCAATCTGTAGCCAACTACTCTCCCACTTCTGCTAGTAATAGATATGTTTTGTGGGGTACATATAAACACCAGATCTGATGTCAATTTTCATTCATTCCTCAATGTATGGGTTCAAATCTGATTCTGTGTTCCAAATCGACCTCTCTTCTACAGCTTGTGGAAACCACAAAATATTTAGCTCCTCCCTTACCTATAATGCTGTAGTCCCAATCCTCAAGACCTCCTTTGCTGCCATTCGGAACAGATGTGGTCACTACAGATCTCGAGCGAATATTGTTTTCGAAGATAGTTTCATCAGAAACAATAAGTGCTTCGTTTGTTTTATTTCTAGCTATTATTACCCATTGTTTTTCCTCACCGTTGATAACCTTCCCCTTTACCATTGTTGGTAATTCTTCTGGTCTTTGCCATTCGTCGGCCTTTCTCTCATTACCATTGTTGATGCAGTTTTTTTCCCCTTACTGTTCATCTGTATTTATCCAAATTACCATTGTTGGCAGTCTTTGTACCTTCTGCCTCTTACTGTTGCAAAAAATTCTCCTTACTATCCTGTAGAATAACAGGTGCGTTATACCTTTTAAGAAGCATTTCTAAGACCTGAACGTGCAATATAAATAGGCACGTGTTATCTTCAGTGGCATTTTGTGAGTATAGCCAGTGTGTGAGCATCTATGCATGTGACAACTAGTTTGTATATAATCAAGCTGATTGAACAGAACCCACAATGTTCATCTACTTCCTGACTAGACGAGCAACATATCCTTTGTTTTTTCTGGTTACTTTGTTCCTGATTTTACAGGGATCGTGGCAGATAAACCTTTGAGTTTTAAGTAGTGTGTTAAATGTGGGCACAAGATTTCCCTATTTGACGCCCATTCGTGGTGTGTTTAGGACCTGAGCATTTACAAGCCAACTGTTCTTGTAAATCATTCAGTCCTAGAGCCCATGTGGATAGGAAAAATAAATTGATTCTTAAACGCCTCATGCCTTCGGCTTACGGAGAATCTTTCAGGAGCTCAAACCTCCAAGCCAGACAAAAAGGAGGCAAGAAAGTGACCCTCTCATCATGCTGGATTATCTCTGTCTTCGGATCCAATCTTGGAGCTGAAAATGAATGTTAGTCTTTGGATCCAACACTCCAATTAATTGGATCCTACCACCTCAGACACCAGGTCTCTCTTTCTCTGGATCCTACTTTGGAGTTGAAAACACTTCCCAGAAGTAGGTATGCATAGTCTCTGGATCCAGTCCCATCTCTGCTGCCATCACACTTCCTGGAAAGGAGTCACTCTCCCTCTATCACCTTTTCCTATTCATCCAGAAGCCTCACAGAAGCAGACTTGGACAGAATGATTAAGTTTCTTTACACACAAATTAAGATGGGAGTTCTCCCAACCTCTACCCCAGCAAGTCCGGAGGGCCTAACTTGTACAACTCTATTCTGGCTCCTTCTCCAATTCGTCCTTTGGTTTTGGAGCCGCCTGTTCTGAGTATCCGGGTACCATCTACTTTGGATCTGAGGATACCTTTATTCTTGGATCTGACGCCTTCTCTGAGCATTTCTGCTTCGACCACACCCGGAGTTGGTAAGCTCTCTGATTCAAAGCTTTGTTTCTAGATCCGAGGGGTTAGGGTCGACTCAGTTCTGAGCCATTTCTGCTTCTCATAGCCTCAACATTCGATAGCTCTGCTCCTACTCCAGCCTTGGGGGTGGTGTCTTCGGGCCAGAGGGGAACAGTCTGTCCAGAAGTATGTCTTCTCAGCTCTGGGTTATTTTTTCCCCAGGACATTTTGCTTTGAGGTGGTGGAGAGAGTTTCCTTAGATCTTCCTTCTGTTTCTCAAGTGTTTGTGTCTGTAGCTTCAGCCTCCTAATCCACAGGGACAACCAACCCAAAGTCTTCAGGTGACTCCACGGGGCATTATTTCCTCTGATACTTCTCAGGAGCACCCCACCAAACACGTCCCTAGGAAGAGAAGTGCAAGAAGGTGGCACTTTGACTCCCCTCAAGAGTTTGTCATGGAAGAAGTTGATTTTGATGAAGGGGAAAGGTCCCCAAGATCACCTGATGACATCTCAATTTGGAGATTTTGGAGATCCTGAAACAACCTTGTGGTTGGTCCACTGACTCTCTTCTCCAGAGGAATTGATATTCCTGGAAGATATCCTTCAAGGATGCATCTGCAGTCATCACATATGGGTTGTCCTGCCTCAGGCAGCCCTTCGGTCGGCCGGATTCCAAAGTCTGGCCTCGGCTGATGTCGCACTTTCCCCGACATCAGAGCGTCTGGGGTATAAAAGCATCAGCCGACGCCATTTTCCTCAGTCTTTCTTGCCGCGTGGTGCCCGAAGCAGAAGCAGTTCGCAAGTGCCGGTCGGCCAGCTCCTGTGATTCAGCTACCGAAGACTTCGAAAAAGCTAAGTACCCCGTTGGGGACTCTTTCTTGCCTCAGCCGATGTCAGATAAAGTAAATAATTGTTTAACTTGTGGGAAACAAATACCTCATAAGGATTTCCACTCTTACTGCTTCCCTTGCCTAGGCCCAGACCACGACGTCTCTGCCTGCTCAGCCCGTGCTTCCTTCAACTGACTAACTCTTAGACGTCGGTCGGAGTTTGCAGAGGAATTCTTTGGG
Organism: Protopterus annectens; assembly: GCF_019279795.1. NCBI lineage: Eukaryota > Metazoa > Chordata > Ceratodontiformes > Protopteridae > Protopterus > Protopterus annectens. The sequence goes on from NC_056749.1 coordinate 567,209,544, forward strand.
GCTAATTTTGCGTACAAGATGCCGTTGGAGACTCCGACTTCGCATTTGGTTAAAAAATGGAAGGACAAGGACCGACACTCACGGCCCGCGGTTTCGGCTGAAACCACGGTCAGGGCTACCGCGAGTGTCTCTGTTTCGGCTGAAAGAGTCCTCGGTGCTTCCTATTACCGAATCCACTCAACCGACTAGCTCTTCCCCGGAGGCCCCGGCCGAGTCGGTTATTGAATTACCTACTGAAACGGTGTCCAGGAAATGTCCGACACCATTCTTTAGACAAGTCTACTCCTGCACGTGGTGCAGCCAGACCCCCTGCATCCATGTCCATTAAGGCCTTTTCTAGGGCTAAAGCTGCTAAACTTACTAAAGCTTTGCCTCCCAAGGTTTCCTCTGAGACCTTCTACTGGCTCACAGATTCTTAGCCTAGCAGAGGATCTAATCTCTTTAATTAGAGGTTCTCAACCTCACCCGGACAGGGGCTCTCAACCACCACCAGACAAAAGGCCCAGGGTTGAGCCCTCTGACCCCCACTCCTCAGATGAGTCCACGGATGGCTCTGCTTTGTCAGACCCACAGGAGGAGGCTTATTCGGCCTATGAGGATTCTGATGTTGAAGAATCTATTCCTTCGGCCTCCCCTCCTGAAGAGTTTTCATTTGGAGAGACACTACACTCTGAGAACATTTTCAATGGCAGGGCCAGGAATTTTCTGATTCTAGGAAAAGATTAAGGACCTTTCTACACTTACCTCAGCAATAGGCCTTTAGCTATACCTCCTGTTTTGAATGTTATTGATGTGTACTCTGCTAGTACAGCCCCTGATTCTCTCCCTCCGGTACCTGTCAAACCTAATGGGTACTACAGGGTCCCAGATTCTCATCTACACCTGTACAAGGCCCACTCTGCAGACCCAGAAACAATTTCCCAGGTCCCAAAAGGGGTTGCAGCTGCCACAGCTAAAAATCCTCTACCCTCTGAAAGGGAGTCTAGAGCTTTAGAGAGATGGGGTAAGAAAGTGTATACTTCTGCAACTCTTTCCATGAGGGCATTAAATTGTCAATTTCATATGATTCAGTACCAAGAGTATTTGTTAGATGAATTGCATAAGAAGCTGTCCTCTTCTGAACCCCTTGACCGTAAATCACTTCAGGATCTGGTACATAACTCACAGCAGGTTAATAACCATTTTTTGCAGTGTGGTTATGATGCATTGGAAGCTTCATGTAGGTCAGCTATGACAGGGGCAGTTATACGCAGGCATGCCTGGCTGAAGGAACAATCTTTACCAGACCATGTTAAAGCTAAGCTTCTGGATGCTCCAATGGAAAAGCAAAAATTATTTGGTTCCACGGCTCAGGAGGTCTTGAAGTTTGAAGAAAAGGCAAAATCTGTGCAAACAGTCAAGGACTTTCTGCAAGTACAACCACCGAGATTCAGCAGAAATTGGCCTACTAAGAATTGGTCCTTTCCGGACTCAGAAAGATCCCAGAGAGGCAGGAATAGGCGTACCAGAGGTAGAGGGCAAGCTAGAGGCTCCTACAGAGGCCGTCCGTGGCAGCCTCCCAACCAGAGAGGTAGTGCAGGAACGACAGCTGCTACACCAGGACAGACTCAATTACTTTATTTTGACTCCGCCGACCAGGGCTCAATTAGAAGCACCACTGGGCGGAAAGCTTTCTTTATTCTCAAATTGGCATTACATTACAAGGGACACATGGACACTGCAAATAATAGACAAAGGATACAGGTTCCATTTCCACACATTGCCAAAAAGAAAAAGAATGCCAGACCTGCCACCAAATCAGAAGGCAGAGGCTTTGAAGCAAATTACCAAATTAATACAAATGAAAGCCATAGAAAAGGTACCTCTTTCAGAACAAGGCCAAGGATTTTACTCCAGATTATTCCTTGTTCCAAGAAAAGAAAATCAATGGAGGCCTATTCTCGACTTGTCCGCACTGAATACTTACCTCATTGTGCCAAAATTCAAAATGCTGACTCTACAGCAACTCCTTCCCATGCTGGGCAAGGGGTCTTGGCTGGTGACTCTAGATCTCAAGGAGGCATACCTGCATGTCCCTATTCGACAAAGTTGCAGAAGACACCTCAGATTTCTTGCAGGATCAGAGCATTATCAATTCTCAGCATTGCCCTTTGGCTTATCTACTGCGCCCAGAGTATTCACGAAATGCCTGGCTTCAGTAATTGCACACTGCAGACTTCAGGGGATTCAAATCTACCCATATCTGGGCGACTGCCTTATACAAGCGGACAACAAGAAAATTTTGCTAAAGGACTTTGACTATGCCATCCACCTACTACAGGCCTTGGGATACACAGTCAACATCCAAAAATCAAGACTTGTTCCATCCCAAAGAATAACCTTTTTGGGTGTGGATCTAGACACAACCACACAAATGGCTTTTCTCACAGAAGAAAAACAAAAACAACTTCCGGATTACTTCAAGAATCTGACAAGACAAACTCAGCTGACTGCAAGGAAAATCCTGCAGGCCCTGGGTTACATGGCATCCTGCATACTTCTGATTCCACAAGCCAGGCTGCATATGAGAAAATTGCAATGGTATCTAAGGAGTGTATGGACTCAGCACAGTCACAACTTAGAAACTTTGATCCCACTCATTCCTTGCCTTCAAAAGGAATTCCTGTGGTGGGCTCAAGCCTGTCAGTCGAACAGAGGGTTGCCTTTCAGCAAACCAAACCATCACCATGGACGCTTCAGACCGAGGTTGGGGAGCACACATGGAGGACAAATGTATCCAAGGGCTATGGTCTCAGAGCTGCGCATGCACATAAACCAAAAGGAAATGCTGGCAGTGATGCACGCAATCGAGGCCTTCAAACTTTTCCTTTATCAAGGCCACCTGCTCATAAGGACAGACAACACCACAGTTATGTGGTACATAAACAAGCAAGGAGGCACACATTCCTACCCTCTATGTAGGCTGGCCATGAATCTTTGGGAACTTTGCTTGAAACTCTATATACAACTGCAGTCCCAGTTCGTGCCAGGGAAAGACAATACACTGGCAGACAGCTTAAGCAGAACTACCATGGATGCACACGAATGGATGCTGCACCCAGACATCATCTTACTCGTAACACAATCATGGGGAAGGCCGGAGATGGATCTGTTCGCTTCACCCCACAATCAACTGAAGACATTCTGCTCAAGGACATACCACCCACAAGCATGGAAAGTGGACTCTCTTTCAGCTGGGAAGCTCTAAAAGTCTGTGCTTTCCCACCACTCCCAATAATGTCCAAGGTTTTACTGAAGATCAGGGCGGAGCAGCCAAGAGTGATTCTGATAGCTCCAGACTGGCCAAGGCAGCACTGGTACCCACTGTTAAAGAGCATGTCACAGACAAAACCGTGGCCTCTCCCCCTATGGCCACTTCTACTGACGCAGAACAATTTCAGGACTCTGCATCCCAACCTGAAAACCTTGCAACTAACTGCCTGGAGAATACCATGACTCCTCCTCAGAATAGCTTATCCCAGAGATTGAAGGACATCATTATGGAAGCTCGCCGGCCTTCCACAAGGAAGGCATATTCAGCAAAATGGAAAAGATTTCTCACTTGGAACACAACAAAAGGCCTAGATGTGACAGTGATGAGCATGGCACATATACTGGAATACTTGGCAGAATTGTTCCACAAAGGCCTGTCTTCTTCTTCCATTAAGATACATGCCTCAGCAATTTCAGCAGAATACAATGTTAATCCACCTGTCTTCTCGCATCCTCTCAAGACAGTTTCTGAGAGGAATCAAAAACATCAATCCTCCAAGGAAACCACCTTTACCTACTTGGGACCTTAACTTTGTGCTGGAAAAACTAACACTTCCTCCCTTTGAACCAGCAGCATCGGCGGATCTACAGTTTCTGTCTTGGAAAACTGCATTCCTTCTGGCCATAACTTCAGCAAGAAGAGTATCTGAGTTACAAGCATTAATGGCAGTGCAGCCATTTCTTATTTTCCATCAAGACAGAGTTTCATTGAGAACCAATCCTACTTTTATGCCAAAGGTGGTATCCAGGGTATCCTTGAACCAGGCAATTCACTTGCCTACATTCTTCCCAAATCCACAAAATAAAGGGGAGAAACTTCTACACACTCTGGACATACTCAATTACGCTACTATTTGGACAGAACTAAAGGTTACAGAAAGACTGACCAATTGTTTGTAGCATATGCTGCTGGGGAACAAGGAAAAGCAATTTCAAAACAGACTATTTCAAAATGGATCGGAAATTGCATTCGTTTTTGTTACTCCTTTCATGGAAAGACTTCCTGCAAACATTAGCTCTCATTCCACGAGAGCCACAGCCACCACCACAACCTTTCTAAGAGGGGTGGCTACCAAGGACGTTTTAGAAGCTGCTACATGGAGCTCCGTGCATACATTTGCCAAGCATTACAATTTACCTTTATACTCCAGATCCAGAGCAGATTTTGCTACAGCAGTCCTGCAGGGTATCTTAACTACACCATCCTTTTCTTAGTACCTCCACCCCCAGATTGGCTATGGTATTCTACCCATATGTGATGACTGCAGATACATCCTTGAAGGACATAGTACAGTTTTGTACCTACCATAAATGTAGATGTCCGATAGGTATGCATCTGCAGTCAGGTTTACCCTCCCTCCTTCCCCTCTGTGGTATTCCTAGGGTGCTTACCCCTCTTAGCTAGCTGGGGGAATCTATTATGGTGTATTTGTATATATATGTATATATTTTTGCATATGTTTGGAATTTTATTGCATTTCTCCAAATTTAGCCTTCCTAGAGGGCACCTGGCATCTGGGGCAAGAAAAACTGAGGAAAATGGCGTCGGCTGATGCTTTTATACCCCAGACGCTCTGGCGTCGGGGAAAGTGCGACATCAGCTGAGGCCAGACCCAGACTTTGGAATCCGGCCGACCAAAGGGCTGCCTGAGGCAGGACAACCCATATGTGATGACTGCAGATGCATACCTATCGGACATCTACATTTATGGTAGGTACAAAACTGTACTTTTTTGGGTCTGGCTTATCTACCTCCTGGGTGATGCCACCTACTGACGAGCTCATTGAATTGGTCTCAGTGGGTGTAGTGAACCGGATTCTGTAGCTCCAGTCCCTAAGAGACCAAATAGGATCCCTGCACCGCAGAAAGGGAGGGAGTTTGGAGTAAAGCGGTACAGATAGATGCTATGGTCGTGGAAGCAGCCACCAAGAAAGTGGCTGAAGAGTTCTGTCCAACCCCCCCCCCCAAACAGGGAGTCTAGGGTGCTGGGCAGGTTTGGGAAGTGAGTTTATGTATCAATGACCTTTGCACTTGGGTCTTTAATTACTTGGCACCCTTCAAATTACAGAGGGATTTGATTAAGGAACTCTCAAAGACCCTCTTGGAGACTAGTACTGCTGAGGCCGAATCTTCTGTTACTTCACAGTTAAGCCACCCTTCAGTCCACTTCTAATTCATCTACGAGGCTCATCTCACATGCAGCTGAAGGAGCCTCAAGAGTGGCGGTTTCAGGTATTTTCCATCAGGAGTCATGCCTGTATGCACCTCTGATTTTTGTGGAGCTCTTCAATGCTTCTTTTGGTGGAAGTTCAGTGCTTGGCCCACAAGGTTAAGGATACATTCTTGAGGTGTGAGAAAGATGGAGACACCCTGTGGTTGTATGTTTTTCGATGACTCAAAGAACCTTCTCCAAGAATCAGCGAGGTGACCAAAGGGTGTGGTTCAGGAAGTGCTAGGGGGCATTCCAAGATCCAAATGGAGAACGTTTCCCCCCCAGGGGCAGAGAGGAGGATCTCCCAATGGAACATGTCGCCAACACAGCAGAGGGGGTCTGCAGAACCAGGGGTCCAGAGATTCACACTCATGGACCCTATCACTGCTCCCGAAAGAGGCCCAATTGCCCACCTCTGGAGGCAGTTGGAGGTCATTTATCCCAGCACTAGAGAGCCTGGCTAGACTTGCAAGATACCAAACGAACCAAGATTATTTCTCTTTCTAGTAGACTTACAAGATACTTGGGTGCAGAGGATCACTTGCAGAGGCCATACAATTCCTTTAACTTGCTACCGCCATTACAGAATAAAATTCCTGACATTCCAACCAGTTAGAGGAAAGCAACAGCTTTACAAATACAAAAGATGTTTGATAAGAGTCATGCAAGAGGTCTCCCCAGACCAGAAAGTATCCGGAACTTGCTCAAAATTTTTTAGTGCCAAAAAAAGCGAGGAACTGGAGACCAATCTAAAGTTGGTTCAGTGTACCAAGTTCTGGATGGTCTTCAGTCCATTGCCTTTCCTGCACAAGGATGGCTGGATGTGCTGTAATAGATTTCTAAGATGCATACTATCACGTAAAAATGAACCGATGGTGCAGGAGATGCCCTACACTTCCAGATGGGAGCCAGTCACAACCAGTTCAGAGCACTACCCTTTGGTCTCACCACAGACCCCAGGGTGTTTACCAAATGCATTGCACTGGTAGTGGCTCACTTCAGACTGCAGCGTTCCAAGTGTTTCTATACCCAGACGACTGGTTCTTTACTGTCCTGACCAAGCATCTACTGCTAACAGCTCTGGGCTATGTACTCCAGACTTGTTCCAATCTGGACATCACATTCAACCATAAGAAATCTCAACTTCAACCTGCTCAATCCCTAGAATTCAGAGGGGCCATTTTCAATAAATTTATGACCGCGTCTCTCTCCTTGCATAGAGTTCAAACCATCCATTTTCAAGTCAGCAGAATAATTCAGAGTTCATCCATACCAGCTTGCAGAGCTCTACAGGCTGTAGCGTCCATGTCATTGGTGATGGCTCTGCTCCCTCTAGTGAAGTACCATATGAGAATTTTACAATGGACATTAGCAACCCAGTGATCTTACAATAACTCTTTGCCCACTAGGATAAATGTAACTCAAGCCTGCAAGAGATTCCTTTGGTTGTGCATTCACTCATATCAACTATTGCAAGGATGTTCATCCATCCTCCCTCAACCCCAAGGCCATTGTGACCACGGATGTGTCCCAGATCAGGTGGGGGACATTTCTTGGAGAAGACTGTTCAAGGCACATGGTCTCCCGAAGAGGCCAACTTTAGATATCAATGTGCTAGAAATGAGAGCAGTACTCTAGGAAGCAGGCGTTCCAAGACGCACTCCTTCCCAGCACTATTGCGATCCAAACTGATAATAGTATGGTACAAGGAGGAACAAGATCTTACCCCTTGTGTTGAGAAGCTGAGTATGTGGCAATGGGTGAGATTGTCAAATCTATTTCTGACAGCAATTGCATGTACCCAGGAAATCCAATATAGACAAGTTGAGCAGGTCCATTTTATTACCTCGCGTGCCGTGTCTCTACACAAATGGCAGAAATATTTGGCTAATGGGGCCAGCCATTCTGTGACCTATTTGCATTTCCTCTGAACAACAAATGCAACATGTTCTTTGCCTAATCCCTACGCTGGGGGAGTCATCGAAAGACTCTCTCCATGATTGGCCCTCTGGTGTTTCTCATACTTATCCCCCAATCCCTTTATGCCCCAAATTTCTACAGAAAGCTTGTCATTTGAAGAGCAGAATCATCCTCATTGCTCCTTACTGGCCTCAACAGATTTGGTTTCCATTCATTTGGCCTCAATTAGTTTACCCACCTTGGATTCTGAATCCAACTCCAGGCCTCCTGTCTTGCCCGGAGAGATGACTTTGACATATTTGGCCTCAAGTTAACCACATGGTTATCTCCAATTCCACTGATAACTACACAACCAAAGCTCTCGTCTCCAGTGTGCCACATTGTTTCATCTTCTCATAAGGCCCCTAACAGAAAAATCTACAAAAACAAATGGAAAAGATTTGATGTTATGTTGTCCTATCTTGTCCATTCTTACTGGTTTGGTTTGGAACCGATCCTCTGTTCTGACTCAGCTGTATACTAAAGCTCGATGTCTTCCACTGGCTTGTGGCTGTATCCCTATCACATCATGCTCTAGTGAAGCTCCCCAGGTTTTGTTTGCTGCTAAACAGATCAAGTGCTTCCATTTTGGCTATGGCTAAGTGAACAAATCTTTATTCTTTATTAGAATATTTCTTCTACTTCAAAGTAAATTTAGCGTTTACTGTTTTGTTGTCATTTTAGACTGTTTGGTGCAGTGTTGCTTTAGGCCATCGTTTTTTTTTTTTCGTTAGGCCTTTGTTTCCTCCCTGTCCCAGCTTAAATTTCTATTGCATAAGCCCGTTTTCATTAAAGGACTTTTGCTACTGTTACTGTTGTTTTTGAAGTTCATACATAATTACTCTTATTAATAAAAAAAAGAAAAGGTGTCGGCCCGTTTAAGTTGGAGGGCATTTTGCTATTGATTAACCATCTATGGATTTCAAGGATATCAATCTTACTGTTAAAACAAAAGGGGCGTCAGCCCATTTACGTAGGGCTTCCGCTGCCCGTTTTAGAGGGCTACCTAATTTCTTTCCTTTCTTTTGTTTGTTGAAGTTTCTCCAGAAAAAAAATGATATTTTATAGATTATATCATAGGTGTTTAATGTGTTAAGTAGTTGATTTGCTCTTGTGTGCGGACTGTGATTTTGAACATGTCCAAGGAGCATAAGGAAACTAATGAAGGCATCATTATGAAGCCTTCGGGCTTCAAAATATGTGGTAAATGCAGCCAAAAGACGTTAGCTGAATCCCTTGTTTGTCTGCTGCCTGGCAGCAGTACATCTTCAAGAGTCATGTTCGATATGTTATTCATTCAGTTCCAGAGTACTGCTAGAAAGAAGAAACAAATTGATAGTGAGAGGCTTACTGAAGGGTCCCGGGCACTTCAAGATCAGTGAAGTAATCATCCGCAAAATCTGACAAATCCACCAAAAGATCTCTTCCCTCTTCAGGGCAATCCGGACCCAGTTAAAAAAAAAAAAAAAAGCAAAGTTGTATCTCTGACTCTGACGACTGAACCGACAAAATCTACTTAATCGGTGCCAGCTGTTCCGGTGCCATTGGAGTTTGAACTATGGAGTCGGTTACTCTTGTTCTAAGATCCCCTATTCTGCAGATGATTGGATCTCCTACTCCCTCCTCTAAGTCCTCCAGGAGTCTTTCAAATGATGTGGATAGGGTGGTGCAAAGACTTAAGGACACTGGCCAAACTCCTCTTGGCTCCAACCCAGAGGGATTCTAAGCCGGCCAAGACTTTCCCGTTGACAGATTGCTTTTTCAAGCCAACCTCGGAGCTGGAATGCCTGGAACAGATTCCTGTGGAACCATCAGTGCCGAGACCCATCCTGGATCTTCAGGCCTGCCGTCTGCTCAGGCATCCTTGGTTCCATCTGAGGAGTCTAGGAGCCAACATTCTCCAGTCAAGTGTGGAGAGGGGAATCTGATAGGACATTTGTTGGATCCGAACTTGCCTCTCGGGACTTTGGTGCAGATGAGCTCTGCTCCTACTTCAGCTTTGGAGCCAACCCCTTGGTACTGAGGATCTCTTATGGCTCTTAGGAGCCAGCGGTGTCCTCTGATCAGGGGAGTGGGGCTTTCGAGCAGATGAGAATGCTGTCTCCACAGACAGCTACACTCAAATGTTCCGACATTGCTCCCCCTAAAGCACCGGTGTCTGTCTCTGCACCATACTATCCACAGACCAGCAGAGACCCTAGGCTTCAGGGTACCCCATTGGGTGAGCTCCTAAACTTCTCCAGAATACCCTTTTGAAGAAGTCTCATAAGAGTCTCTGCAAGAGGAAGCATTTAGACTATCCAGAGGAGTCTGTCATCTGACGGACCTCGAATAGGAAGGGTCCCCAACGGTCGCCCTCTAAGGTTGTCTCCTTTGCAGACATCTTAGAAAGCCTTAAGTAGAGAGGCGGCTGGAAGCCCATCAACCCTCCTTAGGAGTTTGTTTACCGTAAGGCCTTTGGGTTTCAACCTTCAGCCACTTGGGTATCTCTGCCTTTCGACGAACTTATGGAACTAGTTAGTCGAAAGGCATGGGAGTCTCCAGACGCAGTGGAACCTGTCCCTCGCAGGCCAAATAAATTCATCACAGCCCCTTCTGATAGATTTCCTGACTAAGGGTGTCTCTAGATGCTCTGGTGTGGCAGCAGCCACTAAAAAGGAACTTTCTGAAACATCTGTCCATCCGCCACACAAGGAATCTCATCTGATGGGCAGATAAGGAAGCACACGATCTGAAGTAGGAGATTCATTTGTCTGCAACCTGTGGGTTATGGATCCGATATCGGATCCGAACCGGCATGGTTTACCAGCTATGGATCCAAGCTCTCAGCTCCTCCCCTCACCCATAATGCCCTGCTCTACCCTCATGACCTCAGATCTCGTTTGCCGCGCATGGTGACCAGATTGTGTTCTCTAAGCTCTCCAGCTAAGTCCAGTTTTACTAATCTTAAACTGCTTAAATTTAAAAGTTTGTGTGAAAGTTGTGTAGAAGTGTAGGTTTCCCTTATATATTATTATACTTTTAGTGTTTTAAAATTTATTTTTACTTATCCCTCCCCTCGCTGGTAGCGTAGTGTGTGTTTGGGCCTGTGAGTGGTTTTGTTACTTTACCTTAGTTAAAGTAACTTGTTTTTGGCTTTTGGGATGTCTGAACAGCCCAAAGCTGTATTTTCTAAGTGCTCCGAGTGTGGCCATAAGCTTTCCCCGGCTGATGGCCACACTTGGTGTGTTAGATGCCTTGGGGTTGAACACCTCACATCTGGATGTTCCATTTGTGCAGGGTTCAACCCCAGGGCATTGAAGGAGCGGAGGTCCAAGCTTGTCTTGGCGGGTCTTTTGCCACCGGACTCTGCTCCGGCCTCCGCTCCTTCGGGGGTAACCGTTCCGACGGTTGTCTCCTCTCTGGCTCCCCCTCCTCCTCCTGGGACTCAACCTCCCTTTAGTGGTTCGGAGGAGAGGGAAGCTAAGAAGGACCTGAGGGAGAAGCACCATAAGCGGCGGGCCGAGACCTCTTGTTTCGGCCCCGCCAGCCAAGCGGGCTTCTCCTCCGGCCTCCTTGTCTGCTGGCTCTCCCCCTCCTCGGCTCCGGTCTCCAGTGTGTTTTTCACCGGGACCTGAAGAGGAGGAGACCCGATCTCCGTCGAGGCTATCGAGGAGGCACTCAAGGCCTACCTCGGTAGCCTCGTCGAGATCAACTTATAGCCTGTCAGACGCTGATCTGGACCGGATGAGAAGGTTCATCCAGGCCCAGATGCAGATGGGAGTGCTCTTGCCTCCCACCCCCTCATCTGGGGGGGAGCTCGACCCCTTTTTTCAAGCCAATTGCTCCTTCTCCGACCCGCTACCCTGGTTCGGAGCAGTTGGAGCTGAGCAGCTTCGGAGCTGGGGGTGGGTCGGCGCCGATAGTACTTGGTACTTCGGATCCGACCTCTCGGAGCCTGGATCCGAGCTTCGGATCCGGGGGGATCAGTGCTCCTTGGCACGCCTGTGTCGGAGCGCACTGTCCCTTCGGATCCAGCGCCGGCGCCGGCTCGATCCACTCCTCGGATCCGAGGGGAGCAGATTGTCGGATCCTTTGGTCGAGGTCGGCTCCCTTCGGCTTTTGATGTAGAGGAGAGAGCCCTGTTGAGGGTCTCCGGACCCCCGGCACTTGCTTCGGCTCCGTCCCGCGCTCCCTCTGCACTGGGTCAGGCTTCCACCATCCGGCCTTTGGGACAGCCCACTCCTGTGCCCCAAGCTGTTCCACTGGAACAGGTTACTGTTTGCGAGGAGTCCTCTGACAGCCCCCCAGAGGATGTTCCCCGCAAACATACGTGCAAAAGGAGGCACATTGACTCCCCTGAGTCTCTCACGGAAGACACGGATTTGGAGGAAGGGGAAGGCTCCCCACGGTCACCCCCCCGAGGATGTCTCATTTGGAGACATCATGGAAATGCTCCGTATAAGGGGGGGGTGGTCTGCCCCCAAGTCTTCCTCGGACGAGTCAGTGTTCTTGGAGGCATTTGAAGCGGGCCCGTCTACCTCTTGGGTGTCCCCTCCTGCCGACCCCCTGGTGGACCTCATTACCACAAGGGCATGGAAGGAACCGGGCACCGTGGAGCCAATCCCTAAAAGGCCCGATCGTATCCTCAGTCCTCCGGCTGACCGTGTTCATTGGAGTAAGGGGCCTCCGGTAGATGCCATGTTGACGGCGGCCACCAAGAGGGAACTTGCTCAGGAGAGTCCCTCAGTCCATCCCCCGAGCAAGGAGTCTCGGATGATGGACCGCTTGGGGAAGCGGATGTTTAGTTCAGCAACCTTCCTTGTAAGGGCGCTGAACTATCTGGCACATGTGATTAGGATGCAGCGCGATCTTATTAAAGAATACGCTGCATCCCCCCCAGAGTCCATGTCGGAGGAGGACAAAGTGCTGCACTCCACCCCGCATGGCCACTCAGGTCCGTTACCAATACCTCTATGCGGCTACTCTCCCATGCTACGGAAGGCGCCGCTAGAGCCGCCGGGGCATGCCTAGTTACTAGACGTCAGGCCTGGCTCCGTCATTGCGATTTCTCAGAGCCCTTCAAAGCATCATTTGCGAACGCCTTGATGGTTCTGCCCTCTTTGGCAAAACTGTTCGCGACACTTTGACCCAGAGCGAGAAGGACGGGAAGATGCTGTCTGCCGTCGGAATCCGCTTCTCTGCACCCCAGAGGCCCTATTCTAGGAACCAAAAGGGTCAGAAGAAGATGTGGTTCCGAAGTCGCAGCAATCCCAGCCTGCCCTGGACAACCAGTCCTTCCGTGGCAGAGGAGGACAGGGAGGACGCCGCCCTAGAGGCAGAGGGGCTCCCAGGAACTTCGGGTCCAGAGAACCTTCTCTGAACGGCCCGCAGCAGCCCTGAGGGGTTGCCCGGCTGCTCCACTCTGGAGGCAGTCGGGGACGTTCGAGCACCTGGCGGCATGGGAGTCCATAACATCAGACCGCTGGGTTCTCCAGATCATATCCAGAGGATACCGTATCCCCTTTCTTCACTTGCCAAAATTGAAGTCCCTCCCCGACGTTCCACCCGGTCAGTGGGAGGCCGCTTTGGCAGAAATTGGCCATCTGCTAAAGAAGAGCCATCCAGCCCGTCCCCCCAGACCAGATCGGATCAGGGTTCTACTCCAGGTTCTTTTTAGTGCCAAAAAAGACTGGGGATCTAAGACCAATTTTAGACCTTTCACTCTTGAACCTGGCAGTTCCCAAGGAGAAGTTCCGAATGGTCACGCTGCAGTCTATTCTCCCCCTTCTGGGAGAAAATCACTGGATGTGCTCCATAGACCTCAAGGATGCGTACTACCATATACTAATGGACAGGCGCTCCAGGAGGTTTCTCCGCTTCCGGCTGGGAGCCAGTCACTACCAGTTCCGGGTCCTTCCCTTTGGTCTCACCACAGCCCCCAGGGTGTTCACCAAAGTATTAGCAGTGGTAGCGGCCCACCTGAGGCTTCAGGGGGTGCAGGTCTTTCCCTACCTGGATGACTGGCTCCTTACTGCCCCAACAAGGCATCTACTGCTATTGGCGCGAGACTCCTTTCTCCATCTTGCTCCCCGTCTGGGCATCACTATAAACACAAAAAAATCCAACCTAGCACCCACGCAGTTCATAGATTTTATAGGTGCCAGGTTAGACACAAGGAGATTAAAAGCCTTCCTCACTGCGGACAGAGTTCAAAATCTGCAGCTCCAGGTGCGGGCCATTCTCCACTCAAGCTCAGTTCCGGCGGAGTTGGTCCTGAGGGCTCCAGGGTCCATGGCGGCTGCTATAGCACTTCTTCCTCTCGCCAGGTTCAATATGCGCATCCTCCAGTGGACACTCCTAGTACAGTGGTCGTATCTTGCTCTTCCTATGCATCATCCCATTGCGATCAGCAAGGCTTGCAAGCGGTCCCTCCTGTGGTGGCTACACTCTCCAGATCTCCACGGAGGCCGCCCATTTTGTGCTTCTCCCCCTCTCGCCACGGTGACCATGGACGCCTCCTGCCTCGGGTGGGGGGGGCATTTTGCAGGCCGGACCGTCCAAGGCACGTGGAACGATTCAGAGACCTTACTGCATATCAACGTTCTAGAGATGAGAGCAGTGCTCTTAGCGTTGCTAGCACTTCAGGACTTTCTTCCCTTGGGAACAATTGCGATTCAATCGGACAACATGTCGGTTGTCTGGTATATCAACAAGCAGGGAGGAACCAGGTCTTACCCTCTTTGTCGAGAAGCCATGAGAGTTTGGGAATGGGTAATCTCCACCAACCGCTTTCTCATAGCAACGCACATTCCGGGTCGGTCCAACATCCTGGCGGACAAACTCAGTCGCACCATTCTCACCCCTTACGAGTGGTCACTCAATACTCAAGTAGCGGAACGCATATTCGCACGGTGGGGAACTCCTTGTTGCGATCTTTTTGCCTCTCCCTCAAACACCAAGTGCGACAGTTTTTTCGCTCTGATACCTCCTCCTGGAGGTTCCCCAAAAGACGCTCTGGTGCATGCTTGGCCACCCGGTCTTCTTTATGCTTATCCCCCCTTACCTCTGATGCTCCATGTTCTTCAGAAAGCCTCTCGGTTGGGGTGCAGAATGATTCTCATTGCTCCGTTTTGGCCTCGACAGATCTGGTTCCCCTTCCTAAGGTCTCACTCTGTGAATCCTCCTTGGATTCTAGATCCCATTCCGGATCTGATATCTCATCCATCCCGCTTATCTCCTCCGAACCTGGACAACCTGAAGCTGACCGCTTGGCTGCTCCAGTTCCACTCTTGATCAGGACTCCCAGTATTTCGTCCCCTGTTAAGGCGATCCTGGTGGCAGCTCATAAGCCATCCACTAGGAAAGTCTATCGTAGCAAGTGGAAACGATTCTCGTTGTGGGCGGAGCGGCAAGGCCTAAACCCCTTCACAGTTCCTCTCCCTTTGGTGCTTGATTTCTTAACCACTCTTAACGATGGTGCCAGCAGTTCCATGGTCAAAGTACAACTTGCGGCAATTTCCCATTATTACATTGGTCATGACTCCAATCCACTGATGTCGGCCAAGTTGTGTAAGATTTTCCTTAAAGGTACTTTTCTTCTCAGGCCCCCTGTAAAGCAAGCGGTTCCTCCTTGGGACCTTTCCTTAGTTCTCCAGGCCTTGACCGCCCCCCCCCCCCTTCGAACCTGCGGCTACGGTAGATCTGAAATTCTTGTCTTTCAAGACCGCCTTCTTAGTAGCCATTACTTCGGCCAAGAGAGTTTCAGAGCTTCAAGCATTATCAACTAAACCTCCTTACTTGGTCTTTCATCCGGACCGTGTTTACCTCAGGACCAATCTGTCCTTTCTTCCTAAGGTAGCTTCTGAAGCAAACATTAATCAATCCATTAACCTCCATGTCTTCTTTCCTAAGTATGAAAACAAAGGTGAATACAAGCTTCACTCCTTAGATGTTCACAGGCAACTTAGATTTTATCTAAACAGAACGGCTGGTCATAGGCAATCCGACCAGTTGTTCATTTCCTTTGCTAAATTTAATTTGGGCAAACCAATTTCTAAAGTCTCACTATCTCGCTGGATTTCACAATATATCTTATTGACTTATCAAGCTTCAGGAAGGCCCGCACCAGAGGGTGTACATGCCCATTCAACCCGGTCAGTCTCTACCTCGGCAGCCTTTAAGGCTAGGATTCCTCTAGATGATATTTGTGCAGCAGCCACATGGGCTTCATCTCATACTTTTATTTCCCACTACAAGTTGGATCTTGCATCTAGGGGTAGAGCATCCTTTGGCTCCGCGGTGCTCCGGAATATCCTTCCATGATGGCCGCCCAAGATTCAGGTAGCTGGGGACTCTGTCCCACAGGTTGCAGACAAATGAATCTCCTACTTCAGATTTAGAAGTTATGTACTCACCATAACGTTCCATCTGAGTAGGTGTATTCATTTGTCTGCAACCATCCCGCCCTCCTATCCCCCCTGGCCTTTGTTTCCTGCATATGTTGTTACCCTTTTCAGGGTGTTCTTGCTGTTGGCAAACTCGATCTGAGGTCATGAGGGTAGAGCAGGGCATTATGGGTGAGGGGAGGAGCTGAGAGCTTGGATCCATAGCTGGTAAACCATGCCGGTTCAGATCCGATATCGGATCCATAACCCACAGGTTGCAGACAAATGAATACACCTACTCAGATGGAACGTTATGGTGAGTACATAACTTCTAATTTTTTCTTCATTTGCCCTCAGATCGCTGAATTATCTGACTCATTTTACAAGGCTACAAAGAAATCTAATGGAGCTAGGAGATGTTCTCCAAGGTACAGCAGCTGCAGAGGGGTATCAAACAAGGTTTCTTCTCAGCTCTCCACCTTACTCTGAGCAACTCATCCATGAGTCTCATCTTATGCAGCAGATGGAGCGAGCAGAGCAGTGGGTTCAGGAATTTCCCTAAGGAGACATTCTGGATGCGCTTGTGTGACTTTGCAAAACCTTTTAAATATTCCTTTATTAATACCCCTTTCGATGGCTTATAGTTATTTGGGCCAAAAGTCAAGGACACTAACCAGGTGTGAGCAAGAGTGGGAAACTCTCTCCCATGGGTGTCTTTTTTTCCATGCCTTCTAGACCTTATCCAAAAGGCCAGAAGGAGGAAAAATGTGGTTCCGTAAATCCCAGTGTGTTTCAGTGCACGCGTGGTGACTCTTCCCCTAAGGCCAGATGATGAGGTATGAACGGAAGACTCTTCCACATTGCAGAGAGGGTCCGCAAAATCAGGGCGACAAGGATTCTTTCTGTGGTAGGGCCTTTCAGCACTCCTGAAGGGAAGCTGGTCTGTCTGGAGGCAGTCGGGGATCAAGTATTTTTGTACCTAGAAGCCTGGCTGGCAATAACACAAGACAAGTGGGTACAAAGTTAGCGTATCCAGAGGCTACTCCATACCCTTTTCCCTTCCCATACCAAACATAAAGAACACCCCAGACATATTCCACCCAGTCAAAAGGATCAAGCAACTCTAGAAATTAAGTTGCAAGACAAGAGAGTCATCCATAGAGTCCCCGCAGACTAAAACTGTATCCGGAACTTACTTGAGATTCTTTAGTGCCAGAAAGAACAGGGGAGTGGAGGCCCATTTTGGATCTCAGCAAATTAAATGAATCCGTAAAAAAGACCAAGTTCCAAATGGTAACACTGCAGTCTATTCTTCCCTTTCTGGAAAAAAAAGAAGTGGATGTACTCTCTAGACCACCAGGATGTGTACTACCACTGCCATCCAGGAGTCATCTCCACTTATAGCTGGGAGCCCACTCATTACCAATTTCTAGCTGTAATCTTCGGTCTCAATACAGCCCCAGGTGTTCAAGTTTGACAGTAGTCACTGTTCACCTGAGACATCTAGGATTGTGTGTTTCCGTATCTAGACTACTGGCTCTCAACTGCCACCACCAAGCATCTACTACTGCAAACAAGAGAATCACATTATTTATCTGCTCTCACCTAGGGATCACAATAAAGTATGAAAAATATGCCTTATCGCAACGTACCATATTTATAGGAGCAGATTTAGATGCAATAAACATGATGGAAAAACTTCCTACAGAAGGAGTTTTAGTTTTGAGACAGCAAGTCTCCAACCTTCTCTCCAAGACGAGAGTGCAGGTGAGAGCAGTTTTAAAAGTCTTTGGAACCATGGCAGCAGCAATAAGTTTAGTTCCATTAGTGCACATGTACATGAGAATTCTGCAGTTTTCACTGTGGTTGTTGCAGGAATTACCCATGTCTCACCAAATTCTTTTGAATCTTGCAAGGACGACCTTCACTGGTGGCTTCAATCCAATCATGTGACATCAGGTCAACCCTTTCTTCATCCACAGCCTGCGACTACAGTGACCATGGCTGCCTCCCAGATAGGGTGGGGGACATTAAATGGGAAGGACAGTCCAAGGCACTTAGCAGGATCACAAAGCCCATTTGCACATCAGTATCCTAAAGCTGAGAACAGTGCTTTTGACATTGTAGGCACTTCATGATGGTCTCCCACTGGGAACAATTGCAATATACAGACAAGATGTCCATTGTCTAGTACATAAACAAGGAGGGACCAGGTCTTATCCTCTTTGTCAAGAGACCCTGAGAGGTATGGCACTGCTTGATCTTTTCCCAATGCTTTCTGATAGCAATGCACATCCTGGGGAAATCCATCGTGATAGAGAAACTCAGCAGAGCAATTCTCATGCCTCACGAGTGGTCCCTAAAACAAGTAGTAATGGAGATGGTCTTCTGCAATTGGGGCCAGCCTTGCTGCAACCCTTTTGCCACATCCATGAATTCCAAGTGCAGCAGCTGCTAATTTGCTCTAATCCCCCCTCTGGGGGAGTCGCCAAGGGATGCACTTGTACACGATTGGCTCTCTGGTCTCTTATGCCTCCCTCCCTTTCCTCTGCTACCAAAGGTTCTCCAGAAAGCAAACTCGTTGGGAAGAAAGTTAATTCTTGTCGCCCCATACTGGCCTTGTTTATGGGTAGATACTAGGCTATTGGCCCTAGGGCTTGTATAAGCCCTAGCCAAACATATACCCTGGCTTTCACCACCCAAGAAAATTATTTTCTTGTGCCCCTGATGAGCAGAGCCACAGAAGTGATCCCCGGGGTGAATTTCCCATCTCCCATCCAATCAAGATTTTTCTTGAGTGCTAATGAGGAGCTTTGTTTGATATAGATAGGTAGGTAGTTCCAGAGTATGGGAAGTCTCTGGAACAGGAATCTATCCCTCCAGCACGGTCTGTTTATTGTGGTGACAAGGTTTAGGTCCTTAGAGCATGTAGCTTGGAGGGATTGGGATTTCTTTGTGGAGCATGTCCAACAGCTTTGCGTTTGACATAGCTTTGCATGCTAGGCAGAGATCGCCTCTGAGTAGGCGATATGCGACGGAGTAAAGCTGGAGTTTTTTTAGACTGCGTATGGCATCTGTTTGAGGCTGGTACACTTTGAGGTATTTTTGCGGCCTTTCTAGTTGTAGATGTCTTGAGGTACATACCAAAAGGGGTGTTGTACTCTAATTCTGTCAGTTTATTTTTATACATGAGCTCTCATACCTGCATGTCAGCATAGTGGTGAATGCTTCCAGTTACCTTACAGTATTTAGTATCTTATGCCTGCCTCCTTATTGTCATGTGACATTTTCTGAATGTTTATTCACTGAAACTCACTGAGCTGATTAGCATATCATTATTATACAAGAATCTAACTGCATATTGTTTTTTTTTCAGTTTTTCATAAGGATGGTTGCCTATTTTGAATAGTTTAATGTTTCTGGTCTGTTGTATGTGCATCTTTCCTTTTTAATTTATTTTTAATGCAGAAGGCACAAGGCAACAACTTTTTCCTGACAAAATCATACAAGACATGGAGTTAATGCATCCCAGTTTGTAAACAGTCTTCATCTTTATGTTCAAACTACATTTATGTAGCAACAAATGGCAAGGAAAGATAACATTTGTATTAGTTTAATGTGTAACATGAGTGGGATGGGCTCCTTATTAAAACAGTATAATCATGGAAGTATTAAGAAAGGACACTTGGCTTATCTTGGTTCAGGAGACCAAACTGAAAAATTTAACAAAGCAAAGGCTCTTTAAAGGCTAGGAAAGGTGGTGGGATGGCCAGATAAGTTTCTTCAGTCAAAAGGGGTGTGGCAGTTCAGGTCCACAAAAATCTCCTATGGCAGAAGTGTATTGTGTAACAGCAAGTACTGGTGGGAAAAGTAATACAAGCAAAACTGTTACAGCTCAAATGTAGATTATATGGGTAGATCAAGATGCAAGTTCACCAAAAAAGATGACTAGGTTGAGTAGGAGGCTGCAGCTTTACTGGGGAACTTGCATTCTGGACAGGTTAACAGAGTGCAATCTCATCACCCACTGTAATCCCTACATTACTATGTTTTAGCAATAACAAATGAGTAGGTGCACATAATGCTGGATTTACCCATGGCTGGCATGGTTTGAACATGGTGACATCTGAGTAATCACACAAAGCCAACCATGAGTACATCCAGTATTGCCCACAAAAGGAGTAGATGAATTTTATTATACAGTAGCATTATTTTGTAGAAATTGTCAGAATTGGTCCCTCTTTCTTTGGCCTCATCTTCAGAAGGAGCCGTGTGTTCTGGACCCAGTTCCAGACCTGATTCGTACATCCGGAACGCTCCACACTTGCCTTCAAACCCTCAGACTCGCAGCTTGGCTACTCGGATTCCAAATATAGCCAGCCTTCCTACTTTTGTGAAGCATATCTTGTTCTCTTCTCATAAGGCCTCAATGAGAAAATTATATATGAGTAAATGGAAAAGATTTTCTTCCTGGGCATTAAGTAAACACATTCTGCTCCAATAACTTGTATTCTCGAATTTCTGGCGAGGCTATTTGATGAAGGCACAGCTGCAGCTACCATTCGTGTGCAGTTAGCAGCAATATCTAATTACCATACAAGTGATATGGCCCCAAATCTGATGTCTCACAGACTACCTTCCTGAAGGGCACTAACCTGTTAAGACCACCCATAAAAAGCCCTCTACCACCATGAGACTTGAATTTTGTTTTGTCTTGTTTGATTCTTCCCCCCTTTGAACCTACATCATCATGTGATCTAAAATTTTTAACATGGAAAACAAGCATGTTGATTGCCATCACTTCTGCTAGAAGGGTTTCAGAGCCACAAACATTATCGATCAAGCCACCATATATGGTTTTCCACAAAGACAGAGTATCCCTTCGAACAAAACCCATCCTTCCTACCAAAAGTATGCTCAGAGTCCCACCTAAATCGGTCCATAGAGCTCTGTCTTTTTTCCCCCAACTGTGGCAACAAGGTAGAATATACGCTTCAGCTGGATGTACTTCAGGATTAATTATTTCATTTTCAGAAGCAAAGAAAGGTGCTCCTGTATCTAAGGTCACACTTTAGAAATGGCTCTGATTGTATTACCTTTATATATAATTCTAACAAAGTTTTTCCCTATAAAGTCGATGGTCATTCTGCGAGAGCCATGACAAACCTCTTCTGTCTTTTGCACTAGGCTGCCACTTGATAGCTTTTGTGCTGATGCGACTTGACAAAGGCGTCTCATACCTTTCACTCATTACAAAGAAGATTTGGCCTCCAGTGACAGGGCTTTCTTTAGGTCCACTGTCCTGAAGAATATACTCCCTTGTGCCACCCAGGAAATATGGTGCTAGGGATGCTGTCCCAACCAGTAAGAATGAAGGCAAGATGGGACAACATAACATAAAGAAGTTATGTACTTGCCATAACATTCCATGTTTGTTCATCTTGCCTTCATTCTTGCATCCCACCCTCCTTTCCCCCTGCCTGTGGCTCCTGAAAGACCAAGAGGTTCATTCAATTGGCAAGTGTCTCTCTGACCTTCTTCATTGTTTTCATATGATGTCATGGTAGTAACTGGGATCTGGGGAGCTTTACTAAAGCATGATGGGATAGAGATACAGCCATGAGCCAGTGGAAGACCTCGAGCTTTAGTATATGGCCAAGTCGGAACTAAGGATCGGTTGCAAACCCAACCTGTAAGAATGAAGGCAAGATGGACAAACATTGAACATTATGGTGAGTACATAACTTCTTTTTTGGGGGTACAACAGCATGACAAGGAGCCTTTTTCAGCACTAGTACACAAGGTCCTTGAATTCCTGACTTCATTTTCAGTGAGGGGACTAGTCCTTCTACAGGTAAGGCTCAGTTAGCTGTCATCTCCAATTTCCATACTGGAGTTGGTACTACCTTAACATCTTCACGTCTTGGTAAAATTGTTATAAAAGGAGCAGTTTTAGTAAAGCCCCCCCCTTCAAGGACCCACTCCACCTTGGGATCTTACTATGTTACAAGCCCTAATCCGGAGACATGTTGAAGCTGCAGCAAGAGGTTACCTACGATATCTGACTTAAACTATTTTTCTTATAGCCGTAACTTTAACTAGAGGGTTGTCAGAACTGCAAGCATTCTATTCTAAGCCTCCTTATTTAATTTTTCACAAGGATAGGATATCTTGGAGACGATCCTTCCTTCCTAAGGTGGTTTCTGAATCTAATATTCAAACCATTCATCTCCCTGTATTCTTTCCAATTTTCTCTAACAAAGGTTAATAGATGCACTTATTGGATGTTTGTAGACGATTACATTTCTATCAGCACAGATCTGAGAGATTTAGGAAATCTGACCAGTTTTGTTCTCTGAAACCAAATTTGGTCAACCAGTATCAAAAGTAACTCTATCCAAATGGGTGACTGTATTTCCTTTGTATATAATGAGCTGGGTTTGGTCCTACCTAAACCCTTAAAGGCCCATTCAACTAGGTCCATAGCGACTTCATCATTCTTCCTTTCTGGAACTTCCATGGATGAGTTTTGTGGGGCTGCAACTTGGACTAACCCTCATACCTTTATTATTTATTACCAATTAAATCTGGTCTCGAGGGGAAGAGCAGCTTTCAGCTCTACAGTACTCCAGAAATATCCTTAGAGTCCACCTGAGATTCAGGTAGCTGGGAACTCTGTCCCATATTTTGAGTAATGAATGAAAATTAACAATAAAAAGAATTTATGTACTCACCATAACGTTCCATCAGTGTCAATTTTCATTCAGCTACCCTCTTTCCAGTCCCCATTCATGTTTCTTTGGCTTCTGGAACAGCAGAAGAGTTCACAGGAACAAAGTTCCTTTTTCTTTTGAGCTCTGGGAAGTGATTTTCCATAGTATGCAGGTATACATAAGTCATCTTAGGGGAGCTGCAACAAGTCCTGAAGGAGGAGGTGAACTACAGCATTGAGTAAGGGAGGAGCTTGAGAGTTTGTGGTTTCCATTGTCTGTAGAACAGCATCAGAATCTTAACCGAGGATCTGGTCCAAGCACATGTGGAAGAATGAAAATGGACAACACAGATGTAGCGTTGTGGTGAGTGCATAACTTTTTTTTTTCTAATGGGACAGTCTGGGTGCAATTTGGTATGGTTATGCAGATGACACAGTAATCCTTTGGTGGGGCTTAAGAAGTCATGATGCCCAGCCTAACTTCAGATTTCAGCATTTTTCCTCAAGGGTAGGTGGACACCTATCTCTTAGAGCATTCCCTGAGTAAAGGTGCCCTCTACAAGGATGCTTTTAGGCATTTTTGCCTTGGCTCTTAACAATATGCATTACTTTCTGGCATCTGCAGTTTGTCCGGCCCTGGATTAGTTTTTCTTTTTTGCTGATTACATCTTAACACTGTGTAGTTAAAAGGGTCAGACACTGTTCGATTAGAGCTTGTCCTAACACTAGAAAGAAAGCATATGCTCTTGCAATAAATTCCACAAAGAGACTTCCATGGTGTGTGTATTTGGGCTCATACAGAGAGTTGTATGTTCTAGGTTCTGTTTAAAGTTTAATCTGAAAACTGTTGGTTCATTGTCTTTTCCATAGTACTTTTTTTTATACAAAGCTTTGAGGTTTGACTGGTACAATTAAGGCACTGTTCATTTCATCCCCTACCTTGTATGTCCTACCCACATCTCTCTCAACCTGCAGACACTGAAAATGGGTGCAAAACCTCTTAAAGTAGGTACGTCAGGCCAAAACTTTGGACATGTAAATTAACATGCAATCTGAATACTGGATAGCACATAGCTCCTCTTATTTTAAGTAGGATTATGGGATACTTCTAAGAAAACACTAAAGGTACCAAGGTCTGGTGAAGCGATAAAGTGGTCAGTTAAACACTTTAATCCAAAAAATAATCAGTGTATCCACGGACAAAGCCACAAACAAAAAACATTAGCGCCTCCAATATTATATTTTCGTTTAAAGAAACTTCAGATGTGGGCTAGGTACAAAGAACATTAATTTATATGCCATAAGAAATGACGTCATTAAAAATTCACCAATCCCAGTAAAATTTCCTAATCATTTTAACCACATAAGTTTGTGTAAAAAATACATGAATCCTCATAGCTATGTATGAATCATAAATAAATGAATATATATGAATAAATAAGAAAATTCATAATTAAAAAACCTGAAATGCTTAATTAGTATTAAAAATTATCCTACACATCTCTCTACTAGTCAGAGGTAAATTACATCTAATAACTAAAATAGAAAGTATCATCATAGTGAATGAATAAAAACTGTAACCTAGACACCCAATTAAATTCTGATATGTAACTATTTAAAAAAAAAAAAAAAATATATATAGATATATCTATATATACACATATAGATATAGATATATCTATATATACACATATATAGATATAGATATATAGATATAGATGTATCTATATATACACATATATAGATATAGATATATCTATATATACACATATATATATATATATATAAAATACATTAAAAAGCTTTAAAATACATTAAAACATCACGTGCTACAGTTAATAAATCTTAGTTTGGCTGCTCTCAACTTGAGCAAGGGAGCTATTGAAATATATTCATTCAACCCTGGCTATTTGTTGGCTTGTAGAGTCAACTGCCACCAAAGCTCCATATACTCAATTTTCTCTTCCCACAAACCCCCTGTACTTTTATATTTTCTATAACAAAGAACAAATAGCGGGCATCTGAGCATTCTTTGTTTATACAGAGCATTATTCTCTCTCCCATTCTGATCATACATACGCTCATATATCCTTCTCTTAAGCTAACGTCCTGTTTTGCCAATGTAGAATGTCTGACACACCTGGCACAAAGTCAGGTATACAAGCCCACTGGAATCACAATTGCTAAACTCTGCCATTTTAATGTTATGTTCCTACTTACTAAAATAACTTCCTCTGTTAGCAATCCATTCACACTGTGGACAATGACCACATTTATAGGTTCCAAATCTTATTACTATTCCGTAGTTCTACTTCATGGTTCACTCCTAGTAGATTTTGTAGGGAGTTGACATTTTTAGACCACTTTTAGCTTGTCTTTAGATAACATATATAAAGTCAGTAAAGGCAAGGAGCCTATTCCATTCACTATCTAAAATAATGACTAGTTCAAACTTAGTTAAAATAGATGTTATCTAAAGACAAGCTAAAAGTTGTCTAAAAATGTCAACTCCCTACAAAATCTACTAGAAGTGAACCATGAAGTAGAACTACTGAATAGTAATAAGATTTGGAACCTACAAATGTGGTCATTGTCCACAGTGTGAATGGATTGCTAACAGAGGAAGTTATTTTAGTAAGTAGGAACATAACATTAAATGGCAGAGAGTTTAGCAATTGTGATTCCAGTGGGCTTGTATACCTGACTTTGTGCCAGGTGTGTCAGGCATTCTATATTGGCAAAACAGGACGTAAGCTTAAGAGAAGGATATATGAGTGTATGTATGATGATCAGAATGGGAGAGAGAATAATGCTGTGTATAAACAAAGAATGCTCAGAAGCCCGCTATTTGTTATAGAAAAAATAAAAGTAGATGGACGTGGGAGTTTGTGGGAAGAGAAAACTGAGTATATGGAGCTTTGATGGCAGTTGACTCTACAAGCCAACAAATAGCCAGGGTTGAATGAATATATTTCAATAGCTCCCTTGCTCACGTTGAGAGCAGCCAAACTGTAAGATTAACTGCAGCATGTGACGTTTTAATGTATTTTAAAGCATTTTAATGTATCTTGTATACATGCGTGTGTGTATGTATGTATATATATGTATGTATATATATATATATATATATATATATATATACACATATAAATGTTTCTAGTTATTACATAAATATCCAGATTTAATTGTGTATAGCTTAAACCTACTTTTTATTCATTCACGGACACTTTTTTTTAGTTTTTGTTAGCTGTAATTTACCCTTTGACCAGTAGAGGGTTGTGTAGGATCATTTTAACACTAAGCATTTCAGGTTTATTTTTTTAACAAATTTTTTTTTAATTATATGAATTTTCTTATTCATATGATATTTATTTATGATTCAGATATAGCTATGAAGATTCATGTATTTTTTACACAATCTTATGATCAAATGATTAGGAAATTTTACTGTGATTGGTGAATTTTTAATGTCATTTCGTATGACATATAAATTAATGTTCTTTGTACCTAGCCCACATTTGAAGTTTTTTTAAACGAAAGTGTAATATTGGAGGCGTTAATGTTTTTTTTTTTGTGGCTTTGTCTGTGGATACAGTGATTATTTTTGGATTAAAGTGTTTACCTGACAACTTTGTCACTTTATTCCTTCACTGGATATTGGTACCTTTCGTGTTTTATTAGTTGAATTTTGGTACCTTTTGGCTACTTTTGTGGATTATACTTCTAAGAAACACAAACTGAAAAAATAAAACTGAATGATAAACATATAAGCGTAGTATGAACAACAGTAAATCACTGCAGTGATTAAATCATTTGTTGCATATGAAAAAGCTGATATAAAATGTGTCCCCTTTCTCTAAATTTTTGGTGCCACCAGTATATGTTGGTCATGTAGTCTGCTTTTCTGTGTACTAAATGTCTTTAAAATCCTTTGTGATGGGTGATGAAATGAAAATCATGTGTATTGAATAAATCAAGCCTGACACTACAAAATGGGTACAGATGAGTGGTCTGTCCCTCCCACCCTTGCCCACAAACTAAACTATTAAGCAACAAAAGAAAAAGCAAAAGGCAGTGCGACTTCATTGATGATGTGACAACAGTTTGATGTTGGGGCTCGACTCAAACTTGCATCTTGGTTAGGCGCTTTTAAAGCCTCTGGCATTGGAGTCTGAGATCAGAGACCTCCGGTGACACCCCTTTGGAGACTAAACCTGTGTATCAAGGCACAGTCCACCGAGCCAAGAGCCCTTGCAATAAACTCGGACCAGATGTCCTGTCTGACACCTGTGGTGTGAAGTGTGCTGCATCTCTAAAGAGCCTGAATTAGTAATTGTTTTTTAGTTTGGAAGACTGAGTGTCAAAGAATAAAGGTTTGAGAATCCTGTCTGCAGTCTCTGGCTTTCCGGGTGGCACCCCCATTAAAAAAAACCTTCATCTCAAACATAAGGCAGTCACCACTGGGTTCCTGCAGTTGCCTGTACTTTAAACACTGACTGGTGCTGCCCATACCTTCCTTCCAGGCTGTTCTCCAGCAGTGGATCATCATGGCTCAAGTGTTCCTTCATTTCTGCACAACAGGCAACCAAGTTCATATTGACCCCCAGGGAGTTGAGTCCTCTAGAAAGCTACATTCTTCAGTTGCATCAATCAGAGAAAGGGAACATAAAATTAGGCATATTTGTTCAAGCTTCCCTCTGGTCCTAGATACCTTTAGATACTCTGGTTAGAATCATTCAAATAAGCTACTGTTGACTGGGATAACTTGTATTCCCTTCCTCCTCTTCAAGGGATTCCTCTACATCCATCCATTAACCCCCCATTTCCTTTTCTAGATTAAATGTTATCTCTGGGAGTTACAAAAGCTGTTCCCCCAGATCAAATAAGAAAATGTTCTTAAGTCTTTTTTGTGCTATAGAAGGAAGGAACCTGGAGACCTGTCCTAGACCTTTCTCTAATCCTTCATATCAAAATGCTTTCTCAACAGTTACTTCTTATTCCACTTGTTTTATAGTAAACCTGGATTTAAAAGATGCTCACCACATTCCACTTAAATTTCAGATGCTTGTTTTCTATGTCTGGTTTACATTTTCAGTTCCCTACTTTACCCTTTGGGTTGTCAGCAGCTCCACGTGTGTTTTACAAAGTACCTGGCTTCTGTAATGGCCCACTGCTGGTTGCAGGAGATTCAGACTTTCTGTATTTAGGTGACTGTTTTATAGTTGCAGATGCTTTTATAAGTTGTCAGTATTTCTGACCTGGATTAAAAAGGTCTCAGTCTGGGAGTTCAGGTGAACATAGAGAAACCTTCTCTCATATCTGGTAGGATAGTGTTTTTGGGATGTCTTGAATGGGGGAAGTTTGGCAGACGGACTAGCTCCAGTTTGATCTCTAAAGGGACAGTTGTATACAGAGGTGGACTGGAAAAGATGGTACTTAAACCTTCAAGTTGGAGAGGATCACAGAAGAAGAGGGCAGAGTGGGTACATGGGCATTTGGGGCTGGAGTTGGCATAATGGTTAGTGTTTACACAAGGTGCAGGGTTTGATTCTCAGATGGGATAATTGGCTAGGTTTAAATTGGCCCGAAAGGACAGTTAGCCTAGTACTAAACTATGAACCTATTTTAAAAAAACATAAAACAAAACCATGGAGAACTTAAAGCATGGATAGGTACTAGTGCATGAAGTTCTGGGTTGAAGCACAGGGGATCTGCAAGCAATGATGCAGAAGTGGAAGGATGGATATTGCCACTTATTATGGACTTATGTTTGTGATGGTGATTGGGCGGCCATGGAGGTGTCTGGATATCACTCTTCAAGGAGTGACACAGAAATGAAGGGTAGAGGTTGGAGTAGTGATATGTAAAAAGGACAACATGAAGTACAAGGACAGAGAAGAGGAAGAGCAATATTGCCCCACAAAGTGGGCAGTATCAGAAATTGGAGTAAATGCCTTGGCATTTAAGATGGAAAGAAATGTGGAATGAAGGTAGATTGGTAATAGTTTAGCAGCCCCCAGAGACGTGAAGGGGAGGATGCGAAAATAGTGAGGTAGGGGAGGATGCGAAAATAGTGAGGTAGGGGAAAGGTGACTATACTGATAAGGAATCTGAATCTGCTGGGAATACACTTAGATTCCAAACCTTGGATTACGAAGAAAATGCAAGCTGACTTTAAATCTTGGACCATGTGGGGCTCATTCAGCTAGTGCATGACTAACGGAAAGAATAGCATTCTCTGTGGTCGTCTTCAGGAATGGTTTGATGAAGGTACTGTTTAATCATGATGGATACGGAGTCCTTTATAGAAAGTTGAATGCTAGGAATATAAAGACAGACTGTGTGGGATTTTAAGAAAGTGGGTTATGCTGAGACCCCTTCAGAGTCCAGTATGCAGAGAGATGCTTCTTCGATTATGGAACCTGCAGATGTCTCTATCTTGGATGGGTCCAGAGCCGCTATGCAGGCACCGGCTTTTGAGGGTGTTTTCCATCCTACCGACGTTTGAATCAAACAGACTTCTTTTTTAGATAAAACCAGCAAGTTTCTAAGGCCCAGAATGCACACCATGCTTAGAAAGCCAATGACCAAATTGCATGCTCAGGGCCACAAAAAGAAATGCTTAAAATGGCTGAAGACCTTATTACCCCAGTTAGGGGAATCCAGCCTTCCCCTACTTAGAGACAAAGAGTTGTTTCCTTTGGACTCTACAGACCAGGAGTGCGATGACCATCAGGACCTGCCCTTAGCCTATAAGGATTCAGATGCCAGAGGAATCTATTCCCACTGCCTCCCCTCCAGAGGATTTTTCTTTTGGTGAAACCTTGCATACTATGAGAGCATTTCCACTGGGAATGCCAAGACTATCCTCTCTTCAAAAAGACGCAAATAATTTTTAGAGTTGCCTCAGCACAGGCTTCTTCTCTTGGATGTTGTAGGTGATATTTTTATGGAATCCAGTCTTACCCCAAATACATTACCCCTGGCCCCTAAGAAGCCTGACAGGAACTACAGAGTACCGGATTCCCACAAGTTTCTTTTCAAGAATCCTCCTGCTGATCCAGAGACCATTTCTCAGGGACCTAAAGGTATTAAGGCTACTACAGCCAAAAATCCCTACCCCTTCAGGCAGGGATTCCAGAGCTTTAGACAGATGCGGTAAGAATGTATATACCTCTGCAATTCTTGCTATCATGGCATTGAATTGCCAGTTTCACATGTTGAAGTACCAGCAGCATATTATGGAACTAATTAAACAAAAAATGGTATTTCCAGATTGTGCAGAAAATAAATGTTTACTAGAGCTAATGCATTCTGCAAACCAAGTTAGTAAGCATACTTTGCAATGTGGCTTTGATTCCCTAGAAGCATCTTGCAAGGTTGCAGTCACTGTTTCTGTACTGAGAAGGCATGCTTGGCTGAAGGAGCAAACTTTGCCAGATCATATCAAATCCAAATTATTAGACGCTCTTTTAAATAAGGACGGTTTGGCACCAAAGCAGAAGAGGTTCTTAAAAAGATGGAAGAAAAAGCTAAATCTATGCAAACTGTTAAATAATTCTTACAAGTGCAACCACCTAGATTCAGTAGGCATTGGCCTTCTAAAAACTAGTCCTTTCCAGCCCCTTCCAGGCCTTCACAGACAAGATCCAGGAGAAACAGGCCACCAAGACTACAGTCTCAGGGTATGCAAAGATCTAAACAATGGAGTGCCCCCACCCCAAAAACAGGGAGGGGTAAGCCGCCCCCCAATGGAAAAAGTTCACAATGACTTCTTATTTCTCCCTTCCAGCCCTGCCCAACTGCTTGTGCCCTTAGGAGGAAAACTTGCCCTTCATGCAAAAAAACTGGATGTCCATTACTCTGGACTGATGGGTCATCAACATTGTATCCCAGGGGTACAAGTTCTACTTCCCTTCACTGCCAACCCCAAGCGTGTTTCCAGACCTTCCTCCAAACCAGTGGGTAGAGGCTCAAAAGCAAGTACTTTCCTTGCTCCATATCAGAGCCATTCAGCCTGTTTCAGTAGAACAAAGGGGTCAGAGATCTGAAGTAGGATATTCATTTGTCTGCAACCTGTGGGTTATGGATCCGAACCGGCATGGTTTTCCAGCTATGGATCCAAGCTCTCAGCTCCTCCCCTCACCCATAATGCCCTGCTCTACCCTCATGACCTCAGATCTCGTTTGCCGCGCTGGTGACTGGATTTGGGTACATAGCTCTCAGCTAAGTGGATTTTATTACTTGTAAAAATCAGAGAATTTTTGGTTTTTTGAGTGATTCTGTGTGAAAGTTTAGGTTTCCCTTTCTGAAAAGTTTAATTTGAGTTTATTTTGAGTTATATTAAGTAATTTTTATTCCCTCCCCTCGCTGTTGCGTAGAGTGTGTGTGTAGGCCTGTGTGTCTTTTTGTTTTAAGTTACTTTTAGTAACTTTTAGTGGTTTATAGATTATGGCTGATCAGCCTAAATCTATTTTCTCAAAATGCTCTGAGTGTGGGCATAAACTCTCACCGCTGATGGCCACACTCGGTGTGTTAAGTGTCTCGGGGTTGAACACCTCACATCTGGTTGTTCCATTTGTGCAGGGTTCAACCCCAGGGCACTGAGGGAGCGGAGGTCCAAGCTGGTCTTGGCGGGTCTTTTACCGCCAGACTCTGCTCCGCCTCCGCTCCTTCGGGGACTACTGTGGCTACAGTTGTTCCCCCTGTGGCACCCCCTCCTGCTCCTGGGACTCAACCTCCCGCTTCTGGAGAGGAGAGGATGCTACTAAAGGACCGGAGGAGAAGCACCAAGCGGCGGGCCGAGACCTCTGTTTCGCCCCGCCAGCCAAGCGGCTTCTCCCGGCTCCGTCGGTTCGGTCTCCTCCTTCTCGGCTCCGGTCCCCTGTGTGCTTTTCACGGGTCCTGAGGAGGAGGAGACCCGATCTCCGTCGAGGCTATCGAGGAGGCACTCCAGGCCTACCTCGGTAGCCTCGTCGAGATCTACCCATAGCCTTTCTGATGCTGATCTGGACCGGATGATGAGAAGGTTCATCCAGGCCCAGATGCAGATGGGAGTGCTCTTGCCTCCCCACCTCGGGGGAGCTCAACACCCTTTTAAGCCTATTGCTCCTTCTCCGACCCGCTATCCGGGTTCGGAGCAGCTGGAGCCGAGCAGCCGAGCCGGGGTGGGTCGGCGCCGATAGTACTTGGTACCGGATCCGACCCTGCCCTCGAGTGTGTCGGACCCGACCTCTCGGAGCCTGGATCCGAGCCGGATCCGGGGATCAGTGCTCGCCGGCGCCGTCTGTGTCGGAGCGCACTGTCCCGCCGGATCAGAGTGCCGGCGCGGCTCGATCCACTCTTCGGATCCGAGGGGAGCCGATTGTCGGATCCTTTGGTCGAGGTCGGCTCCCTTCGGCTTTTGATGTAGTGGAGAGGGCTCTGTTGAGGGTCTCGGACCCCGGCACTTGTTTCGGCTCCGTCCCGCTCCCTCTGCACTGGGCCAGGCTTCCACCATCCGGCCCCTGGGACAGCCCGTTTCTGTGCCCCAAGTTGCTCCTATGGAGCAAATTGCTGCTGCGAGGACTCCTCTGACAGCCCCCAGAGGAGGCCCTCAGCATACTGCAAAAGGAGGCACATTGACTCCCCGAGTCTCTCACAGAAGACACGGACTTGGAGGAAGGGAAGGCTCCCCACGGTCACCCCGAGGATGTCTCCTTTGGAGACATCATGGAAATCTCCGTATAAGGGGGGGTCTGCCCCAAGTCTTCCTCGGATGAGTCCGTGTTCTTGGAGGCATTTGAAGCGGGCCCGTCTACCTCTTGGGTGTCCCCCTGCCGACCCCTGGTGGACCTTATTACCACCAGGGCGTGGAAGGAACCGGACACCGTGGAGCCAATTCCCAAAAGACCGGATAGGATCCTTAGTCCGCCATCCGACCGGACCCATTGGAGTAAGGGGCCTCCGGTAGATGCCATGTTGACGGCGGCCACAAAGAGGGAACTGGCTCAGGAGAGTCCCTCAGTCCACCCACCGAGCAAGGAGTCTTGGATGATGGACCGCTTGGGGAAGCGGATGTTCAGTTCGGCGACCTTCTCAGTAAGGGCGCTGAACTATTTGGCACATGTTATTCGGATGCAGCGAGATCTTAAGGAATACGCTGCATCCCCCCCTGAGTCCATTTCGGAGGAGGACAGAGTTCTGCACTCCACCCGTATGGCCACTCTTAGGTCAGTTACAAATACTTCTATGCGGCTACTCTCCCATGCAGCGGAGGCGCCGCTAGAGCTGCGGGACAGGACTGGTCACTGGACGTCAGGCCTGGCTCCGTCACTGCGATTTTTCTGAGCCCTTCAAGGCGTCGTTTGCGCACGCCCCCTTTGATGGTTCTGCTCTGTTTGGCAAGACCGTTCGCGAGACGTTGACCCAGAGCGAAAAGGACGGGAAGACGCTGTCTGCCGTCGGAATCCGCTTCTCTGCACCCCAGAGGCCCTATTCTAGGAACCAAAAGGGTCAGAAGAAGATGTGGTTCCGGAAGTCGCAGCAGTCCCAGCCTGCTCCGGACAACCAGTCCTTCCGTGGCAGAGGAGGACAGGGAGGACGCCGCCCTAGAGGCAGAGGGGCTCCCAGAAACTTCGGGTCCAGGGAACCTTTCTCTGAACGGCCCGCAGCAACCCTGAGGGTTGCCCAACTGCTCTACTCTGGAGGCAGTCGGGGACGTTCGGGGCACCTAGCGGCATGGGAGTCCATAACATCGGACCGCTGGGTTCTCCAAATCATATCCAGGGATATCCCATTCCTTTCCTTCACCTTCCAAAGTTGAAGTCCCTCCCAGACGTCCCACCCGGTCAACGGGAGGCCGCTTTGGCAGAAATTGGCCATCTGCTAAAGAAAAGAGCCATCCAGCCCGTTCCCCTAGACCAGATCGGATCAGGGTTCTACTCCAGTTTCTTTTAGTGCCAAAAAGACGGGGAACTAAGACCAATCCTAGACCTCTCTCTCTTGAATCTGGCAGTCCCCAAAGAAAAATTCCGAATGGTCACTCTGCAATCTATTCACCCGCTTCTGGGAGAAAATCACTGGATGTGCTCGATAGATCTCAAGGACGCATACTACCACATCCTGATGGACAGGCGCTCCAGGAGGTTTCTCCGCTTCCGGCTGGGAGCCAGTCACTACCAGTTCGGGTCCTTCCCTTTGGTCTCACCACAGCCCCAGGGTGTTCACCAAAGTACTAGCAGTGGTAGCGGCCCACCTGAGGCTTCAGGGGTGCAGGTCTTTCCCTACCTGGACGACTGGCTTCTTACCGCCCCAACAAGGCATCTACTTCTCTTGGCGAGACTCCTTTCTCCATCTTGCTCCCTTTCTGGGCATCACAGTAAATACAAAAAGTCCAACCTGGCCCACACAGCTCTTAGATTTTATAGGGGCCAGGCTAGACACAAGGAGTTTACGAGCCTTCCTCACTGCGGACAGAGTTCTAAATCTGCAGCTCCAGGTGCGGGCCATTCTCCATTCAAGTTCTGTTCCAGCGGAGTTGGTCCTGAGGGCCCTAGGGTCCATGGCCCGGCTATAGCACTTCTTCCTCTTGCCAGGCTCAATATGCGCATTCTACAGTGGACGCTCTTAGTACAGTGGTCATACCTTGCTCTCCCATGCATCATCCCATAGCGATCAGCAAGGCTTGCAAGCGGTCCCTCTTGTGGTGGCTCCACTCCCCGGATCTCCACAAAGGCCGCCCATTTTGTGCTTCTCCCCCTCTCGCCACGGTGACCACGGGCGCCTCCCGCCTCGGGTGGGGGGGGCACTTTGCGGGCCGGACAGTCCAAGGCACGTGGAACGATTCAGAGACCTTACTGCATATCAATGTTCTAGAGATGAGAGCAGTGCTCTTAGCGTTGCTAGCACTTCAGGACTTTCTTCCCTTGGGAACAATTGCGATTCAATCGGACAACATGTCTGTTGTCTGGTACATCAACAAGCAAGGGGGAACAAGGTCTTACCCTCTTTGTCGAGAGGCCATGAGAGTTTGGGAATGGGCAATCTCCACCAATCGCTTTCTAATAGCAACGCACATTCCGGGTCGGTCCAACATCCTAGCGGACAAGCTCAGTCGCACCATTCTGACCCCTTACAAGTGGTCTCTCAATTGTCAAGTAGCGGAACGCATATTCGCACGGTGGGGAACCCTTCATGCGATCTTTTTGCTTCTCCCTCAAACACCAAGTGCGACAGTTTTTTCGCTCTAATACCTCCTCCCGGAGGTACCCCAAGAGACGCTCTGGTGCATGCTTGGCCACCCGGTCTTCTGTATGCCTATCCACCCTTGCCTCTGATGCTGCAAGTTCTTCAGAAAGCCTCTCGGGTGGGTTGCAGAATGATTCTCATTGCTCCATTCTGGCCTCGACAGATCTGGTTCCCCTTCCTAAGGTCTCACTCGGTGAATCCTCCTTGGATTCTAGATCCCATCCCGGATCTGATATCCCATCCATCCTGCATTCCTCCTCCGAACCTGGACAACCTGAAGCTGACCGCTTGGCTGCTCCAGTTCCACTCTTGATAAGGACTCCCGGTATTTCTTCACCTGTAAAGGCTATTTTGGTGGCGGCTCATAAACCATCCACTAGAAAGGTTTACCCAAGCAAATGGAAACGTTTCTCTGTGTGGGCGGAGCGGCAAGGCCTGAATCCCTTCACGGTTCCTCTCCCTTTAGTGCTTGACTTTCTAACCACTCTCTTTAACGATGGTGCCAGCAGTTCCACAGTCAAAGTTCAACTGGCGGCAATTTCTCACTATCACATTGGCCATGACTCTAATCCTCTTATGTCAGCCAAATTGTGTAAAATATTTCTTAAAGGTACTTTTCTTCTCAGGCCCCTATAAAACAAGCAGTTCCTCCTTGGGACCTTTCTTTGGTCCTACAGGCCTTGACCGCTCCTCCTTTCGAGCCAGCTGCTACGGTGGATCTCAAATTCTTGTCCTACAAGACAGCCTTTTGGTAGCCATTACATCAGCCAAGAGAGTTTCTGAACTTCAAGCTTTATCAGCTAAACCTCCTTACTTGGTATTTCATCCGGACCGTGTCTCCCTCAGGACCAACCCGTCTTTTCTTCCTAAAATCGCTTCTGAAGCAAACATCAATCAATCCATTAACCTCCCTGTTTTCTTCCTAAATATGAAAACAAAGGTGAATATAAGCTACATTCACTAGATGTTCACAGGCAACTTAGATTTTATCTGAACAGGACAGCTGGTCATAGGCAATCCGACCAACTGTTTATTTCCTTTGCAAAATTCAATTTGGGCAAGCCAATCTCTAAAGTTTCTCTGTCCCGCTGGATTTCACAGTGCATTTTATTGGCTTATCAAGCTTCAGGAAGGCCCGCACCGGAGGGTGTTCATGCCCATTCAACCCGGTCAGTATCTACCTCGGCAGCCTTCAAGGCTAGGATTCCTCTAGATGATATTTGTGCAGCAGCCACGTGGGCTTCATCTCATACATTTATTTCCCACTATAAGTTAGATCTTGCATCTAGGGGTAGAGCATCCTTTGGCTCAGCGGTGCTCGAATATCCTTCCATGACGGCCGCCCAAGATTCAGGTAGCTGGGGACTCTGTCCCACAGGTTGCAGACAAATGAATATCCTACTTCAGATTTAGAAGTTATGTACTCACCATAACGTTCCATCTGAGTAGGTGTATTCATTTGTCTGCAACCATCCCGCCCTCCTATCCCCCTGGCCTTTCAGTTTCCTGCATATTCTTTGTTACCCTTTTTAGGGTATTGTTGCTTTGGCAAACTCGATCTGAGGTCATGAGGGTAGAGCAGGGCATTATGGGTGAGGGGAGGAGCTGAGAGCTTGGATCCATAGCTGGAAAACCATGCCGGTTCGGATCCGATATCGGATCCATAACCCACAGGTTGCAGACAAATGAATACACCTACTCAGATGGAACGTTATGGTGAGTACATAACTTCTAATTTCTACTCCAGACTTTTCCTGGTGCCCAGAAAAGAGGGCTCTTGGTGCCGAATCCTGGATCTTTCAATTCACAACACCTTTCTGGTGGTCCCCAAAATTCAAGATGCTTACCCTACAACAGCATCTCCCTATGCTAGCCAAGGATGCCTGGTTAGTCACTCAACTTAAAAGAAGCTTTTCTGCACATCCCCATAAGGAAGTCATGCCGAAAATATCTACATTTCCTGGCAGGCTGTATGCACTATTAGTTTTCTGCACTTCCCTTTGGCTTATCTACTGCACCCAGAGTTTTCACAAAGTGCCTGGCTCCAGCCATTGCATACTGCAGGCAGAGAAATATCCAAATTTTCCCATACTTGAACTGCCTGATTCAGGCGGACAGTCAGGAATTGCTACTTCAGTACCTGACATTTGTAAAAAGCCTTTTCACTTCACTGGGTACACCAACGAAAATAAATCACAATAGGTACCCAGTCAAAGGATTGTATTCCTGGGAGCAAGCCTGGACACAACTTCCCAGATGGCATTTCTCAGTTCAGAAAAACAGATCCATCTGACAAAACTACTTCAAAAAAATGGCCACCAGAACCCAGCTGTCTGCAAGGGAAATGCTACAAGCCCTAGGGTTCATGGCCTCATGTATTCTGCTAATTCCATATGCAAGACTGCATATGAGGAAACTTCAATGGTACTTTAGTCTTTGGTGCCAACATTCTCAGGACCTGGAAACAGTCATTCCTATCGTACCTTGTGTAAGGGCAGCGTTCCTTTGGTGGGCAGAAGCATGCAACCACAAGGGACTGTATTTCACTCTACCCCTCGCCACCCAAACCCTGACAACAGACTATGCATGGGGTGCTCCCATGGCACTCAAATGCATTCAGGGCCAATGGAGCCCAAGGCAAATTCTCCTTCACATCAATCAAAAAGGGATGGTAGCTGTACAGAATGCTCTGACAGCTTTCAGATGCCTAATCCTTCCAGGATAACCGTTGATAAAAACAGACAACACCACAGTTATATGGTACATAAACAAGCAGGGGGGAACCCATTTGTTAGTGTGCTCAACAATATACTAAGGCTGAAAGTAATTTTGCTGCAATTATGCAACATAAATAATGTACAAGATAAAGCTTGCTTAAATGTAGAAATAGAGTTTAGTAATATGTAATCAGCATCCATACTTAAATTACCATGGCTTGGAAAAGGAATCTGCTGAATGGACATTTTTCCCTTACAGACTCAAAACAGGATGTATGCAAGAACAAAAATACAAAATCTGCTTTTAAAGAACAATGACATGTTATTCTGCATGGAAAAACAGGATATGGCACAAGAACAGATGTTTTTTATGCAAAGATCCAAATAAAATACAGGATGTTCACACTGTCAGAAAAGCTGATCTCTGACAATGTGTTTTCTCAAAAATATGTTTTTCTTCATAAAAAACAAGATATGCTTATCAGCATTGGCACAAGAACATATGCTCATATACACAGATCCAAATAGAATACAGAACAATGCGTTTCCTCAAAAATATGTTTTTCTACATGGACATCAGGACACTGTTACAGGATATTCACACTGTCAGAAAAGCTGGTCTCTTACAAGACATTGTTAAACAAGGAAGCTTAGTATTGTTTCTACAGGACTAAAACTGTATATAAAGAGCTGTATAAATCCAGTTATGTTAGAGGTATGATAGGGACACAAGTCCTAAGGTAAATGTTACATCTCTCACATCATCTGTACTATGAGAAGTAAAGTTGGAACAGTACTTTTAAGCTGCAACGTGGTTCAGTTTGATTTATTATAAAAAGTTATTTGTTACTGCTCTCTAAAGTTGATGCTGCAAAGTATATTCTCTCATAAGTGTATATTCTGCAAGTTTCTGTATGCAACAGACTGTGAATGCAAATATAACCAGACTTTGAATTTTAGCAGAATTCAGCCAGCAAGACTGAGTGTCTTAAGAATACTTCAAATCCATCACACCAAGCAGTAAGCAGCTCCATGTAATTTTTTCAATGGCAAGCTAGCCTGCATTTGAACCTACAATCTGCATTCAACCACAGGAGGCGTGATGGTAAGCCCTGCAGAGGGTCACTTCAGTTAAATTGCAGTAACTAACATTTGTACGTATGTGTCAGTTCTGAACAGAAGTATTCCAGTTTATGCAGCTTGCAGTAGTACCGTTTTTTAGACGTCTACATCCGGAGTGAGACTGAAGTTCCAGTCGCAGTGCCATAATTT